>NW_022196474.1:126315-611262 GCF_008641045.1 Pistacia vera
CTTCGCCTTCTCATGTGTCTCTTGCCATTCTTCCAACATCTTAAGAAAGAAAAGAAGTGAATAAGAAGTGGGCTACATGGCATAACAGGCTGGGCCATCTTGACTTTAGTCAGTTGAAGAGGAAGGTGAATCAGATGGTTTAGGTTGTGATGGTGTTTTGTTTAGAGGCTGAACAATATAAGGAGGTAAAGTGGTAGGTGTAGGAGGTGGTTGTGGAGATTGTGAGGGAGCAGACGGTAGAGGTGTCTTTGGTGGAGGATGATTTACTTTTGCATCCTTATAAATGCTACCAATTACCTACGGTAACACTTTTTGCATGTTACCGTAAGCCATTTTTCTTGTAGTGGTTTCCAGACCTTGGAAGGTGTGGAGGATGATAGTTGGGAGAAAACAGAGGGATATGTGGGTTGTTGGTGTTGTGGAAACAATGGCGAACTTTGTAACAGTTGTGTTACTTTGGGTGTGTGGAAAATAGAGGAAGGGCCTACAGGGGGTAGGGACCACAGAGAGGTTGAAGATGGTTGGATTGGAGCTGGTGGTGGTGTATTCTCAATATGAAATAGTTGATACTTCAGAAATTTCATTTCATGTTCCTGGCAGGAAAAATCTTGCTTGTATTGAATAAGAGAAAGAATCTCATTATGGAATGATTCTATTCGTCCACGTAATTTTGTCAGACATTCTTCATGAGTTTTGAGCTTTGTGGTCAACTCAATGCGCTGTAGACAAGCATTTTGGGCAACATCATTATGAGATTGCCAATTCAACACTGTTTCTACTGGAGATGGTTTTTTGGTATTGCCAGCTGGATCAACGGTGATAGGATCCTTGATCTTCTTAGAATGGGAAGTGTGGTCTGTGGTAAAAGGAGTGAGAGGAGGAAAAGCTTCAGGAGATGTGAGGCTAGGTGGCATTGTGGTAGGTGGAGGTCCTGGGCTGCTTGTATACATGGCACAAGGAGCTGCGACAAACGTTGTTGTCCTTCTGGAAGGAGAAATGTGTTTAAGGGCCTTTTTGTAGTACGGATTGAGATCTGGATCATCATTCTAGCCAGTAGGATGAATAGGATATGGAGTAGCTNAGTGGAGAGGGTTTTCTGTACGGAGAGGGTATAAGAAGATTATCCAATGGAGTGGAATCACCTTCTAGAATGTATGAAAGTTCATATAAAGACTCTACTTTATCTTTAAGATCTGTACGGAGTAGGGCAGTAGAAGAACTGGAACTTCTTGGAGAAGAGAAAGAAGAAGATCGAGAAAGTGCAGGCTTTGTTAACTGTTTACTCAGGGTAAGTGGGCTGCATTGATTCGTACTAAGAAAAACACTGGCGAAATAAAGCTAAAACATTTCACAGAGCATGAAGTTTACTAGACCATATTAGTTGTGGCGTGGGCACAGATGATAACATACTGTGACATCCACACAGAGACAGAAGGAGTTTCATATAAATACTGGAAAAATCTCCAGGTAGTCTAGTGCGGCACAAGCGGCCATCTTAAATACTAGCCACCTTAGACACATAGTCTTGGTGACAAGAAGTTTCTGATACAATATGACTCAATCCAACTATCTATAGTATGGAGCAGTATATTACCTTGCCTACAATTATTCATAGGCTTCATGGCATATGACCCTAAACCCTAAACCCTAAACCCTAAACCCCTAAACCCGTAAACCCTAAACCCCTAAAACCCTAAACCCTAAACCTTAAACCCTAAAACCCTAAACCCAAAACCCTAAACCCAAAACCCTAAAAAACCATAAACCGTAAACCCCTAAAAACCCTAAACCCTAAACCTTAAAAGCCCTGAACACTAAACCTCTAAACCCTAATCTTGCAGGGTTACTCGTGTCTCCGAAGGGTTCTCTTTTGGGATTACTTTCATGTATGGTTCTAATGACCTTGGGAATCACCGCAATCTGTGGGATTTCCTTAGGGATCAGGCGGTAGAGTTTGATTTGGAGGGGCTACTGTGGCTTGTGTTGGGTGATTTTAATGCCATTTTGGGAGCCTCTGACATAGTGGGTGGAGATCCTGAGTGGTATGTTTATGTGGATGATTTTGGCCAATGTATCCATGATCCTGAGTTAATTTGGGTTCCTTTTACTAGGCTTCGGTATACTTGGCATAGCAATCATCAGGGCAATGGAATTATTTTACGGAAGCTCAATTGGGTCTTTGCATCACTTTCTTGGTTCCTTGATCGACCGACCACAGTTTCAGAGTTTCGACCTCGGGATGTCTCAGATCATAGCTCTATGGTTGTCCGGTTTGGTCCTCACTGTGGCAAGGTGCCATCCTCTTTTAAATTTCTAAATTTTTGGGCTGATCGTGCAAATTTTATGGATATTATTCAGACAGTTTGGGACAAGCCTATTATCGACAATCCTATATTCCGTCTTACGTAGAAATTGGGGTTAATGAAACGGANCTGGAAAAATCTCCAGGTAGTCTAGTGCGGCACAAGCGGCCATCTTAAATACCAGCCGCCTTAGACACATAGTCTTGGTGACAAGAAGTTTTTGATACAATATGACTCAATCCAACTGTCTATAGTATGGAGTAGTATATTACCTTGCCTACAATTATTCATAGGCTTCATGGCATATGACCCTAAACCCTAAACCCCTAAACCCTAAACCCTAACCCCTAAATCCTAAACCCCTAAAACCCTAAACCCTAAACCTTAAACCTTAAAACCCTAAACCCAAAACCCTAAAAAACCCTAAACCCTAAAAACCCTAAACCCTAAACCTTAAAAGCCCTGAACCCTAAACCTCTGAACCCTTCAAACCCTAAACCCTAAACACTTCAAACCCTAAACCCTAATCTTGTAGGGTTACTCGTGTCTCCGAGGGGCTCTCTTTTGGGATTACTTTCGTGTATAGTTCTAATGACCTTGGGAATCACTACAATCTGTGGATTTCCTTAGGGATCAGGCGGTAGAGTTTGATTGGAGGGGCTACCGTGGCTTGTGTTGGGTGATTTTAATGCCATTTCGGGAGCCTCTGACATAGTGGGTGGAGATCCTGAGTGGTATGGTTATGTGGATGATTTTGGCCAATGTATCAATGATCCTGAGTTAATTTCGGTTCCTTTTACTAGGCTTCGGTATACTTGGCATAACAATCATCACGGTAATGGAATTATTTTACGGAAGCTCAATTGGGTCTTTGCATCACTTTCTTGGTTCCTTGATCGACCGACCACAGTTTCAGAGTTTCGACCTCGGGATGTCTCAGATCATAGCTCTATGGTTGTCCGATTTGGTCCTCACTGTGGCAAGGTACCATCCTCTTTTAAATTTCTAAATTTTTGGGCTGATCATGCAAATTTTATGGATATTGTTCAGACAGTTTGGGACAAGCCTATTATCGACAATCCTATATTCCGTCTTATGTAGAAATTGGGGTTAATGAAACAAAAGCTCAAATCTTTACATATTAGGGTCTCCAGCCATATCTCCAGCAGGGTGATTAAGGCCCATCCCTAGTGGGCAACAACCCAAGAAAATTTGGACCGAGACCCTCTTTCTACTGAGTGTATCTCCTGGGAGAGGAACCTTGCCAACCAGTATTTCACTCTTTGTCGAGATGAGGAGTTTTTTTTTAAGTAGCTGTCTCTTGTTCAGTGGCTGAACTTAGGGGATCAGAATACTAAGTTCTTTCATAAGTCGTTGATCCATAGGCAGGCTCAGAACTGCATCCATGGTTTGACTGATGGGAATGGTACCCATATTACTGACAGTCAGGGTTTAAGGCGTTTAGTGGTGGGTTTTTTTCAGGATCTTCTTGCTGCCCCTACTCAACCTTAGATCGCAGAGGCTTCCAGGTATTTTTCTAGGCGCATTTCTCCTGATATGATTTCTCCCTTGATTGCTCCTATCACTGATGATGAGATAAGGATTGTTTTATTCTTTATCTCGGATGATAAAGCCCTTGGTCCGGATTGTTAGTGTATACTAGTGTATGCCCTAGAAACCATTTGTGTTGTCGGTTTCAGAGCATTTTGTCTTGTATCTATATATATCATAAATAATAAAAGAAAGAGTTCTTCAATTCATATATGTAAATTGCTTCCTTTATTCAGTCATGCATTTAAAATAAAGTATGTATATGAATTGTCCAGATGATTCATTTAATAGGTAAATGAATTATCGAAAAGGGTTCCCTATGGAAGCAATATAAATTTGGGCAACTATATTGTACAGTAGGCATACCGGATGCTTCCGAAAGATATCATGAGTTGATATAAGTACGGATGACGATGATAGTCATGTCACTAGGGCATTGGTATGGATTAACGGTTGGTGAACTGTTTTTCGAACGTGACCGAATAACGACAAATCACTTGGAAAAGCATGTAGTCAATGATTTATCGTTTGGTTATATCAGTGCACGATGTAGTCCTTTGACCTGAGACATTGTAGTCGGATCCGATATGGATGCGTATGGTTCATACGGTGTATAAGTACGAGACTAATCATGTTTCGTACAATAAAGCCTATTTGGTCATGCGTTGTTCATANCAAGACCAAGGGGCTATAGTCAATTGGGGAGCATGGTGAGTACCATCAGGCCAGCTGGCCTGATGGTACTCACCATGCTCCCCAATTGACTATAGCCCCTTGGTCTTGGGTTCGAGTGGTGGGGGAGGCGAGAGAAATCCCTTAAGGGGGGGGACAATACCTGCCACGTGGAGGGAGCTCCGTGGCCGGGCCAGCAGGGTATCAGAGCCAGGCGGTCCGTTACACCCTTAAAGTTGATATTCGGAAAGCTTTTGATACTGTGAGCTAGGATTTCATCCTTTTGGGATTGCGTATTGTGGGGTTCCTTAAGCATATGGTAAGGTGGATCATGACATGTATCTTTACACCATATTTCTCTGTTGCCCTGAACGGAGAGCTTGACAATTTTTTTAGGTCCTCCCGAGGTGTTCAGCAGGGGGACCCTCTTTCTCCTTACCTATTTGTGTTGGTTATGGAGGGGTTAGCTGGTATCTTTTGGGAAACCTCTTAAAGCCCTGGTTTTCATTATCATTGGAGGTGTAGGTAAGCAACTATTACTTATTTGTGTTTTGTGGATGATTTGATGGTGTTTTGTCAAGCAGATGCTTCCTCTGTTAGCCTGATCAAATCGGCCTTGGATTATTTTGCAAAGGTTTTTGGGTTGGTGACTAATGTAGAAAAGAGCTAGTTTTTTCTTTCTGGAGTTACAGATGAGGATCAGATTGGGTTACAGTCTATCATGGGTTTCCAATTGGGCCAGTTACTGGTTAGATATCTAGGGGTTCCTCTTATCTCTACTCGTCTTCGACATTTTGATTGTAGGCCTCTATTAGAGCGAATTCTATCTCAGATTAGGCTATAGACGTCAGTTTCTTTGACCTATGTAGGCCGAGTACAGTTGATCAAGTCGGTGCTTTTCTCCATACAGGTATATTGGTCATCCATGTTTCTTTTGCTGGCAGCTACAATTAGACGGATTGAGAGTTTTTTGGTCTCGTTTCTTTGCAAGGGTACTTCTTTGCCCTCTTTTAGTGCCAAGGTTGCTTGGTCTTCTGTTTGCTACCCATTGAGAGAGGATGGTTTGGGGATTAAGAGGATCCAAGATTGGAATAGAGCGGCTATTCTTAAACATGTTTGGAGACTACTTAATGATAGATCTTTTGTATGGTTTTCTTAGGCCTGTTTGGTTCTCCTCCGTGGTCAGTCCTTTTGGCATATTCGAGTTACTTTTGGGGCTTTATGGGCTTGGAGGAAGATTTTACTTAGCAGGGTTTGGTGCCGGGGTCTTATTGTGACATGTATTGGTGATAGTAGGGACACTATGTTCTGGCGAGATCACTGGCTGCCGCAAAGACCTATGTGTGACTTACTCCCTTTTAGAACTTTGACTTCCACTGGTTTGCCATAGGATGCTAAGGTTTCAAACATTATTGGAGATGGTTTGTGGGATTTTCCTTCGGGCAGTGCACACCTTCAGCATATCTGGGACTCCATTACAGTGCAGCCTTCAGCGAGTCATCCTGACCATCTTGTGTTAGAGGGCCACCTGTCTGGACGTTTCTCTACTAATTCAGCCTGGAATGTGTTGCGAGACAAATGTGATGTGAACTCGATTCATCATCTCTTGTGGTTTCCAAGGCATATTCCATGCCACTCTTTCATTCTCTCAATCACTTCTCTTGGTCGGCTTCACACCATGGATTGGCTTAGCTCTCATGGTGTCATTACGTCCTCCCTATGTGTTTTATGCAGTTCAGCTACAAAGACCCATGACCATTTGTTTTTCAGCTGTGACTTCTCAAGTTATGTTTGGCGGGAGGTCACTGCCAGGACGCTCTCTACATAGCCTACTCTCTCTTGGCTCCCTTTGCTCTAGTGGGCTAGCTTGCATCTTAGATGCAAAGGTGACTTCAGCCACCTTCTTTCCCGGTTGGTCCTTTCAGTCACAATTTATTTCCTATGTTTGAACGGAATAATCGCGTGTTTCGTCAGCATTGTAGCTCTTGCAGAGATACTATTTTAGCTATTTGTGATCTAGTCCGGGCCAAGATTTGGGTTTGACACCTAAGTAAGAGATGATGATGATGATGATGATGTGTGAGAAGTTAAAGCTCATAAATAATCACTACTATAAATGAAATAATCTGATGTTTTATTTTAGACTTTGTGTGGCTTTATATGCCTTTGCAACATTTGGAATCCCTGTGCATGTAATGAATAAGATTTTTGCTACCAGTTCAAGGGTTTACATAGATTCTATTGTAGATAATATTTTTTGATGACTTTCTAAGTGCTCTCTTATCCATAAATTCTGTGAACATCACTGGTAGACAGTGGCCAAATTTTGTTGAAATGGGGACTCCAATTGAGTTTTATAGCAATGTAAAAGCTGCATGTGGGTCTATCTTACCTATTTTGTGTGATATTTGGGAGGTTTGACTAGGGTTTTGATTCTGGTAGTGACAGGTGGAGAGGGTTTTTTGTATGGAGAAGGTATAAGAAGATTATCCAACGAAGTGGAATCACCTTCTAGAATGTATGAAAGTTCATATAAAGACTCTACTTTATCTTTAAGATCTGTACGGAGTAGGGCAGTAGAAGAACTAGAACTTCTTGGAGAAGAGAAAGAAGAAGATCGAGAAAGTGCAGGTTTTGTTAACTGTTTACTTAGGGTAAGTGGGCTGCATTGATTCGTACTAAGAAAAACACTGGCGAAACAAAGCTAAAACATTTCACAGAGCATGAAGTTTACTAGACCATATTAGCTGTGGCGTGGGCACAGATGATAACATACTGTGACATCCACACAGAGACAGAAGGAGTTTCATATAAATACTGGAAAAATCTCTAGGTAGTCTAGTGCGGCACAAGCGGCCATCTTAAATACCAACTGCCTTAGACACATAGTCTTGGTGACAAGAAGTTTTCGATACAATATGACTCAATCCAACTGTCTATAGTATGGAGCAGTATATTACCTTGCCTATAGTTATTCATAGGCTTCATGGCATATGACCCTAAACCCTAAACCCCTAAACCGTAACCGCTAAACCCTAAACCCCTAAAACCCTAAGCCGTAAACCCTAAACCGTAAACCCTAAAACCGTAAACCCTAAACCCTAAAAACCCTAAAAACCCTAAACCTTAAACCCTAAAAGCCCTGAACCATAAACCTCTAAACCCTTCAAACCCTAAACCCTAATCTTGTAGGGTTATTCGTGTCTCTGAGGGGTTCTCTTTTGAGATTACTTTCGTGTATGGTTCTAATGACCTTGGGAATCACCGCAACCTGTGGGATTTCCTTAGGGATCAGGCGATAGAGTTTGATTCGAAGGGGCTACCGTGGCTTGTGTTGGGTGATTTTAATGCCATTTTGGGAGCCTTTGACATAGTGGGTGGAGATCCTAAGTGGTATGGTTATGTGGATGATTTTGGCCAATGTATCCATGATCCTGAGTTAATTGGGGTTCCTTTTACTAGGCTTTGGTATACTTGGCATAACAGTCATCAGGGCAATGGAATTATTTTACGGAAGCTCGATTGGGTCTTTGTATCGCTTTCTTGGTTCCTTGATCGACCAACCACAGTTTCAGAGTTTCAACCTCGGGATGTCTCAGATCATAGCTCTATGGTTGTCCGGTTTGGTCCTCGCTGTGGCAAGGTACCATCCTCTTTTAAATTTCTAAATTTTTGGGCTGATCATGCAAATTTTATGGATATTGTTCAGACAGTTTGGGACAAGCCTATTACCGGTAATCCTATATTCCGTCTTACGTAGAAATTGGGGTTATTGAAATTGAAGCTCTAATCTTTACATATTTAAGTCTCCAGCCATATCTCTAGCAGGGTGATTAAGGCCCGTCCCTAGTGGGCAATAGTCTAAGAAAATTTGGACCGAGACCCTCTTTCTACTGAGTGTATCTCCCGAGAGAGGAACCTTGCCAACCAGTATTTCACTCTTTGTCGAGATAAGGAGTTTTTTTTTTAAGTAGCGGTCTCATGTTTAGTGGCTGAACTTAGGGGATCAGAATACTAAGTTCTTTCATAAGTTGTTGATCCATAGGTAGGTTCAAAACTGCATCCATGGTTTGACTGATGGGAATGGTACCCATATTACTGACAGTCAAGGTTTAGGGCATTTCGTGGTAGGCTTTTTTCAGGATCTTCTTGCTGCCCCTACTCAACCTCAGATCGCAGAGGCTTCCAGGTATTTTTCTAGACGCATTTCTCCTGATATGATTTCTCCCTTGACTGCTTCTATCATTGATGACGAGATTAGGATTGTTTTATTCTCTATCCCGGATGATAACGCCCCTGGTCTGGATAGATACACTTCTTTGTTTTTTAAGCGGGCATGGGATATTATTGGTACAGATTTCAGAGATGCAGTGAGACTTTTTTTTTGTTACTAATGAAATGCCAAGATGTGTTAATGCCACCAGGATTGCCTTGGTTCCTAAGGTGGAGAGCCCAAGTCGTATGACAGACTTTAGACCGATATCTTATTGTAATGTACTAAACAAGTGCATTACTAAGGTGATAGTGAATTGGTTTAAAGTAGTGCTTCCGGATGTTATTGGGAGTTCTCAATTGGCTTTTGTCCTGGGTCAAAGGATTTCTGATAATATTCTGCCGACTCAAGAGCTTTTGCGAAATTATCATCTTGGGGGTACTTCACCTCTATGTGCCCTTAAAGTTGATATTCGGAAAGCTTTTGATACTGTGAGCTAGGATTTCATCCTTTTGGGATTGCGTATTGTGGGGTTCCCTAAGTGTATGGTGAGGTGGATCATGACATGTATCTCTACACCATATTTCTCTGTTGCCCTGAACGGAGAGCTTGACAATTTTTTTAGGTCCTCCCGAGGTGTTCAGCAGGGGGACCCTCTTTCTCCTTACCTATTTGTGTTGGCTATGGAGGGGTTAGCTGGTATCTTTTGGGAAACCTCTTAAAGCCCTGGTTTTCATTATCATTGGAGGTGTAGGCAAGCAACTATTACTCATTTGTGTTTTGTGGATGATTTGATGGTGTTTTGTCAAGCAGATGCTTCCTCTGTTAGCCTGATCAAATCGGCCTTGGATTATTTTGCAAAGGTTTTTGGGTTGGTGACTAATGTAGAGAAGAGCTAGTTGTTTCTTTCTGGAGTTACAGATGAGGATCAGATTGGGTTACAGTCTATCATGGGTTTCCAATTGGGCTAGTTACTGGTTAGATATCTAGGGGTTCCTCTTATCTCTACCCATCTTCGACATTTTGATTGTAAGCCTCTATTAGAGCGAATTCTATCTCAGATTAGGCTATAGACGTCGCCTTCTTTGACCTATGTAGGCTGAGTACAGTTGATCAAGCCCGATGCTTTTCTCCATACAGGTATATTGGTCATCCATGTTTCTTTTGCTGGCAGCTACAATTAGACGGATTGAGAGTATTTTGGTCTCGTTTCTTTGTAAGGGTACTTCTTTGCCCTCTTTTGGTGCCAAGGTTGCATGGTCTTCTGTTTGCTACCCATTGAGAGAGGGTGGTTTGGGGATTAAGAGGATCCAAGATTGGAATAGAGCGGCCATTCTTAAACATGTTTGGAGACTACTTAATGATAGATCTTCTGTATGGTCTTCTCAGGCCTGTTTGGTTCTCCTCCGTGGTTAGCCCTTTTGGCATATTCGAGTTACTTTTGGGGCTTTAAAAGCTTGGAGGAAGATTTTACTTAGCAGGGTTTGGTGCCGGGGTCTTATTTTGACTTGTATTGGTGATGGTAGGGACACCATGTTATGTCGAGATCACTAGCTATCGCAAGGACCTTTGTGCGACTTATTCCCTTTTAGAACTTTGACTTCCACTGGTTTGCCATGGGATGCTCAGGTTTCAGACATTATTGGAGATGGTTTGTGGGATTTTCCTTCAGGCAGTGCACACCTTCAGCATATCTGGGATTCCATTACAGTGCAGCCTTCAACGAGTCATCCTGACCATCTTGTGTGGGAGGGCTACCTATCTGGACGTTTCTCTACTGATTCAACCTGGAATGTGTTGCGAGACAAATGGGATGTGAACTCGATTCATCATCTCTTATGGTTTCCAGGGCATATTCCATGCCACTCTTTCATTCTTTGGCTCACTTCTCTTGGTCGGCTTCACACCATGGATTGGCTCAACTCTCATGGTGTCATTACGTCCTCCCTGTGTGTTTTATGCAGTTCAGCTACAAAGACCCATGACCATTTGTTTTTCAGTTGTGACTTCTCAAGTTATGTTTGGCGGGAGGTCACTACCAGGATGCTCTTTACATAGCCTACTCTCTCTTGGCTCCCTTTGCTCCAATGGGCTAGCTTGCATCTTAGACGCAAAGGTGACTTCAGCCACCTTCTTTCCCGGTTGTTCTTTTCAGTCACAATTTATTTCTTATGGTTTGAACGGAATAATTGCCTGTTTCGTTAGCATTGTAGCTCTTGCAGAGATACTGTTTTAGCTATTTGTGATCTAGTCCGAGCCAAGATATTGGGTTTAACACCTAAGTACGAGATGATGATGATGATGATGTGTGAGAATTTAAAGCTCATAAATAATCGTTACTATAAATGAAATAATCTGATGTTTTATCTTAGACTCTGTGTGGCTTTATGTGCCTTTGCAACATTTGGAATCCCTGTGCATGTAATGAATAAGATTTTTGCTACCAGTTCGAGGGTTTACATAGATTCTATTGTAGATAATATTTTTTTATGACTTTCTAAGTGCTCTCTTATCCATAAATTCTGTGAACATCACTGGTAGACAGTGGCCAAATTTTGTTGAAATGAGGACTCCAATTGAGTTTTAAAGCAATGTAAAAGCTGCATGTGGGTCTATCTTACCTAACTATTAAGCTATAGTCCAAGTTTCAATGGTTAGTAGTCACCACCAGTGTATATTGGCCACTACATAACTAGAACATTAGTTGTTAAACTATGAAATACAGGAATAAATACTCAAGATCCAAAACAATTATTCTTTTCTCAATAGATGTAAGATTCCTCTGCAAACAAATGAAACATAATGCAATTTTTCTAGAAAAATGGAGGTAATGTTGTATTGATATATTCACTGATGTAGCATGACAGCATAGGACAAATCTTCAGAACTGATTTGGGCTTACTAATATATATTGCCATGGACATGTGCTAATTATATGGTAGTACTCATCTATTTTATGTTCTATCTTCTGTCACTATATCTCTATATTGATGAGACTTTGCATTGAATCAGTTTGGGATTCATCTGATTGTCCCATGAAAACAAAAGCGATATTTAAAACTTTTATAAGATCTCATGGTATGATGAATCCTTTAACTGATCTTGGTTCTAACCTCTTGGTAAGCATTTTCTTGCAACTTCATGGACTTGCTTAAAATGGCATTACCATTTTATGCTTTATTAAATTCCATCTTCGTTAACTAGATTCGTCAAATGGTTGGTATGGATGTTTGCTTGGTATCATATTTGAAATTTGTGACATGGATTGCTTTGTAATGAGCAGTAATCTAAAACTTGGGGATGTAGCATTGGATGCTTGCTTGGTATCATATTTGAAATTTGTGACATGGATTGCTTTGTAATGAGTAGTAATTCTAAACTTGGGGATGTAGCATTGGATATTTGCTTGGTATAAAATTTGAAATTTGTGACATGGATTGCTCTGTAATGGTGTCTTATTTTTCAATTGTAGGTATGGCCTCGGGAGATAGTTCCTCAAGCACCCTTACATTGGATGACGTCGATAATTATGTCACGATAAAAGCAGTCGATTGGCGTAACATTTATACGAGCACATGTGGTACTAGTACAGAGCAAAGTGTGAGTAACCCCAAAAATGTAGAGGACAATGACAGTCCACTACAGAGGAAGAAGACAGCGAAGACATCAACTGTGTGGTCAGAATTTAGGGAGTGGTTCTCCCTGGTGGTACAAGGAAGACAAAGTGCATTCATTGTAAAACAAAGCTGAAAATGAATGCCACTGGAAGTACTACACAATTCAATAGACATTTGAAATGGTGTGCAAAAAGAATATCTAACCTGAGGCAACAACAAATAAATTTCCCTATCCTGCTTGCTCTACGGGGCCAATTCGATATGATGAAGATAAGGGAGCTTATTACACATTGGGTGTTTATGCATGAGCATTCGTTTTCTATTATGGAGGAAGAGAGGTTGAACAACATGATAAAGTACAGGATTCCTCAATGGACTTTGATTTCTCGTAATACTTGTAAGAATGATTGTATGAGAGTGTTTGAAAATGAGAGGCAGAAGTTGCTGACCCTATTGAAGGGTGTTAGAAAGATAAGTTTAACCATAGATCTATGGCATTCAGGCAACCAAAAGATGGAATACATGGTCTTGACTAGGCATTAGATTGATGATAATTGGAAGTTTAATAGACTAGTGTTGAACTTTATTCATTTCCCTCCTCCCCGTTCTGGTGTGGTCATTGCTGATGCAATTTCAAGTGTTTGATGGAGTGGAGAATTGAAGCTAAGGTCCACACAATCTCGGTGGATAATGCTTCAAGCAATGATGTTGCAGTAAAAGTGTTGAAAGATAATTTCCAAGCTACGGGGAAGCTCATATGTGGGGGCAAGATGTTTCATGTGAGGTGTTGTACACACATCTTGAACCTAGTTGTTCAAGATGGTCTTTATCAGATTAGACACATCATTGAGGACATCCGTGATAGCGTGGTGTATATCAATTCATCGTAGAGTAGACTAAAGGTGTTCGCAGAGATTGTTTAGCACGACAATTGCTATTTCACAAGCTTATTCTTGATTGCAAAACACGGTGGAATTCAACATATGATATGTTGACAACGGCAATGAAATTTAGACGTGTTTTTCCTTGTTTGAAGGAGAGGGATTTGAGTTATCATTATTGTCCCAAGGAGGAGGATTGGGACAAAGTTGAGAAAATTTGTTCAATTTTGAAGGTGTTCAGTGGTGTATCGAATCTCATATTAAGGAGTGATTATCCGACATCAAACTTGTTTCTAAAACAAGTTTGTACAATCAAAATTATGTTGGATAGTAAGAGTCAGGATGAAGGTCAGTTTATACAATCCATGATTTGGAAAATGAAAGAAAAGTTTGACAAATATTGGGGAGAATGTAATCTATTGATGGGTGTGGCTGCTATTTTAGACCCCAGACTAAAGATGAGGGTGATTCAATGGGCGTTCCCTAAGATGTATCCTGAGTGTAAAGCGCAGACAAATATTGATGTTGTTCGAGATGCCTTGTATGTGATATATAAGGAGTATGTTAATGCCAGTAAAGCATTGACTGCTGCTTGCACTTCTACATCTACAGGGGATGGAGTTAAGGTTATTGGTGAGGGGTCGGGGGTAGCGGCAGAGAGGGCGGATAATTGGGATGATTTTAGTCAGTTTTTGGATGTGTTTGAGACGGTTGAACTAACAAAATCATAGTTAGACTGTTACCTGGGAACAGGATGCCATAAATGTGTCAGGGACCCTACAGCGTTTGATGCTTTGACATGGTGGAAGGCTAATTCAACAAAGTTCCCTATCTTGTCTACCATGACTTGTGACATATTAGCCATCCCTATCACTATGGTTGCTTCTGAATCTGCTTTCAGTGCCGACAGTAAGGTTATTGACACGTACCAATCGTCGTTGTCTCCCGACACAGTGGAGATGCTCTTATGTGGATGTGATTGGTGCAGGACTTTGAATGGGGTGAAGAAAGGATGTAAAATAGGTTATATACTTATATTGAATATTGTTTTTATTAAATTTAATTATTACGTTATATTTATACTAACTAAACGTCAATTACTCCTTCTTTGTCATTTTCAGGAAGACCATCAACCATTGGGGATCAACCTTCCTATCTCGTAAGTTCCTGGGATTCAGTGCATGGTTTGGCTGTGGTAGGAGGCATGCATAGGTAAAAGTTTGATTCCTTTTGCTTTTGTTTTATGATTATACATATTTTTCTCTTGTCATAGTTACATTAAAAAATACTTACTAAATTGAACATTTTATACAGCTAGGGGGAAATGGTGGTTTTGGTCAAAGACAGGCCTACTGCAGACTACTAGTGGATAGTGATTTTGATTGGTTGATTGTATTTTTATATCTTGGAATGTTATTTGTATATATTTAGAACTGTTTTTTTATTTTGTAAAGTAATAGACATTTTGTAAAGTCCGAAATTATAGTGGTTATTATTTTTTCTGTAAATTCAACATTGGATGTAAAGAAGGAATGTTGTACGCAGGAAGACTATAAGCAGGCTGTAAAAAAGGGGACATTGGCTTGGTCAAACCTGGGTTTGATCAAGCCTTAATGAGCTCAAGCTCGATTGGAGCTCAAGCTCGATTGGGGCTCGCGAGCTCAAGTTTGAGTTGGCTTGCCAGCCGACTCGAGCTCGAGTTCGAGTCTCATTTCTAAGGCTCGCCAGGCTCGAGCTCGACCCTATTGTAAAGGAGCCGAGCACGATAAGCCAAAAGCTTGGCTCGGCTCGACTCGTTTACAGTCCTACCTGCGATCTGTTTGGGTTTTGACTTTTTTGGCCAAATTCCAACTGATTTTGGTGGCCAAAATTAAATTTGATAGAACCACTTGAACCACCACCTTTCACTCTACAAAACCCCTACAATCTCGGAACTTGGTAGCCTCCAGTTCGCTGGTCGTGACTCACGTATTGGGTTAATTTTTTCGGCCAAATTTTGGCTGATTTTGGTGTCCAAAATTCAACTCGACACCAACCTTTGAACCACCAGCCTTCCCTATAAAAAAACTCCTCTAACCTTGGCACTTGATAGCCCCTCATTCTCCGGTGGTAAGATTAGGGATTGGGGTGAATAGTAAAATTAGAAATTTAGACCAGAGACAAATTAAATATCTTATCCTTGTAACATGTGATTGTGGTATTTGCAACCTCAACCAAAAAAACTTGGGTTATTTTTCATCCTTAAGGTTTGAAGTATATTGAACTTACTTCCAAAACCATAGGAACAAACAACTTAGTCTAGTCAGGTGAAACTTTTCAACAAAATTTCTTTAATTCCCCCATTGTCTTATTTACATGTTATTAGAAATGAAAAAAATGATAAAAAAAAAAAAAAACCTTTTGGGAATTTCCTTTTATAACAAGTGGGAAGCTAGAAAGAGAGATTGTGTATAGAGAAACATATATATATTCGTGCTTTTATATTAGAATAGTTTCTTTAGAATTGATTATGGCTTAGAGGTTGAGTTTGCTTGTGAGAATGTTACTATGTAGGGATGGGAAATTATGGGTTATGGGGCAACCCAACCTACTCCATTTCTTNTATGTCCTTAACTCGCAAACCAAACACCAGTCCTCGGCTCCTCACCGTGAAATCAATCCTCTCCATCGCCGTCGTCGATCTCACCAGGAGAAAAAACAGTCACACAAACCCCCAAATCGTGAAATCGCACCAACCACCACCGTGAAATCGACTGCCCAAAATCGCACCAGCCACCACCGTGAAACTGACAGGCTTCATCCCGTGTTCTTGCAACCACCGATGAGTTTTTCATCTCTTCTTTCATCCCTTTGACGCTGCATTCCAAAGGATTAACCACTTCATTTAGGTTGCACAATGATTTCACAAACTTATTGTTACGCTTATGAGTTGTTTTGGTTTTGAATTTATGTTTGTTTTTTAGTTGTTTGCATGCTGCATTCAAGAGGATGATTATCACATTAACAGTAATGATTTTGCTTTACTGTTTTATACACACTGAATTTCTCCGATTTCAAATTGATGTTGAAGTATTTAATTATCATGTTAACATGAATTGCTTTACTGAAGTCATGACTTACATTATCAAATACATGGCTTAGGTAATCAGTCCTTTGTTCCTCTATGTATCTTTAATACTATGGTGTTAATTAATAGCTTGTTAAGTTAAACAGTCATATATGATGTTTCAGGCGTTGGATTGGTTGAAAGCTTATTACTGGGAGCCCTAAAAGATGCAGATTCCATTTGAAAGAGATACAATTGCTGACATACGAAGAGATATTCAGTCTAAATTCCAGGAATTGGCTTTCTGCTTGAAATATAAGGAGAATACCCAAGTTAGTTCATCATTAGTAAAAGGAAAACATACGTATGAACTTTCCTAATTCTTCACCAGTCAAAAGAGAACTCGCTTTTGAATTTTCTTTTATGTTTTAGTTAAGTTGTGGATTTCTTGCCTTGAATTAAACTCTTCTATGTAAATTTCATTTAACCTTTTTTCCATGGATTTTGCTACTAGTGCATTCTTTTTTCTGCTATTATTGCATGTGGCTAACATAGCATAGATTACATATCCACATGTCTTGTGCTTGCTATAAAGCCAGTCAAGAAAAATCTAATCATTTAAAATTTTGCCTTTGAGATCTCAAGGCAGGAAAGGTACCAATAAATTCCTAGGAGAAATGTGATCTTTGATCTAAAATTTCACATAAGTATATGTTTCTCTGTACAACCCAAAATATCAATTATTGACTCAAATGTTTGTCCTACCAAAAGTCATTAAAAAAGTCACAATGTTGGAGCCAATACATTCATGTTAAAATACTGGCTTGTCCTCTAAGAGAAATGACCCCTGGAACATTTTCTATGTTTATGTGTTAACAATGTAATAGATAGCCTTCATTGCTCACCATGGCTATCTCTCCCAATTCCAGTTAGTATTTGATTGTTGACAATAATTGGTACTCTCTCTCTCCCATATTGAATTGCAATTACGAAGATATTGTGCTAATTGGCTATTGGTTGGTATGGATGTTTGCTTGGTATCATATTTGAAATTTGTGACATGGATTGCTTTGTAATGAGTAGTAATCTAAAACTTGGGGATGTAGCATTGGATGTTTGCTTGGTATCATATTTGAAATTTGTGCCATGGATTGCTCTATAATGGTGTCTTATTTTTCAATTGTAGGTATGGCTTCGGGAGACAGTTCCTCAAGCACTCCTACATTGGATGACGTCGACAATTGTGTTACGGTAAGAGCAATTGATCGACGTAACATTTATGCAAGCACAGGTGGTACAGAGCAAAGTGTGAGTAGCCCCAAAAATGTGGAGGACAATGACAATCCACTACAAAGGAAGAAGAAAGCGAAGACATCAGTTGTGTGGTCAGAATTTAGGGAGGTGGTTCTCCTTGGTGGTACAAGGAAGGCATAGTGCATTCATTGTAAAACAAAGCTAAAAATGACTGCCACTGGAAGCACTACACAATTCAATAGACTTTTGAAAAGGTGTGCGAAGAGAATAGCTAACTTGAGGCAACAACAAATAAATTTCCCCGCTTCCAATTCTCAGGGTGTCTCTACTGTCTTGCCTACTCTACGGGGCCAATTCGATGTGATGAAGATGAGGGAGCTTATTGCACAATGGGTGCTGATGCAACACAATGAAATTTAGACGTATTTTTCCTTATTTGATGGAGAGGGATTTGAGTTATCATTATTGTCCCAAGGAGGAGGATTGGGACAAAGTTGAGAAAATTTGTTCAATTTTGAAGGTGTTTAGTGGTGCATCGAATCTCATATCAAGGAGTGATTATCCGACATCTATGTTGGATAATAAGAGACAGGATGAAGATGAGTTTACACAGTCTATGATTTGGAAAATACAAGAAAAGTTTGACAAATATTGGGCAGAATGTAATCTATTGATGGGTGTGACTGCTAGTTTGGACCCTAGACTAAAGATGAGGGTGATTCAATGGGCGTTCCCTAAGATGTATCATAAGCGTGAAGCACGAGCAAATATTGATGTTGTTCGAGATGCCTTGTATGAGGTATATATGGAGTATGTTGATGCCAGTAAAGCATTGATTGTTGTCCGCACTTCTACATCTACAGGGGATGGAGTTAAGGTTGTTGGTGAGGATTCGAGGGCAGCGGCAAAGAGGGCGGACGATTAGGATGATTTTAGTCAGTTTCTGGATGTGATTGAGACGATTGAGCCAATGAAATCAGAGTTAGACTGTTACTTGGGAGAAGGATGCCATAAATTTGACGGGAACCCTATGGCGTTTGATGCTTTGACGTGATGGAAGGCTAATTCAACAAAGTTCCTTATCTTGTCTACCATGGCTCGTGACATATTAGTCATCCCTATCACTGCGGTTCTTCTAAGTCTGCTTTCAGCGCCGACAGTAGGGTTATTGACACGTACTGATCGTTATTGTCTCTCGACACGATGGAGATGCTCTTATGTGGATGTGATTGGTGCAGGACTTTGAATGGGGTGAAGAAAGTATGTAAAGTAGGTTATATACTTATATTGAATATTGTCTTTATTAAATTTAATTATTACTTTATATTTATACTAACTAAACTTCAATTACTCCTCCTTTGTCATCATCAACCGTTGGAGATCAACCTTTTTATCCCGTAGGTTTCTGTGATTCAGTGCATGGTTTGGCTGTGGTAAGAGGCATGCATAGGTAAAAGTTTGATTCCTTTTGCTTTTGTTTCATGATTATACATATTTTCGTATTTTTCTCTTGTCATAGTTACCTTAAAAAATACTTATTAAATTGAACATTTTATACAGCCAGAGGGAAATGGTGGTTTTGGTATAAGACAGGTCTACTGCAGACTACTGATGGATAGTGATTTTGATTGGTGGACTGTATTTTCATATCTTGGAATGTTATTTGTATATATTCGGAACTGTTTTTTTATTTTGTAAAGTAATAAGCATTTTGTAAAGTCCGAAACTGTCATGGTTAATATGGTTGGAAATACTAACTGTCATGGTTCAATTCTTTGTACATACCTGTTTGTGAGGTTTGAATTGTGCTTATTTATGTTATTTTTTCTGTAAATTCAACATTGGATGTAAAGAAGGAATGTTATACGTAGGAAGACAGTAAGTAGGCTATAAAAAAAAAGGAATTTGGCTCGATTAAACCTGGGTTTGAAGCTTGAGTTCGAGCCAGCTCGTGAGCCGACTTGAACTCGATCGAGCTCGAGTTCGAGTTCGAGTCGCAATTCTGAGGCTAGTCATGGCTCAAGCTCGAACTAGAGCTAGACCCTATAGTAAACAAGTCAAGCTCGATAAGCTCGGCTTGGCTCGTTTATAGTCCTACTCCTGCCTCATTAATCTTCTTTGTTCTTGAGCTTGCAATGCATGGATTAACTCAGTAAGAGTGATTTGAGACAGGTCCTTGGAATCCTCTAGAGAGGAAATCTTTGATTTAAACCTCTCGAGCAAGCTCACTTGCACCTTCTCAACAATCATCTTGTCACTCATTTCCACTCCAAGTAACCTGACCTTATTAATCACACTCATCAATCTATCCACATATTCTTTTACTTTCTCAACTTCCTACATTCTCAACATCTCAAATTCCCTCTTCAAGTTCATCACTTCCATATTTCTCATTGTATCAATTCCATAATCTCTTCTCTCAACTTATCCCATGCTTCTTTTGTTGTTTCACATGTCATTATCCTTGTAAACACAAGGTCTGTAACAGTCGAATGAATGTGAGATAAAACCCTTCGAGCCTTTGACATTTCTTCTTCATACAGTCTCATTTGATTAAGAGTGGGATTTGGACCCAGCTGAGGAGGTTGTTTCTCTTCTTCAATGTATTGCCAAAGCCCTTGCCCTCTTAGATAGGCCTTCATCCTTACGGCCCAAATATGGTATTGTTCACCATTGAAGACAGGAGGTGAAAGGGAGGCTGACCGAGATGCCATAGATGCAGGTTTTGTGACTTGGGACAGAGTTGTTCTTGAAGAAAGCTGGAGGGTAACGAAGCTTAAGGATTAGTTTTGTGATTTTATCTAGGGTCTGGTAAGATGGCTCTGATACCATTTTGTTGGTTTGAATGCTAGATTATACAAAGAAAGAAAAAATCTGAAGATAACAAGCTACATTCATTGACCCATTAAGCACAACTTATATACAATATAATACTTGCAGTCCACTGTTACAACCACTATATCAGGGATTTTTTTTGCATAATAAAAACTAAGCCACACAATGTGAACTAATACATTACAATTAAGGGACATAAAGCCATATTTCTGAATGCATCTACATAATTACATCACAACAAAAAATATTATCCAGCTGCTCCTAAACCACTTCTTCCAGCACAACACACTGGTCTTCCATGGCGCCAAAAAAACATCTTCAAACTACCAACCCTTGAACATTGCATTTCTAGCAAAATATCATGACTTCATCAATGTCCAAGATACAAACAGCAGATGTACTTCCCATATCTCATGGCAGTTTATGGGAGATATATATGACCCAGAACATGATGAGACAAAATCTTTTAGGAGACTAGAGACAACACACTTAAGGTGTAAAATTCGAGCATGTATCAACTAAATTTAATGTTCAAGAGAAAGGAAAATTAAACAAAAAAAAAAAAAAAAGTTCCATGTTTTAATGTAATATCTAGTTTAATGTTTGAACCATGGTAGCTAGCTTTCATGTGTAAACTTTTTTGCCCTTTCATGGGACAATCATGATACTATCAGTCTGTCACAGACTTTATCTACAGAAGGAAACCAGAAGACAAGACAGAGAGACAGAGATATAATAACATGACAAAAATATGTACTTTAGGTGATGACCACGGCCAGTGATTCAGTTTCATACTGATACTCTACTTGTTCTTTTTCTTTGCATTGTTAAATCTACATTAAAAAACATGATCAGGTTGGAATTCTTAGAATGCAGCTCTCTCCTACCAACATAGTAGGTACCTACCTGTTAAAGTCCATACATATATGATCTTTTGAGTACATGATTCAAGATTAATATATAATGAAGATAAACTATTCTTAAAAATGACTACCATATGTAATTGTCAATGAATTGGGATAGCTGTGATTTATGTTTTGCACAACCCAAATGCATGTCATATACCCTGTGTATGAGAGAAATGAAATTGTTTGGGAGGGATCAAGGGGATCTCTCTGCCCAGAAGAGATGGCAGCTACTGCAACCAATACATACATACACACACACACACACACACACACACACACACACACACACACACACACAGAGTCACACACACACACACACACACACACATATATATGTGTGTGTGTGTGTGTGTGTGTGTGTGTGACAGAAGGTGCCATCTCTCCTGCGACAGAGAACTCCACCATATCCCCATTTGATCAAATCTTTCGCTTACCTTCAAAACCACCCTGAACTTAACACACACTTCTAAATTG
The DNA here is from genome assembly GCF_008641045.1 of Pistacia vera. Taxonomy (NCBI): domain Eukaryota; kingdom Viridiplantae; phylum Streptophyta; class Magnoliopsida; order Sapindales; family Anacardiaceae; genus Pistacia; species Pistacia vera. The sequence continues at coordinate 148,070 of NW_022196474.1, forward strand.
GAGCTCAAGAAGAGAAGGAATTAATCAATGTTGGTTCATTTGCTAACAACTGGACTCTATTTATAAAATTCAATGAGGTAAGGGTCACTCTTAGTCTTAGTGGAAATTATGTAGAAGCCGGGGAGAACCGAACATGTAAAACTCAAAAAATAAAAAATAAAAAATAAAAATAAAAAACAACGTTGCTTCATGAGAATTACAAAAAGTACAAAACATACCGCAATTTCACGGTCAGTAGTGGAAAAGTTAGCACTTCAATTATTTTACGTGCTGTGCTATCTTTCCTAACTTCTGGTGAGGGATAAGGTGCTGAAATTATATTTTATAATATTAATTTTCACGAGTATATAGCATAATTAATTAACTAAATACCATTAAATTCTTTATTATTCTTCATCTTTATCGTTTTCTCTAAGCTATGCTAACATTCTACGGGAAAGCCTAAGGTTCAACAAAGATCAATTATCATTCTAAACCACAGTGAGTGGGAAATTTGTTCTGAGAATCTCATTCCAGTTTGTTCTCTGTTCCATCAACTGATCCCTAATGATGACAGTGGCATAAACATGGTAGATTTTTCAAAGATACAGAAAAACAAATTATGACATGTGATTGACAGGAAGAATTACTCACACGTTCTCGAAGTTGACTTTCCCGGTGGGTTGGCTAATGTTTCCTGATAAAAATCCAGCAACTTTATAATGCAAGAAGAAGTAAATAAAGTTCAATAACTGACTGATAACAAAGTATGGACAATTGGAAAGTAACTAAGGTAGATACTATTTTCCAATTTAGAGATGGAATTGGATTAGAATAGTTTCTTGACTTAGATATATTTGCTTGTTGAGACCAATGATTTTTCACACAACGGTCACATAAATTATATTCATGGTTCATGAATCTATGTTTTTTTTTTTTTTTTTGGATAACGGAGGTGTCCATACCAGTTTACGTGCATCTCAACTAATCCTCAGGATCTTGAAGTTAACGACTGGGTAAACCCTTGGTGGCCACTCCTATTAGCAACCGAGGGGAATCGAACTCAAAATCTCTTAAGTAATACACTCAAGAGTTTTTATAACCCCACCCGACCACCAAGTGGTGATTTCGATGAATCTATGTCTCTTTGGTGGCATGAACTATAATTAGTTTTGTTTAGTCAATGGCTGTGACGTACATTTAATGGAAGATTATGGAAGAATATATTTTAGCAATGACTTTCAGTGACAAGTTTGCTTTCTTTCTGTCTACAAACTCTTATTTTTGCATAAAAAGCTGAAAAAAATTGTTGCCCATTTGAATAAGCAAGTTTCTACTTTATTTCCTGTATGATCATCAACCCATATGATATGTTAGCCTCAGCTCCATCATTGCATCAATAAGAGTTGCTGTACTGATTTTCCTAGAATAATTCAAAGTTGGGCCCATTTCACAATATATATATATATATATATATATATATATATAGAAGCTGAGCTGCAGCTAGCGTACAGAAAGGAAGCTTTGAAACAATTCGTTTTCCAGACCATTTACAAGAACATGTCGGAATTACAACCACTGCATTTAGCGTCGATAATTTTTAATTAAAAAAACTTTTGAATAATTCAGAAACTAGTATATAAATGAAATAAAATACAATATACTGTGTGTGGGCCATAAAACGTCTGGAGCCTTATTAGACCCAATCGCTAAAATATCTACTATATGTCTCAATTCCGGTTGGACCTACTTTATAAATTCATGCCATTGGTCAGCCCATCGCACCGACCAAACTTCTCATGGGATTGGATCACTTAGATTGGGCCTCATCATTAACCCATCTAAGCTCAGCCCTGTTGACCCATGACAACTTCAAAGGTTCCGATTCCACTTAAGCCCTAAATCATCCACATCTTATTTCATCATTATCCTAAATCCTCTAAAAAATTTCACCTTCATCCTAATTCATCCAAGATCTCAACTCTTATATGAATTAGAACTCTTACTCTTTCAAATCCAGTAAATAAAGATTTTCCTATTTATTGGAACTCCACTATTATGAACTTAAAGTTATGCTAGGAGTCGAAGATCCTATGTTCATTATATAAACAGAGATTTGACATCTCATTAAGCATCCATAATTCTATACCACCTACTAACTTCTAAAATTCTTGCTCCTAAGAACTATCACCTCTCTTGTAGCTCTAATCTCCGATCAAAATTCAGTACTTTAGTAAACCGTCCTCCCCTTAGCCCTCACTAAATGGTCTTCGATAACTCTTCCTCCTTGTAGCCCTCACTAAATAGTCTCTACCAGTCTCGTGACTTGAACGTTGAAGTGCCTATGACAAACATCATACCGATGTTTTATGTAAGTTTCACGCTTGTTTCTTTATATGTGCAAGTTCAATAGATCATCAATGACCTCAACCTTATAGGATCAATCTGTTTCATAACAGTAGATTTTTTATCGTCTACATACTGTATTTCTAAATCTTATCCAAAACAACTTATGCTTGAATATATGCTACTAATTGATAGAGAAGACTGAAGAACTATCAATATTAATTGGAAGTTATAGCACTAAAGAAAAAAGGAATAAAAAGAAAACTTCAACATGATGACCAATAAAGAAAAAAGAAAGAAGGAAAAAACCCTCAACATGATTCACCAAATGCACGATCAATGTCAAGAAAGTGTACATCCATGTTGAATGTGTAGGTACAAACCCAACTCAGCCCACAAGAAATTAATGTAGAGAAGCTCTGGAACTTCATGGTTTCCTAAATGGTGTCACCCGGCCCACTAGAAATTCGTCTCAAAAAGTTGTGCCCAATCTAACTGTTGCCTTTGTTGATTACAAGACAAATAGCCATAGTTATAGATCCAGTTACCCCATAACAGTTGGCTTTGAATATAATAGCTTGTTTAGACTTTGTGCAATAACCAATTTCAGAAAGTTGACCTAAATTATGAACATTCACGGACCATTGTATATTTTCTTGCATCTTGTGTCTCTAGGTTTTGTTACAATACAACATTGTAATACTATTTCAATGTAAAACTCGTCGTAATAACATATTGCATTTTTACATGGTTTCATACCTGTATTGCATAAATACCATTTTTCTTGCGACTAAATTAACGAGTAGTGTTGTTCATGTAAACCTAAACCATTAAAGCCACGAGAATAGTCATAATCATGTAATAAACGATGAGAAAATGGAGCAAATTAGTTGATAAAAGTGTCTATATTTAATAGTGAAATGAAAGTGATAGCATATTTGGAAAACTCAAAGTTTGGTATGCCTTCTGATTTGATTTCTCAATATGTTATGGATAGGAATTATCTTAAAAAACTCATCTTATATAATGGTATGTAAATTAGCAATGGTTTAGTTGATTAAATTAAACCAAAATTAAATTAAATGATGAACCAAAGAAACACAAGGGAGTAAAACAAACTCATACCACAAAAACCCAAATACAAACTACTTTATTAATTAATGACTAAATAGAAATATTAATAGATTAATCTTCAGGAGAAGATATTCATTTGCACAAAGATCTAAGTTCAAAAGTACAATACTACAATGGAAAACCATTTACAAGACAACATCATTCCTTATGATCAGATGATTCAGATCCGATTCAGATTAACCCTTTTCCAGCCCCCTCTTTCTTGTAACTTAAAAGGGTTTTTTTTTTTTTTTTTTTTTTTTTTTTTTTTTTTGTTTATGTAAAATGTAAATAACAATAAAATTAGGAAAAAAAGAATAGGTTAAATTACTTCAATAAACTCATCAAAAGATAAGGTTTTTTAGATGGTTTATAAACTTCTATTAATAAAGAAAAAAATTCCGTTAATTAGACAAGTGATTACCCTAAGGCCTAACCACTATATAAACCAAGTCAATTGTCTAAAAAAAGTCAGTTAAAATCAACAAAAGAAAAGAAGAACAATATTTACCAAAATAATTAAAAAAAAAAAAATGGAAATTAAAGACTTCACCAAAATCCCAGGTATTATTGTCCCTCTTTCTCCTTCCCAGTTCCCTACCCTTCTGTCTCTTCCCCCCTTGGCCTTTCTCTTTGTTGGTCTCCTATTTTCTACTCACACAAACAAAGAAAAGAAAAGAAAAAGAAATACAACACATAGGATAGAATAGATACAGTTATTATGTGAATGATGTTTTTGGACCTTTGTACTATCCGTTTCTCTTCTTTTCTTAACAACACAAAGACATTAATCTGTTTTGAGTTTGGTTTCTTTTATCTAAATGCCAAAACCCATGATCATCTACATGTAATCTCACCGTAACTAACCTAAACCATCTCGATCTCCCTAACCATGTCCCGTGAATCCACCCCTGCTTCTCCGATCCCTTCCCCGCAACACCAACAACCAAACGACCTTACCCCTAATCCCCAAAACGACACCCACTCCTCTCAAAACGACACCACCACTACAACTACAACTACAACTACAACAACTGCCCCAATTAATAGAAGCAACCGCCCCTCCCGCGCGTGCACTCTACGTACTGCTCAACGCCTCTACGCCGCGGCTCAGGCCCAGGCCGTGATCGAGCGCAAACCCAAGAAGAAGGAGCAGCGAGAGAGGTTAGATGAGTCGCCGCAGCATCAACAGCAATGTAGCGCTAATAGTAAAATAGTAACTCCCTTAGTGGGATCCCCTCCGCCGTCTCAGTTGCCACGATGGAGTCTGCGGGCCATGTGGGAGTTAGCTTCCATACTCAATTTCTTGCATGTGAGTGTTCTTGTTCTGTTAAGTTTGGATTTTTGTTTATGTTTTAGTAAAGTCAATGAAGTTTTGGGTTTTGGGTTTTTGTGTTGTAGGTTTTTAGGCCTTTATTGAATATAACGGCTGAGTTTTCGGCGGAGGAGTTCGAGACGGCCTTGATTACTCCCAATGATACTTTGAGTGACATACATATACCAATTTTAAAGGTTGGTGTTTTTAACTTTTTATTTTTCTTTTAGCTTAAAGTTTGTGTTTTAAGTTCATGTGCTGAGTTGGGCAATGTCATCTAAATTTTAGTTTTGTTTTTAGTTGTATTTGCATTGAAGTAGTGTGAGTATTTACATGCCAAGTTTTAGTGCTTTGGTTAGGAAGTGATGGCAGAGTATTCTGCTGCTTATGTTGATGGGGGTTGTATGTTTTTAATTATGCGAAACATTGAAGAGTGATTGTGATGAACTTGATGGCATTAGGGTTTCTTTGAGCAGACAATTCGCTGATAGTATAATGTCTTGCCGTGGAAAGTGCTGGATGGATTCTTTCATCATTTGGAACTTTAAGTTTGTAAATAGTAATTTTCTTTTAAATGATCAATAAAAAGGCTAATGCCTTTTTATTAAATGTTGGAACAAAGGGTTTGGTATTATGATACATATGTTTGTTCTTTGGATTGGTTAGTTGTTATGGCATAGATAGAACTCTGCTGTTTTGTGAAAGTAGCAAGCTATGGTCATTTGCATAAAGGTTTCAAAGATTGCTTAATGTCTGTTGTATGAGTGCATTATTGTTTGTTCTAAGTGTCTACATACAAATTCCAAGGTGTTAGAACTTTGCTTTCAGTGGCATATTTTATGCATGCCTTTGAATATTGAGAGAAATTATGCTGGAGAGGCCGAAAAGAATGGAGTTAAATCGTGAGCTCCAGAGAAAGAAGATTTGCATATAGTTGGAAAAAAGGCAGTCTGGTGTGCTCTCACCTGAAATCATATTTCAGATGATTGTATGCAGACTTTTTAATGTGAATAATTTTCCTACTCAAATTTTCCATGAAGGTTGAAGTGTGCATATGTTAGTAGTCAAATAAATTCTTATAATGATGTTGGCACAATTTGTTAGTCTTCATTTACTTTATGATTGGGATCCTTCCAGCTTATATCTGAGGCTTGTCTAAAACTGAAATTTGTGTTGGTTTGGTTGTCAAAAACACCTTATCTGAGGATATTTAGGTCTCAGAGTGTTGGCGTACTGGTACATTAAGTTGACTTGATTTTAAATTGTCTGATATGTTAATAGGCATTTTTATATTAGTTTTACTCAAAATTAGTCATTGTTCTGGTATTTCAGGCTATTACCTAGATATGACATTTAGATGGGAGCATATCTATATTCTTTCTTAAGCAATGGTTTGTCTCTTAGATCTTAAGAGGCCTTATGTAGCCAAACCCAATTATTCTGGAATAGTGTTTTCTTTAGTTAGGTAGCCTATTCTAGGATGAGGAGCTATGAACCATCAATAGGAAAGATTTCAGCAATGTTGCACAATAAATAGGTTAGAGTTCTGCTGATGAACTGATTCTGTAGCTAGATTATGAATTTCGTACTTTGCTATAAAATGTTAAAATGTGATTAGTTAGCATGGAATAAGAAAATTCAAAATGAGTGTCATGTATATAATTTAACTCAAAATTTATGTGTTTCAAAAATATTTTATATAAATAAAGAGTCCTGTTAAAATATCAAGGAATTGATTCATATTAAGAAGGATTCTTTCCATCGTGGATGTATTTCTGTGAAGCAGGCAACGTAATCAAAGGATTCTTTTTGTTTTGTGAGGAAGTTACTTTTATGTACATTTCATGTATTCCCCTCTCTTCCTGCTTCTACTATCTATCTATCTATTTTTTGAAGACGTATGTTATGGTAAACTAAAATTAAAATTTTCTTGATGGCTATTGAATATTTTTTGCGGCAAAGATTTGAATGGTTTAGTGCCTAAGATATCTTGACCATTGGTTTACTGTTTCTTTGCTATAGGCTTAAGTCTTCAAAAATACTGTTCATTCACACCATAGATTTGATTGTTTGATGGAATCCAACTTTTTTATGAGACGCAATTGGAAATTTTACTGTTGCTTATTGGTTTTAGTTTTGTTTTGTTATAGGCAATCCCTCCTATCACACGAATGGCCCTCACACGTGATACTTGGGTCACTGTTTTATGCAGAAAATTAAGAGACTGGTGGCATTGGGTAACTTAATGATTGTACACCTTTCAATTGATGTTGGAATATAAATTGCCATACATAATTGTGCAATGCTGACATGAGCTTGGTATTTTATTGCAGGTTGCAGAAGGGGATCTTCCTATCATTGCTTCACATGGGTGAGTAGCTATTCATTTTCGGAATACTCTAATATAGATGCTTTATGTATTGCTGATGTGCCATTTTTTGTTCATTTGTAGGTTGGAGATTGAAACATATAAGACTCTTGATCCTGGAGTTCGTGTGGTGATCTTGAAGGCACTATGTGATATTCGTGTTGAGGTATTTGTCTTGATCAATATTGGATATTACATTTTTAAGGAATTCTACATATAACTGTAGAAACACTTCTCAAATTAATTTTATTTTTTGGAATGCCATCTTAAATTTGTTTGTTAGCTAATTTAAGTTAAACTACATAGTCCTTTTAAGACGTTTTCTAACAATAACTTCAGTTTGATTCCTGTGGTACAGTGGTTAGTGTCCATGTATATCTTCTTATTCCATACTTTTAATTATAATTTAGATTGATGCCCTTTTGTTATTTGTCAATGAAGTCCATATTTGGTGAAAATACCATATACTATGGTACTTTTTTCTGGGTATTTGTAGCATAATCCTTATAATGTGATAAATGCTTAAGGCTCATTGATTTAAGTCTGTTGTGAATCAATTGTTCATGCTTGTTCAAAGTTATAAATTCCAAAAAGGGTTTTTCTTCTTCATCTAAAACCTTTCTGTTGATCTAAGCTAGTAACTGTTTTCATTGATGATCTTTGTCGTTATCCTAATTGATTATTCTTTTGACATTTATGAAAAGGCTTTTGGCAAAATTGATGCAGTGACCTACATATCATCCTTCATGGCAATTATTTAATTTTTGAAGTTGATAACCCGTAACTGTTCTATCAGAAAAAATGTCCATCATTGTTATGCAATCATGACTCAAGTTTTGTTCAGTTTTTCCGACAAAAGCCCTATTGTATAGAGCTAGCAAATAGATATTGCATATGTTTTTTTTTTTTTGGGTTTGTATTCTTCTGTTTGTTTCTCATTTTGTGGGAAATATTGACTTTTAGTGGTATCTGCAGCAAGAAGATATCCGGAATTACATTGACAACTCAGTCAAACATGGACTTCAGCTTTCAGCGTTTCGCAAAGAACGGATTGGGGGTGATTCATATGGAATTAATTATTGGTAATATATTTAAGCTTCTATAGATCATCAATTAATTCTTACTAATTTCCTGTTATTAAGTAGATAAATTTCCAGTGATAACTAGAGATTGTCTTAAATTTTGGTTTTGAGGGTATTCCGCATTGTTTTGTTGTACTAATTATATAAGCTACTTGTTGGTGCAGGTATGAAGATGATCCGGTAATAGGCCATCGGTTGTACAGGGAAATAAGAAAGGTTGAGGTGAAGAAAGCAAAAACAAAGGGCTCCAATGTCCTTCCAAATGCAACATACCAGTGGGAAACTGTTGCTACTAATTTGGAAGAATTTCAAGATGTTTCTGTAAGTTTCTAGAATTGTCTGTCCATGTTTATGCCTGTTCTTCCAGATTTCATGAGAAATGTTGATTGGTTAAATTCTTTGTACTATTTCATGTTTGATTTAGTTTATGAAAGGATTAATTTATTCCAAATATTATTACGTCAAAAAGCACCTTTTGTGATTCTCTATATTGAATTTTGAATATCTGCATTTGTCAAATCTTAAGCTAATCCTCCAGTTTGATATGTCCAATTTTCTTGTTTACTCCTAAATATTTATTTTTTTAAGAGCTCTTTGAAACATAAAAATATTGTATTCCTTTTTTATCATTTGAACTTTGCCAACCCTATCCATCTACCTTAAGAAAGAAAAGAATGATGTGTGCTGGAAAACTTTTTTTCTAATAGCGATAGTTATATATATATATATATATATTTGAAATGGGCCCTGTTCATCTAATCTTTTGATTTAGGGATGAGATACATGGTGATTCTGACAATGTTTTATTGTATTTTTAATGTAAGAAACAGTAAAAATGTATATTAATAGGTAATGGAAAATACAAAAAGCAAAGTAGAGGTCCCTGGACATGAAAAACAGTCCCACTGGAACAAACGAGAAAACATACAGGACCCAGAATCTGCATCCCTGAATAGTATACCACCTCTAAAGATACTATAAAAGGTTACAAACCCAAATAACAGACTAGCCCAAACCCATTCCGAATTTGAATTTATGAAGAAAAAGAGCTTTCTTGAAACTCCTTGGCAACTGAAGTTTAAAGAGAAGTGAAGAAGCAGAAGTTTGACTTTTATATATATGTTGGTGTATTGAAGTACTTTTTGGGTTCTGCCTTTCTGTTGCAGGAAAAGCTTTTTTCAAGTAAAAATCGAACTGAGGTTTCTCTCGGAAAGAAGTTAAAGAATGACATGCTTCCAGAAATTGAGAAGGAACATAAGGTACTTTAAACTGCCTGTTGATCTATATCTGATTGCATATTGTTGTTTTGTTAACTTCACTGAAAGAACTTGTCTATATTTTTTCCGCAAATTTAGTATTTCTCAATCTTATGAGGATTTCTGCTTTAGTAAATTTTGCTACATTATAGATTGCTGTTTTTATATTTGTGCAGAGAAAAGAGAAATTGCTGAAAAAGCAACACCGACAAGCCCTGCTTCTTGATAACTTCCTGAATGTGGATGGGCTTGGTCCAGGACGTTCACTTCGTGACAGAAAACCAGTCACTTATACCTTTGGTAAGAGCAACATACTGCCTCTTTGTTTATTATACTAGTTTGTCCTGCTTCCAATTACAAGTGACCCCAAGTTTTTTTAGCAGCAACGGTTACTTGTATAACTAAAGTTGAGCCTGTTTATGAAAATGAAACACTTGCAGAAGAATAATGATATATACTTCATTGATCTATCATGTTTGTCATGCATTTTCAAATCTTTCTTGTTCTTCCTTCACTGGGTAGATGCAACCTAAGCCTTGTTTGTGTTTGTCAAAATGGGGTTTTTAACCATTCAGAACTTGCGTCGTGTGGTACAGACTAGAAACAATGGTTACCTTTGAGAGGGTGCCTTCTTGGATCTGATGAGTTTTTGGCAATTTAGTGAGCTGTACTTTTGAGATTTTTGTTCCATGTACTTGACTCTCCATTTCTCTGCTTTTCGGGATTATTAGATGGAAGTGATCAATGCAAGGAGCATTCAGTGTAACCATGCCAATTCTTTAATGTGGTCCTTTCTCATGGCAAGCATATTCCTATTAACTGTTGGTTGATTAGGATCATCATCAGACTGAATTCTGTTATACCCCTTTAGGGTGCTGTGGTGCTAACTTTCTGTGTTTCTAGCCACAGTCCATATAAAACCTTTGAGGTCTCTCTTGTGATATACTCAACCTAAGTCGATGATGCCTTAATCCAACAAAATGGAGCTGGCTTTGTTTATCATTTGTTTATTCTGCTCTATTCTGAACCAATTTTTCTTTCTTTTAAAATCCTTGGGAATTAGTTGTCTCTGAGCTGAGTTCATAATGGTGAGCGGTAATATTCATGTCACAAAATTCTAAATTGAAATTGTTACGTGTAGGATAGATAATTTTTGAAAGAAAAAAAAAATCCTCCAAAAGATAAACATCTTTTTAAGGAGTGTGGCATGGATTTGTGTTAAAAAAGGAAAAGAAATCGGCTTTCATTGACCGCTAGATTTTGGGCAGTGGGACCATCAGATGACCTACTCATAGTGGGAAATGTTTTGACTGCATTGTTATTAATTTTGTGTGATGATTAATTTATGGAATCTGACATGNAATGTTTTATTGTATTTTTAATGTAAGAAACAGTAAAAATTTATATTAATAGGTAATGGAAAATACAAAAAGCAAAGTAGAGGTCCCTGGACATGAAAAACAGTCCCACTGGAACAAACGAGAAAACATACAGGACCCAGAATCTGCATCCCTGAATAGTATACCACCTCTAAAGATACTATAAAAGGTTACAAACCCAAATAATAGACTAGCCCAAACCCATTCCGAATTTGAATTTATGAAGAAAAAGAGCTTTCTTGAAACTCCTTGGCAACTGAAGTTTAAAGAGAAGTGAAGAAGCAGAAGTTTGACTTTTATATATATGTGGGTGTATTGAAGTACTTTTTGGGTTCTGCCTTTCTGTTGCAGGAAAAGCTTTTTTCAAGTAAAAATCGAACTGAGGTTTCTCTCGGAAAGAAGTTAAAGAATGACATGCTTCCAGAAATTGAGAAGGAACATAAGGTACTTGAAACTGCCTGTTGATCTATATCTGATTGCATATTGTTGTTTTGTTAACTTCACTGAAAGAACTTGTCTATATTTTTTCCGCAAATTTAGTATTTCTCAATCTTATGAGGATTTCTGCTTTAGTAAATTTTGCTACATTATAGATTGCTGTTTTTATATTTGTGCAGAGAAAAGAGAAATTGCTGAAAAAGCAACACCGACAAGCCCTGCTTCTTGATAACTTCCTGAATGTGGATGGGCTTGGTCCAGGACGTTCACTTCGTGACAGAAAACCAGTCACTTATACCTTTGGTAAGAGCAACAGACTGCCTCTTTGTTTATTATACTAGTCTGTCCTGCTTCCAATTACAAGTGACCCCAAGTTTTTTTAGCAGCAATGGTTACTTGTATAACTAAGGTTGAGCCTGTTTATGAAAATGAAACACTTACAGAAGAATAATGATATATACTTCATTGATCTATCATGTTTGTCATGCATTTTCAAATCTTTCTTGTTCTTCCTTCACTGGGTAGATGCAACCTAAGCCTTGTTTGTGTTTGTCAAAATGGGGTTTTTAACCATTCAGAACTTGTGTCGTGTGGTACAGACTAGAAACAATGGTTACCTTTGAGAGGGTGCCTTCTTGGATCTGATGAGTTTTTGGCAATTTAGTGAGCTGTACTTTTGAGATTTTTGTTCCATGTACTGGACTCTCCATTTCTCTGCTTTTCGGGATTATTGGATGGAAGTGATCAATGCAAGGAGCATTCAGTGTAACCATGCCAATTCTTTAATGTGGTCCTTTCTCATAGCAAGCATATTCCTATTAACTGTTGGTTGATTAGGATCATCATCAGACTGAATTCTGTTATACCCCTTTAGGGTGCTGTGGTGCTAACTTTCTGTGTTTCTAGCCACAGTCCATATAAAACCTTTGAGGTCTCTCTTGTGATATACTCAACCTAAGTCGATGATGCCTTAATCCAACAAAATGGAGCTGGCTTTGTTTATCATTTGTTTATTCTGCTCTATTCTGAACCAATTTTTCTTTCTTTTAAAATCCTTGGGAATTAGTTGTCTCTGAGCTGAGTTCATAATGGTGAGCGGTAATATTCATGTCACAAAATTCTAAATTGAAATTGTTACGTGTAGGATAGATAATTTTTGAAAGAAAAAAAAAATCCTCCAAAAGATAAACATCTTTTTAAGGAGTGTGGCATGGATTTGTGTTAAAAATGGAAAAGAAATCGGCTTTCATTGACCGCTAGATTTTGGGCAGTGGGACCATCAGATGACCTACTCATAGTGGGAAATGTTTTGACTGCATTGTTATTAATTTTGTGTGATGATTAATTTATGGAATCTGACATGTCAAATTTTCTTGCAGATGATTATGACCGGTCGATTAACGAGGCCATCAAGATAACCAAGTATGGAAATTATCTTTGGACACACGTCTTTGTTACAGGGAACTTACATTTATCTTTGTACAGTATGATATTGATTTATTTTCTCTTTTATTACTGTGGTTTCAGGCGGAAACCACCATCCCCAGAGTCTCTTCAAAGAAGAGAACTTGGTTCCAAGCCTGAAGCTTCCACAAATGGTAAATGGAGTGATCCTTTACAGGCCTCTGAACATGGCAGTTTTACTGCGCTGTCCCCTAATTCACCCAATTATGATGAGAATGACGAAGATCATAAAAATGAAGAATTAGACCGAGGGTATGATAATTTTTTGTATAATTTGTTGCCTAAATAAATTTATAATAAATTAACCGTAACATTAATGATATGCAGCAATCGGCGAAGACAGAGGCCTGAACGATATTCAGGGAAAGACTTTGTTGAAGCGGTTTCAGATAATGAGGCATATTTTGACAGTGATGATGATATAGTTGGAGAAGTTGTGTATGATGAAGAATATCTGAAGAAACGGAAACAAAGGAGAAAACTGTCCAGCAGCTCTGAAGGGGATGAGGAGTATCATTGGGATGAAGAAAATGCTGAAGATGATGAGGAGGAGGAGGAAGAAGATTCCTTGAGTATCAGTGAGGACAGTGATGAGCCCCAAAAGTTTAAGAAATTGCCAGGTCGTACTCGAAGGGAAACTAAATTAAGGTCAGTAGACGAGCTGCAGTCAGGTCTAAGACGAAGTAAAAGGGCTAATAGAAACCGCATAAATTACAGGCAGTATGAGCTGTCAGACTCAGAAACAGAGTCAGCGAAACCTGATAAGTCAAATGCATCAGATGAACACTCAAATGGGAGTGAAAATGCAGAATATTCAACTGGTAGTCAAGAATCTGATGGCCATGAAGATGAGCAGGAAGTAAAAGTTGATCAACCTGTTGAAGGTTATGCTGAGACAGGTGAGAAAGAGCCAAACCAGCCGCCACCTGAGAAACCAAATAGCCCAGGGCAAGGTGAAGTTGAGGGTGGTGTAAAAAAGAGACGTTTCCTTGACCTAAATGAGCTTGCTCCTGTTTCTGGTTTTGATGATGGTCCAAACTCTATAAAAGATGATGGTACAGATGATTTTTAAAGTTTCCTTCTCTGCTGAAAGCACGAGGTGTATTTTTCTCTCAGGGAAGCTTAGTGTACGATAGAACTATAAATTTTGCATCTAGTCATGGTGGAATTTATGGTCAGAGCCCTTCCATGGCTTAATTTAAGCTAATACTGGCATGCAATTCTATTATAGATTTGCAGGGGGGAGCAACAAGATGCTGAGAGTTATGTAGTTTAGGTAGTCATTTTTTAGTATGTCTACATTCAAAGAAACCTACGAAAGGTGGATGAGGAATCCATTGAGAGTTATTTAGCTTATCCAATTAATGTACAATAACCTTTTAACTAATATTGTAGCTGAAAAATCTGGCTTTTAGATGTTGAAGCCATGTAGTTGATGCCATGAATCATGATCATGAGGTGATCTTCTTGGGCTTTTGGGTTGGTTGGGTCTGTTGATTAAAAAAAAAAAAAAAATTCAGAATTTCTTTTCTTTGTTGTAATGGAACGAAACCATCCTCCCTCAAATGGTAACTATTGTCTCTCACCAGTTTAACAATTTTCTACTCTCAAGTAACTTTTGTTGTAATAATGCTTATGCACCTGGATTTGTAGTGCCTGGTTTCATGTTATGTTCCTCTGAATTGTTTTAATATGTTGCTCAAATGGCTAATTTCCACGGGCCTTACGATTTAAGGAATTGTTATTTGTATATGATAACTCCATAAACAAGAACAATTTCTCATGAAAAATTATTCCTAAAAGATCATATTGCGTTTCAGCATCACAATGTTTCTTCTATTTCTTTGTCAACTTTGGACTCAATCAGCATTTTCTTTGACCACCTCCTCTTTCAATTCGTCAGCTTTTTTCTTAGCTTCTTCTTCCTTACCTTCCTCAAGAGCTTGAATCAAACTTGAAAGACATTTCTCTACATCGTCTGATGGAGACTTTGGCATGAGATTCTCAGCAACGTCAGCTGGTGTGATCTTGGTCTCATTCATCAACCTTTCAATTGTATCAAACATGGGATGAGTTTCCACTTTCAGATAATTCTTTGCAAGCACTTTGAATCCCTTGAAACTGCAATAAGAAAGCTCAATGTGTTTATCCATCCTTCCTCTTCTTATCAATGCCGGATCAAGCTTCTCCACATAGTTTGTAGTGAACACAATCAACCTCTCTCCTCCACAGGCAGACCAGAGCCCATCAATAAAATTCAGCAGCCCTGAAAGTGTAACTTTGCTATTGCTCTCTTCCCTCTGTTCTCTCCGAGAAGCCTCCTTATCAATCTTTTCTTTATCATCTTCTGAAGATTTCTCAGCTTTCTTCTTCCTCTGACCTGTTAGATCAAGTGAACAATCTATATCTTCAATTACAATGATTGACTTACTGGTTGTCTCAATCAAAAGCTTCCTTAGCTCTGTATTGTCCTTGACTGCAGTGAGCTCAAGATCGTATACATCATAATTCAACAAATTCGCCATTGCAGCAATCATAGTAGACTTGCCGGTCCCTGGAGGACCATAGAGAAGATACCCTCTTTTCCATGCCTTCCCAATCCTTGCATAAAACTCTTTACTTTTACTGAAAGTCACAAGATCTTCAATAATCTCCAGCTTCTTCTCCGGCTCCAACGCCATTGTCTCAAAGGTTGCAGGATGCTCAAACACAATGTGACTCCACATTGTTTGCTTGTAACTCGGCCATTTGTAACCAGGACTATTTGTGTAAAGCTTCCTCTGCCTGTTTCTCACCCTGATTTCCTTCCCTTCTCTCACAACATGCTCCAAATAAGTCTCAGTTATAATCTCCCTATAACGCTTATGAAATGTGAGCCTGTAGTATCTCTTCTCCTGCTCCGAATAATACGACATGCTCTTTGTTGGTGACACAACTTTGCTGGAAACCCACCAAACTTTCGCCCCATGAAACTCATCAGTTACTCTTTCATACTCATCCATGCTAAGCACCAAGTTGCTGCTATCTTTTCCCATCTCGGCCTTGAGTCTTTTAGCACTCTTGGATGAGTTGACACTGAGGTAGGCCTCAACAGCTGCATAAGCCTCACTGCGTTTGAGGCGATCACCGGTAAACTCATGGATTGAAATCTTGATGTAGGGATAAAAGAACCCCATGATTCTGTGTGTGTACTTCTCAAAGTAACGCCGAACCTCATATGGGCAGTATTGCCTAATGATTGCCCAAACAAACATGAAACTCGCAATTGTTGAGCCCATTGTTGTCCACATCTCCATCATTGTTGGTGGCACCATCCTGGATTTTGCTTTTTCTTTAAGGTAAGTGACCCTCTTGATTCCTCCTCTTACTCTTATGATAAACACTTTTTTTTTTCTTAGACAAATGATAGGATTTGTGATCTTTTTTCTTCTCTTATGGGCTTAGTGATAGGCTTGAAATGACAGAGCAGGTCACTTATTAATAAAGTGGGTAAAGAGGAAGACAGAGTCGGTAGAGAATGACAAATAAGCCATGTTTATCAACAAACAAATAATAAATTTTTTCTCCAGGTTCATTAGATATGGAATTCAATTGGTGGTGGTGGGTCTACGTGGACGGCGATCCAAAAAGACAAATTATGCAGAGTAACAAGTCCAACACATTTGAAGCTTCATGCGCATCGAGAAAGCAAAGTGGAACTTTGGTGACGATGATTGTCAAAACTAATTGGCGAATTTTGGAGGTGTCAATGGGGTCCCTAGATTGGCTGTTTACTTGTTTAACTTTATGCCTAGTCATTCTCCATGAAATTCACTTCATAAGATTTGCAAAATCGGTCACTTAAAGCTACTACAAGACATTTTCAATCTTCAACCCACCCCTGAATCTTGCCTCAACTGATTAAACTCGTGTCAATCCTTCCTAATTTAGAACCAATCATTGTCGATTGATATTATATTTATACCACGGAGACTAGAAAGTTAAATCACTTAAATCGAGAGTGAAGAACTAATGGGTTAAAGAAATAAAGTTGCCATTGATGACCCATCAGATACCGGAGAGTTCCACCTCTTGAAGATGCACAAGGTCACAATTTGATTACCCTTTTCCTTCAGAAAGCTAAAAAACTGAAAAAAGAAAAGAACAAAAAGTGGTTTCAGGGTTTATTTAGAAATTAGAAACCAGGTTTTGATTGATTAAGTTTGGGGGGTGGGTGATCCATCAGGAGCTGAATTGGTAGGTCAGGTGTCTACAACAACGTGGCCACTGAACTCTGAAAAGAAACAAATAAGCAATAATAATACATGGGACCGCTTAACCAGTTAGTTCCGTAAAGTTATTTTCTATCAGAAAAAAAAAAAAAAGACAAAGAGTCGAGTCACATCACTCACGTGGCTTAGTCCTATGGCTATAGGCATCTAAGTACACGTCAATTATTGCTGTTTTTGAAGGTTACTTTCTCACTTTTTCAGACCCCATCCCTGATCATTCTTTCCCTCTTTGTTCTTATATGACATTCACCACACAAAATATCCCGCCTTCTTTTTTTATTTTATATTACTTGAAAAACTTTGGCTTGTTTAAGGTTAAATATCTGATAGTGATAAAGCCACCTTTGTTTATCTATTATAAAAAAAATTCTCTTTTTCTGAAAAGAATAGACCATCTTCCTTTTTGCTCATTATTTTATGGAAGCAAACACCCCAAATGGATTACGCACTCACTTTCTTTTTTGTTTAGGGGCCATGCATCTGGAATTTGTTGACTCCTCAAAGGAAAGATGACAAAAAGAGCAGCACAAGTCGGGGTTTTTGGATAACTTCTATTAAAGTTAGGCTTGGTTTGTTTTGTACATGTGAGCTTCAAAGGCATCAAGTAACACATACAACACCTAACTTATTTGGGACATTTGAACCCTATATCTTATGCACATGAATTGGAAGCATGTGTTGGAAAATAGTGCTATTCATCTTCAAATTTATGATCATCCTTTGATAACTCAAGTGATAAGATTTGTGTTCGGATGTGTGTTTAAGACTCACTTTCTCAAGGTCGAATCTTCTTAATTCTCAAGATTTAAGTTTTTGGTCTTTATTTTTGTTTATTGTTTTAGTCTCTCACGTGTATTAGTTTATGTATGCGTAAACTGTTCTAATATTTTTTTAAAAAATAAATAAAATAAAAGTCTTCGCATCTATGGTCTAATGTCTCAGTTTGAAGTGGCTCCAAGTATTTAGGTTATTTACATTAGGTTAAGATGATATGTACTGGGTCAAAGAATTTGTCAGCATCTAAGCTTCACAAATTGTCACCTCAGTTCCTAAAGTAAAACAGTAACTCTAATTTACTAAGCTAAAGCAAAATATAATTTACTCCAATTAGTAGTCTAGCGGGGCGAAACTTCTTACAGGCAGCAGAGATAAATATGGAAGCTATGAGACCTACGCGCTAGCCAACTGCGCCACCACCCCATGTTAAGCCATGGAACTGAACAATATTAAATCTTCTTATAAAAATAGGAAGTTGGCTTATACATAAGGACATCCTAGAGCGATCTTCAAAAGCACCCGCTCCACTCCCAGCATTATTGGAGACCATGTGATCGGGTGGAATGTTCTTCTTTCGATGAGAGACTTACTAAGTTGTTTATTGTTTTGTGAAGACTTTGCCGCGGTGTATCCTTACTCTTACTCTCTTTGTTTCTCTGCTTTGAGTCTTTTTTGTGTTTTATTGTATGTGTTTTGGAGCCAAACCCAGGAGATTGTCCCGAGGATAGTGTTTTGTTGCTAATTTCTTAGCTAGATTCTTTCTCTTGGGTCTTATCTCCCATGTTGGTTTAGATAGGCTCCCAAAAGAATTGTGTAGTGTCAAGCCTAGGCATTTGTTTATTTTTTGCACCCTACGCGGGGGATGTCCCGATGTAGGTTGACATCCTTTGTAAATACAATTTACTTACTTAGAAAAAAAAAAAAAAAAAAAAGAAGATAAATATGGAAGTAGTGCTTTTAACAACTACAGTCTCTAGGAGCTACAAAGCTACTGCTACTAAGCTGATGTTCCCGGTAAGAACACTGGAAGGACAGGCATTTACATGATGGTTTGCTTGAAGAAGGGGATTAAGCATTATGGAGGCTACAAGGAACCATAACCATCACCTTTAAGCAATTTCAGAATGGCAGGCTCTTGATATCTTCCGCATTGGCAAACCAATCTGGTATTATTCTTGACAAATGAGGATAAAGATCCCTGTAGGAATTTTTTATTGTACCTTCAGCCACTCTAGTAACGACAGAAATTTCTGCAACCACAGCAGCATGAATATTATCCAAGTAAACATAATAACAAAAAGAATTCATTGGTTTCTCACCTTTGAGAAGCTTTGGGTCAGTTGATAGTTGAGTGATGATGTATATAGCAGCAGCAGCTAGTGAGATTGGGCTCCTCCTGTGGAAGGAATTGAAAGAGTTTCGTTTTTTCAAAGTAAATTTATGATTAGCAAAAAACATCGAAGTACTTCTTGGTATTTTCCACAAATTCCTACAAAATTGAACAGTCAAATCCCTGCAGATCGGTTTTGGTGGATATGATTTTCAAGCTACAAATGTTTAGTCAAATATTTAACCACGAAAACCCTTAATTTCGCAAGTTATCCAATGTTATCCACTCTTATAGAAAAGAAAATTCTCGACTACACAAATGAAATGCATACAGAAAAATAATAAATAAATAAAAACAGAATAAACCTTATGTCAAGCTCTTCAGATTTCTGCACAGCTTCCTGAGCGGCCTTAACAGCTTGATTGGTCATTCCAAGATAGGAACCAAAACGTCTCTACTAATTCAAGATACAAATTATATAATTGGTTATACTAAACAAATCCATGACAAGGAAACATTGGGAGCAGAAAATTATGAAACAGAAGCAAAATCACAGACAAACAGAAAGAATAAAAAGATTAAATTATCCAGGAACAAACTCACCAGATAGTCTGAAGCATGTATAGTTCCCATTTCAATAGATTGACCTAACTCTGCTTCCAGATGTTTCACAATGAACTCTTTTGCCCGTCCAATTTCTTTCTTTGTTGTCCCATTGGCAACAGAACAAAATTCTAGTTGAAATGCAAATAGTTAGAATAGGAAACCTCATAACACAAAGAAATATCAATGATTACTTTTAAATACAGCATGCTCTTTACCTTTCACAGTCCGTGGCTTGTTTTCTTGTCTACAAGCAATGTAGAGGCAAGCTGCCACAATTGCTGCTAGATTCCGTCCCCTAAGAGGTTTCTGATCTTCTACCTTCTTATAGATTTCATTAGCTCGATCCTTGCAGTCAAAATAACAAGTGATAGCAGATGAGCACTCTAAATCTAAAGGCCCAACAACATAAAACCGAAGTATTTCAAAATAGAAACCAGCAGAGTAATTTTATGAAAAAGGCAGAATAGCACGTATATGTGAGCATATAAGACTCAAATAGAAGTTAAAATACTAACATATAATATGCATAAGGGAAAGAAGGCAACTGACTTCAAAAAGGTTATACGCTTCCGAACTTTACAGTACAAATTAATTGGTGAATATATTAGATCTGCAATGAGCAACATTGTGCTTAATGACCACCACACTACCTAGAATTTAACATTTTACCCCAAAATCATGATTGATTCAGCCATGGATATCATTTATGTTCCCCTAAGCTCCTAAAACATACATTAAACATAAGTGTCCCAAAAATAACTATTCAACAAATGCTGGTCATATGCAATGTGACTCAAAGGAACCCTCAAATGCGCTTAGATTATCTAAATTTCAAATGTGAATCTTAAGACACATAAAACTTCGAACTCTATCAAGACATGTCCATCTTGTTCTCGATCTCATCTGTACCTAATATCTCCAAAGATTTGTGTTCTCACTACAAACATCATGGTCAGACTCCCACATACTGCAGGCAATCCGTAAAAGAAACCCCTTCAGATTTGGCCCTTGGCAGGGATTGGTTGTCAAATTGCCAGTTACCACTTTGATTTTTTTCCATTTCTTGGTTCTATACAGTAACTGGATTGGCCTTACCAACTGACAAGAAACTTTTCAGCATCACTATTTCCAAAATCTTAATCGAAACTATCCATAAGACATCTCCTAAACTTCATTCTTAAATTTAAATCAATTAAACATTTAATTCACATCAACAAGCATTCCTGTCAACCCTAGTTTGTGGCGTGGAAAAACCTTATAAGCTAGCAAAATCAATTTTCAAGGAGTATATTTCAAACAGTAAATAAGCAAATACAAGTACGAATAGTATTCAGTGAAGAACAAATTAATTTTCATTAAATAAATCAATTTAAATAATAACTAAATACCTTTATGGTTGTAACAAGCCCCAACCTGAAACACCAATCAATAACGTTAGTGATCTTTGACACAAATATGAAAATGCAATATTTAAATATCCATTTAAACAAAAAAGCAAGTCTTTTTATTAGTCAAAATTGAAAACGATAGAAATATTAAATAATAAAAAATAAAATAAAAACAAAAAGGGCCCAAATAGAAAAAGTGAATGGAAAAATGTAATAGAAAAATAAATACAAGAATTGTACCTATCAGACATGGCAGAGATATACGTAAATGCCTGAATAAGATTTCTATCAGGATTAGAACTTCGAGTCTGCCATTTTCCGAGCGAACCCGACAAAAACTGGGTGGAGCCGGCGGTTGGTTTGACAATAACAGTAGAAAGACCGCCGTCAGTCAAGAGAGGGTTGAGGGGTCCACCAACACGAACAGGGTCGTGGTCGGAGGAGCCGTTGGAAAAGGTACGCCACTCCGAGGTTTTATCAATGGAGTGGGCCTCCAAGACCAGACCGCACTCCGAACAAATGGTGTCCCCCGCTGAGTGATCGAACACTACCTCCGTCAGTTTATTGCAATCTCGACAAAACGAGTCCGCCATCATAATAACTCCACTTCAACTTCACCACCGCCACCACCAACCACTGTGTCTTGACTGTCTTCTTTAATCAATCAGATCAGTGTGTTGAGTTGAGCGTTTTCTTTGTGTTTATTTATTACTTGGGCCCGCTGGTCAGGTGGGGTCCTGTGCCAGCTCATTCTTCCATTTTTGTATATTACTATTTAATTCTATTTTTAGAATATTTAATTGGAAGAATGCAATTAATTAATTACATGAACCCTTCTACTTATTTCATTATCATACAAACCAGATGATTTCATGTGTTATACTTACACGTGAAGCATAAAAAAAAGATGATTCATTTCATATAAAAGCCCTTGATGTTGTTGAACTGTCACTCTGTAAGTAATGGCTGACGACTTTTTAGTTTTGGGATAATTAGGTAGGTCATTACTTCTCCGCTTTCGCAGATTAACAAACAATGGGGAAGAGAAGGGCGCGGCAAATACCGAAGAGAAGGTAATTATATAATTTTGTTTATATTATGTTATGCTGTTATGCAGTATACAGGGGTGGGTGATGACAGAGAAAGAGAAGAAACAGTTGAGTTTCCTAATTGGGTTTACAGATTTCCAGTTGAGGTTGAACCATTTTCTTTGCAAACAATCCGCTAGAATGCGTTGCAAGTTCACTGTTGAATTTGTAGTCCTCTAAATTTCTTATATGAATAAACAATTCTATCACTGCAATGCCAATAACATTCAATAGCACATGATGAAATTACCCTGACTTGTCCCGTAATTGTATTACAACTTTTTGCAAACTACTCAGGTCTAATTACGAGTCTCTCTTCCTCAAGCAATTAATGGAGTATCCTAGAGTTCTTTCTAGTGGTAGCACTCATTACTTCAGTCATAATTCTCACTCAGTTGCCTCACACTCTAATTCTAATGTCACTCTTTATGTTAGACTTAATCTCTAAGGTTAAAAATTACATTTTTATAGTTGGTAGGACGTTCCTATCGTGTCCTGGATGTTTGGCCTTCGATAGATCTTAAAACAAAGACCCTTTCGTTATCTTCGCTCATTAAACTATTTCTATTCAGTTTTAACTAAAGTTTTTGTTACCGAAGGAAAGCATGAGCGATCTCAGTCAGTGTTATAAATTTTGGTTGTTATTGTAGGGAAGACAAATAATACGAGAGATGGTCAGGAAGAGGAAGAGGAAGAGAAAGAGTTTGTTCTATTTTAAATTAAAAATTGACAGAGAGTTGCGGGAGAGAACCTGAAAATCAGGTACGTTTAAGACCCTGCCATGGAAAAAATTGTTGTCAGGTGTCATATATATACGTGAGAGCACGCACGTGTTAAGAAAGTGAACGGTGAAAGCATTTATTCGGCTGTAAATTACCGCACACCCCGCCACGCATCACAAAAGTTCAACATTAAATCAATTTATTGATGAGGTATACCTGATCTAAAATCGCCTAATTCCGTTTTCTTGTTTAGTAGTTTGAAATTGTTGATGTTTCATTTTGACACTAATTAATCGTACGTAAGAAATATTGAGTTGACTCAGAAGACACACGTGTATATGAGGATATTGGATTAAGTAAGAGATGAAGAACAATGTTTAAAATGGTTCAGATGCTTAAACAAGCGAATCTTACGTCCATTGATGTTGTATTAATATGTGAGATCAGGTCGCGACTAGCGAACTGATTTATAGCTTTGAGAATACAAGAGAGAGAGAGAGAGAGAGAGAGAGAGAGAGAGAATTTGCTATTCTAGAGTAAAATTAGCTAATCCCACAAACGGGAGAGGAGCCTTCTATTTATAGTGGGATGAATTGAGGTAATGATTACTGAATCTGCGAGTGGGTTAGATTGCCGTGCAAATCCTTCTTTGCGTCCCGTTGCTCACCTGCTCGAGTGATTTCCTCAATTTGTGCAGGGATTGGACACGTGGACCGTTTCCAACCTTTCGTCAATCTGGCGCACACCCACTGCACTGGCAGGAGCATACCGCTCGCATCAGATTGCGACGTGGCTGCGTCTGAATGGCTGCAGAACCTACCTAAATTCTGACCGCCCATGCTGACAAGGTTTGACGTCAGCCCTACTTTTTCAAGCATAACAGAAGTCCCCTAGTTTTTAAGATTTGAGAATCGAACCTTGAAAACTACACAATTATGCCTTGATTTGATACGCGTTGAATGGACTACGATTGATCCGACCTGGTTGCAAAGAGGTCGAGGAAACATTTCCATGCAGGCGACCTGAAATGATCTTTCTTAAGGTCTACGACCTGTTCTAGACTTTATTTAGTGCCATAACGATGATTCTGGTCTTTGACCGAGGTTCTCGACCTGATTACACTTGGAGAATTTTTTGTTGAAAGCAAAGTCACGTCGCTTTGCAACTGACACGCGACGAGGGCAAAGAGTCATGTCGCTTCGCGATTGACACGACGAAGAGTATTTAATGTAACGACCTCTTCAGATGTTATCCGTTGCACTTTTGTAGCTGATACATTAATGAAATACCTTTTGCTCTGACAGACGTGTCTTATGCGCAATAAGTGTCAGCCATGCGCATTAAATGCGAGTCATTCTAAAACGACATTCCCTATCAGAACATTAAATGCGAATGTGGGCGCATTTAATGTGGAGGAGGGAAACGAGCTGTCGCTTGAGTGTTTCAACAGAAAAGAACGACGATTTGGTTTCTTAAAGCGTGACGGTCACTTTTCTTTGCTGATTAGCGACACGTGGTCGTGATCAATGGTGAGAAATGTTTCCCGCTCAAACGTAGTTTGACTTCGAAAAAACCAAACACCACTTCCTTCACTATAAAAACCCCAAGCTCACCTCAGGTAATTGCACAATATTCACTTCTTCAGAGAAAGCAAGAAACTTTCGTGAGACTTGATTTTCCATCTTTCGGACTGGTGCGCGCTTGACACTCAAAGTGGGGGGATCAATCTTCGTACTCAAGAGGTAAGAATGGTTCTTCTACCACTTTATTTCTTTTTTGTTTTTGATAGTTGCCATGCGGTGATAGTGTTTGCCAGTAGTTGATCGGAGATGAAATCGTCTCCTAGGGTTTGAGCCATTGAGGGTGACTCCTAAGGATTCTTTTAGGGTTTTCTAGGGTTTAAGGGAGGAAGCATTTATTTTTTCCTTCATGTCATCGTACGAAACAGTGTACGACAACTGAGTGATTCCTGCATGTTGCTTTTTTCATACCGCAGAAGAATGGACCCTTCAACGACCAGGACAGATGAGGGAATCAGCTCGCTGGTGCAGGATGTCCCAGCAGGTCCCTCTCAAGAGATTCTATCGGCAATCACTACCGAGGAGATTCAGAAGGTGGTAGACCAATACGCTCTCGGCGTAGAAGTCTTCCAGCATAGGACGTATATAGCTCAGAATCCGCCAGAAGGAATGGCTGCGATCTCCGAGAACATTTTTAAGAGTGGAGGGTTGATCCCTTTCCACCTTTTCGTTAGGTCGATCCTAGATCACTTCGGGATCGCACCGCTACAGCTTACGCCGAATGCATATATGATAGTCGTGGCTATGTATATCGCATGCGACGAAAACGGTTTAGGCGAGCTAATCGCGCTAGAGCTCGGTTGCTCGTACATCCTAAAGAAGAGTAAGGACAAGGATTCCTTCTACCTCTCGAAGCAACCTACAATCGAAGTGGGAATACATAGCTACCCCAGCAATGTTGGGGCATACGAGACAAAGTTTTTCTTCTTTCGATATGATGTCATTTGCCAATTTAAGGAGCCAAGTAGGTTCTCCTTTCTTTGAGTTCGCGAATTTCCTTTTAATCTTCGCTAATGAGTTTTTGTCTCTTCGCAGTTAACAAGACAACCAGGTTATCGGCTCTCGAGGATCCTGACAGAATCACTGCTTTCGGCTTTTTGCCCGAAAGGAGTCGCGACGCGAGACTGCTTGTGACAACCGCGAACTTATGAAAATACGGTTTTTTCAATGCCAAAGCGACCTTAGAGACCATACCGAGTAAGCATCATAACCTTAGTCTGTTTTTTTTTTTTTTTTTCTTGCATGTAGCAAACTGTTTTGCTAATGATGCTCGCATGCAGCGACCATGCCTCCTTAAGTGCCCAGATCACCGCGACCAAGGCAGTTCACCTTCCCCCGAGTAAGCGTCACCAAATCGACTGGAGCGGCTCCCAGCAATCCCCCCATCGGAGGGACACCGGCGGGTGCTTCGGTCTGACTTGCAGGCGCTCCCCAGCCTTCGTCTGTTCGCTCAAATCAAAAGACTATGGCCCAAAAGTCCAAGAAGTGAAAGCAACTTTAGGCCGAAGAGTCAGAGTCTGAGCTGGAGGGCTTGGGCATTCAGCCCGAGAGGTCGCAACCTTACCAAGCATTCCGTTCGAGAGGGCCTTCAGGGGGCGCGATCGACATCTCCATTTCCCCGGGGGGTCCGTGGACGAGGCAAAGGGAGGCTACAGGTCCAGGAAGGAGGTCGGGCAAGGAACCGGAGGAGGGAACGCTACCTGTTATGGGCACGGGCACGGGCACGGGCACGGGCACGGGCACGCCCTTGCTGGACTCGATGGGGCAACTTCTAGATCATTTGCAGCCGGTGGTTTTCACCCTACTAAAGTGCGGGCTCGCAGAGGCGTTCGAGCAATTCGTGGCCTCCAACCCCATAGACCTGATGTCCATATCCTTCCAACACTTGGGCCAGGTAAAACGAGCTGTCCTCGGCAAGGACTTTACATTTGCTTTTTTCAGTAGAAAGGACTAACTCTTTACTTTCTTCGTTACGCAGGCCCTGCTCTCTATACACTTGTCCATACAGAAGGCTCAGCTGGGGGCTGCTGAGGGGCTGGTCGAGCTGAGAGAAGAGAACACGCGGCTAAGCGGGACTTAGAAGCTACTCAAGCAGAGAAAGATTCATCCACCGTTCAGGTGAATCGGTACCTGTCTGAAAGGAATGCTGCTCTTCGCACGGTGGACTTCTAGAAGGCCGAGCTGGAGAAGCAAGGAGAGGAAGTAAAGGAGCTCCAAAGGACAGTGGCTAGACTCACCAAGGAGGCTGGCGAGAACGAAAATGAGCTACAAACAAACTCCAAGCGGGTCTTGCGAGCAGAGCAGGAAAGGGCGGAGCTGTGGGAGACCACCGAAAAGCAGAGGTGGGTGCTTGAGGCCGAAATTCAATTCACCTAGGGCCAGGTCACTTCGCTGACTGCAGAGATGCAATAGCAAGAATTGGAGATTGAGAGGAAGGCCGCCGAGTGGACAATCCAGTCCATCTACGCCCTTCGGCCGAAGAACCCCATGATGGATCTAACCGACCTCCCCGAAGAGTACCTGGATGCCCTCAGCTCTATGGCGCTGGCCGAGGATGAGTAAGCGACTCGGGGACTTGACCCGAAAGAGGAGCATCCGGAGTATGTCCTAGAGGAGCCCGCACCCGAGCAGGTGATTGGCGACCAACATAAAGATGTTGAGGTCGCACCTTCCGGACCTGGGGATAAGGACCAGTGATTTTCTGCTTTTGTACTGCCTTCCCTATGCTTGCTTACATGTACTTTTCATTTTATTAATAAATAAAGACTTTGCTTTCTTAATTTTTTGTGAGTATTTACAATTTTTCGTACCCCACAAACGTTACACATGAGGTCGCATTCTAACTGTTTACAATAGCATTCGTACAAATAATGTCTATGCCAACAGAGTCATATACATGCGGAAAAAGCGATTACAAAAGAACTTATATTATTTACAAAGCTTGAGAAAAGTAAAATCTTTACAAGGGAAAAGCGAGTTCGAAATTACTGATAATATGGGCGGGGGTGTTTGGCATTCCAAACTCGCGGTACTTCGAAATCGTTCAGCCTTTTGAGGTGATAAGTCCCCGGTCTTATTACTTTGGCGATGTGGTATGGGTCTTCCTAGTTCGGCCCCAAAACCCCTGCACTCGATTCTCTCGTACCAAGAAGGACTTCCTTTAGGACAAGGTCACAGACTTGAAAGTCTCTTCTTCTAACTTTGGAGTCGAAGAACCTTTTCACGCGCTACTGATAAGCTGCTATTCTTAGCTGAGCCTTGCTGCGATGTTTTTCAACTAAATCCAGACTTGCGCACAAAAGCGTTTCATTGTCTGCTTCATTGAACAGATCTCTCTGAAGTGAACCAGCTCCTACCTCCACAGGGATCATTGCTTCGCAGCCATACGCTAGCGAGAAGGGTGTTTTTGAGGTAGAGGTTCTCAGAGTTGTCCTGTATGCCCATAGGAATTCAGGGAGGTCGTCGGCCCAATTTCCCTTGACTGCACCAAGTTTGGCCTTCAGAGTGTGCTTGATGGTTTTGTTGAAAACTTCAACCTGACCATTTGCTTGCCGTCTTGCGGCTGAGGCAAATTTCTTATGGATACCCAGCTCGTCGCAAAACTGCTTGAATTCCTCGTTATCGAACTGCTTCCCATTATCAGAAATGAGGGTATGGCGAATCCCATAGCGGTACACAATGTTCTTGAAAACGAAGTCCTTGAGCTTTTTGGTGGTGATCGTGGCCAAAAGCTCTGCTTCAACTCACTTGGTGAAGTAGTCTACCGCGACCACCGCATACTTGACTCCCCCTTTACTAACCGGCATGGGTCTGATGAGATCGATTCCCCACATGGGGAATGGTCAGGGGCTGGTCATGGTTTTTAGCTAGTGGAAAGGAGCTCGCGGTATGTTCGCGAACCAGTGGCACTTGTCACAGTTTTTAACAAAGTTATAGGTGTCTTCTTGGATCAGGGGCCAGTAATACCCTTGACGAACAACTTTGTTGGCAAGGGATTGTGCGGCCGTGTGATTACCACAGATTCTTTCATATATCTCCCTCATGATATAGTCTGCTTCTTTATCGATTACACATCGAAGGAGAGGGGCGCTAAACCCTCGCTTATACAACTGATCTCCAATAAGTGTGTAACGAGTAGCTCTAGTTCGTAGGGTTCTTGCCTCGACTTTGTCGTTGGGCAAGGTCCTGTTTCGGAGATATTGAATGATAGGGGTCATCCAGGAGACTGACTCGGTCACATTCACAGCCTGTTCAGGCGAGCTGATATTTGGGGCCTCTATGAACCGAATAAGAATGCTCTCTGGCGCATCCGAGTCTAGCGATAAGGCTATCTTTGCCAAAAAATCCGCGATAGAATTGTTGTCTCTAGGGATCTAAGTGATCGTGAAGTGTCTAAATGGCTCCAGTGCAGCCTTAGCTTTCTTCAGATAGCCGGTCATGTTTTCTTCCTTAGCCTGGTACTCCCCCAAAATCTGGTTGATAACCAGCATGGAGTCTCTATGGATGCTGATCGCGGTTGATCCCATTTCTCTTGCCAACCGCAATCCAGCGAGTAGAGCTTCATACTCGGCCTCATTGTTGGTTGCTTTGAACCCGAAACGGAGAATGCTATGAATGCGAGTCCCTTTGGGACTTAGGAGAAAAAGGTCTGCCCCGACCCTTTTCCTGTTCGATGACCCATCAATATAGAGACTCTAGGTCGATAGGTTCTGAAGAGCTTCCTGGGTGACTTCGTTGGCTTGTTGCTCAGATTCCTTCATTGGATGATATGAGAATTTTGAGATAAAATCGGCAACAGCCTGTCCTTTGATGGTTGCCTTCGGTCTGTATTACAGATCGAACTAACTTAGTTTTAAAGCCCACTTGAGCAATTTACCCGATACCTTTGGCTTCTGGAGGACTTGTTTGAGCGGGTAACTGGTCATTACATGGATTGTGTAGGTGTGGAAGTAAGGTCGCAACTTTTTGGAGGCGATCAGTAGGGCATAAGCCAATCGTTCCATTTTCGGATGCCGTATCTAGTAGACGCTTGCTCGCACAATAAACTGGCCATTGAACCATGTTCTCTTCCCGAACTAAAGCTACACTGACCGCGTACTGAGAGACGGACAGATACAGGAGGAGGATTTCTTGTGGTAGGGCTTGGACAGAAGTGGTGGCTTTCCGAGGTGCTCTTTAATGCTCTGAAATGCCTGTTTGTACTCGGGAGTCGACTCAAACTTCTTATTGGCCCTGAGTATATTGAAGAATGGCAAGCAGCGATCTGTTGCCCTCGATATGAAGTAACTGAGTGTCGCTATTCGCCCGTTGAGACTTTGAACTTGCTTTCGGTTGGTCGGGCTTTTCATGTCAATGAGAGCTTGGATTTTCTTGGCGTTGATCTCTATTCCCGTCTGGTTAACCATGTACCCCAGAAATTTTCCTGAAGAGACTCCGAACGAACATTTGAGGGGATTGAGCTTCATTCTGTACTTCCGAAGTATGCCGAACATCTCAGCGAGATGTGCTATGTGATCAGAAGCAACATGCGATTTGATTAGCATGTCATCAACATAGACTTCCATCGATTTCCCGATCTGTTCGGAAAACATTCGGTTAACCAGTCGCTAGTAAGTTTCTCCAGCATTTTTCATGCCGAAGGGCATAACCCTGTAACAATACAGCCCCCGATCTGTAACGAATGAGGTATGCTCTTCATTCAACGCATACATCAGAATCTAATTGTATCCCGAGTACACGTCCATAAAACTCAACAGCTTGTGCCCGGAGGTAGCATCAACAAGCTGATCAATCCTTGGCAGGGGAAAGTTGTCTTTCGGACATGCTTTGTTGAGGTCGGTGAAGTCAACGCAGGTTTGCCATTTACCGTTGGGCTTCTTTACCAAAACCGGGTTGGCAACCCAGCTCAGGTAGAGTGCCTCTCGGATGGATCCATTCAGAAGGAGATTATCTACCTCGACCTTCAAGGCAACGTATCGCTCCGGATCTATTGCGCTTTTCTTCTAGCAGACCGGCTTGGCCTTACTATTGATGTTCAAGGCATGGCAAATGACATTTGGGCTGATCCTGGCCATGTTGGCATGTGTCCATGCGAACATATCAATATTTTCTCCGAGGAAGCTGGTCAGATCGCTGGCGAGGTAGGGGTTGAGATTGCTTCTAATCCTCAACACTCAGCTCGGCGCGCTCTGGTCGACTGACACTTCAGATAAATCTTCAACCAGCCCACTGGAAGGACATTCTTGGATACGAGGATCCATATTATCCTCAGCTGGGCCAGGTTTTGGTTTGATCCGGTTGATCGCTATCGCCTGTTCAGGAATGCCATGTAGAGTGTCTTTTCCCCTGCACGCCATCTGCACTGCCCTTACATAGCAGTCGTGAGACGCACGCTAAGATCCGCTTACTTCCCCTATCCTCGTCAGGGTGGAGAACCTCATCTTGAGATGGTAAATCGTGTTGACTGCTTTAAAGTTTCTCAGTAGAGGTCGCCATATGATGCCATTGAAAGCGGACGGGCAGTCCATTATTAAGAACTCAATGATCTTGGTCTCCTCGTCAGAGTCACCCAATGTGACCGAGAGTGAGATCGTCCCCTTAGGGATTAGGTGATCCCCGGTGAAACCATATAAATGGATGGAGGCAGGCTTCAGGTCGGCCTCATTTAGTTTCATTCTTTCAAAAGCTCGTTGGAACAGTGCACTGGCCGAAGGGCCGAGGTCGTGGCGGTTGAGCACCGCCATAGAGTTCTCAATACGGAGGTATTTCTTCGTAAGGTTGTAGAAGCGGGTGAGGGAAACATCGTCCTCTAATTGCAGCTCTTTCCACAAATCTGTTTGTGGACGAACTCCCGCGATGATGAGAGTCCGCACAGACTCTTCGGGAGTGTGAGCTACTTTATTGAGCTCCTTATGGAACCTGTCGATATAAGATTGGAGGGATTCATCCCTTTCTTGCCTTATGTTGCTGAGGTAGCTCAGAAGTATTGAGAACTTCCTGTTCGCTTGGAAGTGTCTCAGGAATGTCGAGCTCATCTGAGGCCACGAACTGACTGATCCTGTTGGGAGCAACCTGAACCATCGCTTGGCATGTGAAGTTAGAGTTACTGCCAGGCAACGGCATTTTGCCAAGTCAGAGACTTGGTGGAGTTCCATCAAGTCGTTGAATTCGTACAGATGATCCTGCGGATCAGAATTTTCATTGAATGCTCACATATCAGACATTCTGAATCTGGATGGGAGAGAGGCGGCTAACACAGCCGGAGAAAGGGAGAAGCCTCTACGACCTGCCCTTGTTCGTCTCGTTGAGCTTTTAGCTGATCTAGAGCTCGCTACAGCTCCTCAATCTGAGGTAGCGGAGCTGCCTGGGGATCACTTTCCGCAATGTGGGTTCGACCTTCACGATTGCGGTTTAGGAAAGACTATAGGTTTGATTCCTTCTCGCCTCGGTCGATAGTTTCGGCCAATCTCGACACATGCTAGCTAGAGTCATGTGATGGCGCTGCATGGTTCAGGGAACCTTCCTGACCTCCGCGGTGGTACGAACTGACCCGCAGATGGTGGGAACTTCCCGCACGACAACGATCAGAATCGTCATTTTGGTGATAATGGGAATCTCCCCACCTTGCACTTTTGTGGGAGTGCTGGCGCGACATGGCACGGGACGGCTCAGGTTGTAACATCTCACCGAGCCTTAACGCCACAGGTATTCTACCCGGGGCGTGGTCGGTGTTGGCCGGCCCCTCGGAGCCTCTAGGCCCGCTGTGCGCCACTTGCTTTCCCTTTCTTTGACGCGCTGCAGTGTGCGCAGCATGGGCTATTGCCCTTTTCCGCGCTTTCATGCGACCTGCAGGCGTTTTTGGCGGTGGCACCGCCTCATTCGATTCGGGTGGCACCACCCAATCCAACTGGTCTAGCCTTTGGATAACCGTTTGGAGAGTATTGTTGAACCTCTCTAGGTAGCTCATGATGGCTGGGTCAAGCCGTGAGCTTGAAGGGATATCCCTCACGGTATTTTGTGAGACTGAGGGCACCTCGGGAGAAGTGTCCTCTTGTACCTGGGGGATCTCCTCATCACCATGATTGGTTCGCTCAGATTCAAATCGGCGAGCCATTTGCTGTAGTGGGATCGATTAGTCAGAGACTGAGGGCACCTCGGGAGAAGTGTCCTCTTGTACCTGGGGGATCTCCTCATCACCATGATTGGTTCGCTTAGATTCAAATCGGCGAGCCATTTGCTGTAGTGGGACCGATTAGTCAGAGATCCTCCTGATGAAGAACAAGTACTAAATCGGGACTGTTGATATTTGATTTTGACACCAACTAATCGCACGTGGGAAATGCTGAGCTGACTCAGAAGACACACGTGTATATGAGAATATTGGATTAAGTAAGAGATGAAGAACAATGTTTAAAGTGGTTCGGATGCTTAAACAAGCGAACCCTACGTCCACTGATATTGTATTAATATGTGAGATCAGGTCGCGACTATCGAGCTGATTTATAGCTTTGAGAAAGAGAGAGAGAGAGAGAGAGAGAGAGAGAGAGAGAGAGAGAGAGAGAGAGAGAATTTGCTATTCTAGAGTAAAATTAGCTAATCCAACAAACGGGAGAAGAGCCCTCTATTTATAGTGGGATGAATTGAGGTAATGATTACTGAATCTGTGAGTGGGTCAGATTTCCGTGCAAATCCTTTTTTGCGTCCTGTTGCTCACCTGCTCAAGTGATTTCCTCAATTTGTATAGGGATTGGACACGTGGACCGTTTCTAGCCTTTCGCCAATCTGGCGCACACCCACTGCACTAACAAGAGCATACCGCTTGCGTTAGTGTGCGACATGGCTGCGTCTGAATGGCTGTAGAACCTACCTAAATTCTGACCGCCCATGCTGACAAGGCTTAGCATCAACCCTACTTTATCAGGCATAACAGAAATTAAATAATTCTTGATACATTCTGTTAACAGACTCATCTTTCAGAGTAAATGGCAAGAAGGGGAAAACGGCAGCGCTCTGCACAACCCCAAGAGGTGGTAATTTTCTGGTTCTGAGATCCAATGATTTATTTTAAGCTGATTTTGTGTTTATTTTTCCATCAGTTGGATGCTTCCACTGAAGGGGAGGATCTGATAAGTAAACTTCCGGACGATACTCTTGTTGATATTATATGTCGATTGAATCTTGAGGAAGCTGCAAGGACTAGCAGTCTTTCGAGTAGATGGAAGCATTTGTGGAATTTTAGCACCGTCCTTAACTTTGCTGCTCCAAGGAAGCTCTGGAAGTTTCCGGTGATTACATTGTTATTAACGAGAGCATATCTTTACACATCCAGTATAGAGAAACATAAAACTGAAATAGATGAAAGAAAGAACAGGTACATCAGTTGGGTGAATAAAGTTTTAGAATTGCATAGAGGTTCAAGCATAAATGAGTTTAGAATATGTTTTGAATTGGGTGGTTCTCATGAAACGGTAATTACTGATTAGATTAACACAGTTATAGCAAAGAGGGTTCAAAAGCTTGAGTTGAATTTGGAACGATGTTTGGGAGGTAGTGGGAAGAAATATACATTTCCACAAGAGTGGAATAACATCCTTGAAACTCCCCATGGTTTATCTGGTCTCAAATCTCTAAAGTCTCTTTCTTTAGTTGATGTGTGTGGTACCCGAGAGACTTTGGAGATTTTTATTTATAATTGTCCACTTCTTGAGCAGTTACGGGTGGAAAACTCGGAATCGTTATCAGGATTAAAAGTTTTTGGTTCAAAAATTCAGTTGAAATTTCCGCTCCAAGTCTATTGTCTTTCAAATATTATGGAAGACAAATCAAGTTACATGTTGGGAATGTTCCTTTACTTCGCGATGTATCAATTGGTGGGGAGTACGGTGTTCGACTTAAAAATTTTATTGGGCCAGTGAGAACTGAGAAGCTATCTCACTCAGCTGGTGACTCTTGAGTTGCATTTGGACTTGCATAAGGTTGGTAATTTCAATTTCTACGGGTCTGTTTCTAATATAACTGTTAAATGTACTGCCTTATGTTTTGTTCTCTTTTTCAGGATGATGTGCAATTCCCAATATGCGAATTACCTACTCTAAGGCACTTAACCTTTGACATTTCTGGCCCTGGTAGTATAAACCTCCTTGGATTGACTGGCATTATACTCGCATGCCCTTTCTTGCAGAAGTTAACCTTGAAGGTAAATAATTTTATACTATTAACAGATTAAAAAGAAATACAGATAAATGGAAGAAGCAGCTTCTTGATTTCTTAATAATATAATATGCACTCTTCATCTTCTTATTATTTTTCTTTACTTTTATAACAGCACCTATCTTTTATACTTTACTATCATTTGAAAGACATAAGCTAAGCAACTTTACTTCCGTAATCTTTTGAACTTGAATGTATGATAGGGTGACAATAACAGTCATGATATTTAGATGTGGTTAAAAATTGTTTTTAGGCATTATATTGAAAGATCAAGTCGGTTTATAGTTAGTACCATCAAAGATAGGTCCATACACCATTCCTGTTGACAATGGTCTTCGATCTCTCTCTACAGCATTATTGGAAAAGTCTGATGAGTACACTATAGTGGACAGAGGCATAGACATCTCAATGTTAAATCAACTTGAGAGAGTGCTAAGGTCGTAGGAAGTCATAATAAACTGCATTAGCAACAAGAAGATTAGATTTTGGTAGCATTTGAAGGTGTAAGACTGAATATTCATTTCTAGGTTTTGCGGATCATATATCTGCACTATCTTTGATCCCATTTATCATTTATAATCTTAGTCATATTTCGTCTCTTTACTTAAGTATCTTCTAATGTTTCATTCTACCTTGAGTTTCTTGTAGTACTTAATAAAATTATGGCAATAACCCATAGAGTGTGTTGCCTTGGATAATATCAGGATCTTATTGAGCAATAATTCAGTGTGAAATGGTTAAATTTTGATTGTTATATGCTATTAGTTGTAGGTGAAAGGAACGGCTTTAGTGTTTGTTTTCATTTATCTTACTATCTTAAATGTAATCTGGAGTATTGTTACAACTGATACTTTTTGCATAAATTGATCATTTACCTTGTAACAAAGGAATGCAATTTGCTGTATTTCTTCTTTTGGAACTAACAGTGTTTTTGACATGAGGCCGCGATAATATTGAAAATTTTGGAGATCAATTTATTATTATTACTATGGTGATAAAAATTTCTAAATGACATGGTGCTTGCTTTTCTTTCCGCAGTTTGTATATATTGGTTATAGTGGAAGAAGAAAAGTACATGCAATCCCTAAATGCTAGTGACTGGCTCTGTTGGGCTTCCATTTGATCTTGAACTTCCATGTTACCTACTTGACAATGCCGTCAGGCTTGAGAAAATGATTATTAACCCCACCAACCCATTGTCACTGGGAAAATATTGGGAGTATGACGATGACAGGGACAAAGAAATTGCTAGAAAGTATGCCAAGAAGCTAGAAGAAAAGGTACCTCAAGGTGTCGAATTTGTAATCTGTTGACTTTGTAAAGAAGGTTTTCTGTTTCACTATATCGGACTTCATGTTTGTTGATATCATTATTGTGTGAATTACAGAATGTGTATGGAAATGTTTTAAGACAAAAGAGGGAAGTAATGAAAGAATATAAAAGAACATTTGAAGAGGCCTAAATACAACTAACCACTGGATATACAATAAGTAGTGCTATATGACTGCAAAATTTGTTCCCATGTTCATCATCAGAAACCACAATCATCTCATATTACAACACTCAGTCTTTCCCGGATTTTGCAATTTACTCCACAAGCAGATCATCTGCCTCGGAGACTGGTAGTGAGCTGTGTAGTAACCTTCTATGCACCCGAACTGGCAAAACTTCAAACTGTGTAGATAGTCGACCGGTTTTGAGCTGTTGAACTTCTCTACCCACACTCCCATACTCACATCTTCCATCTTAAACAACTGCATACAATAAAAATTTTACTTTAGCATTTGAACTAAAGCATGTACCCACCACCAGCTTCATACACATACATAGCAGATGCATGCCAATTGCCCGCCATTTCACACTCAGAGACAAGAGAAAGAAGAGGATACTTACTCTTAGTTTATGGTTTTCAAAATCGTAGACAATGGATTGTGCAATGTCAGATGACAATATGTAGCCTGGTCCATTTGCATACGGTGGATAATCTTCCTCTGGCCATTCCTGAAAACACCAGCAAATGACAAAGAAATGATGAGGGATTATCAATATCTAAGTTACCTATCTCACAACTTAAAAAGAAAAAGTACAGAATAGTATTAAATGTTGATAGTAAGTTGGACTGTGGAGGAAATGAAGTTTAATATCAATATATTAAAAAAAAAACTAAACAGAACCAAAACTTATCAGATGCCAGAGAACAAATTTGAAAAAATAATTATTAATGATGAACAGAACAGATTCTTCTTTACAAGAGACAAGTCTAGCCCTTCAAAATATTGATTGCAGGAGACAAAAAGAAAGAGGCTTCTGGAATTCTTTGCATTAGCAGAATATAATTGTAAACTGTATTGTATTGAGTTGAAGCCACAAGATGAAGTACGCACAAACACAGAAACCAGACCTGAACTACTCAGTAAGATCAAGGTTAGCAGACCAGACATGTCTATACATACCTCATATTTTACTGCCCATTTACCATGGCGCAAGGGCTTATGGTAGTAGTTAATGTTCCCGATGTACAAGCTTCTGCCTTCAGGTGCCTTCCTTGCTTCATTAATAACTGCATCTACTCGTACAAATGTGTCGTCATCGCACTTCATAATATACTTAGCAGACACTGTGCGAGCCTGTGAGCAACCAAAGCTATCAAATGTCACCTCTGGAAATAATGAAAACTAACTCATCAGTCGGTAATAATAAGAAATTTGAATGTTCACCACGCACCCCATATTCACAGATAGCAACAGTTTTCAACACTACAAGATCATAGTTATCCATTTAAGGAACGATCACAATGTCACCAAAAAATTCTGCTTCTTTCTTCAGCTCCAAATTCACTTCCTTCCTAGCATGCTGTTCACACCCCAAAAATGGAAAGGTAATTAAGGACCTTCAACATGACAATTTTACATGCTAACTAATAATCACTTTCAGTAACCACAGTAAGATGGCTTTCAATTACCAGCGCTACAAAGAAACGAGCTACCACATTTGATGATTTAACAAGTTCATGTTGCATCCAAGACTTTCTCACAGCCATCCTCTCGGCAAAATGATTGCCTGCAGAAAGGATTCCAATAAAAAGTTCCACAGGCCGCTCAGGAATAGTTGGAGCCTGCCATTTGGTTGACATCTCAAGATGTCTTTGAGGAGCAAAACTAGGATGTGAAGTAGGCAAGGAAGCAGCAAATACTGAGACGACATCAATGTCCCCATTCAAAGTTAGCCCAGTGGCATCTTCAAGAGTGAATCCCTGTCAGCATTATCAAACAATCTTAAGAGCAATCAAAATTGATCATGACATAAACAAATTGCAAAATACTACTCACAGTTCGATAAGGAAAGGAGGTGATATGATTCCCACCAACATCAACATGATAACCCTCAAAACCTGCACGAAGTGTCAGTACAAAAAGATTGTCCTCCACAAATGGGAATGGCCATTCAACACCAACAGTCAGTTTGTTCTTTACACCTAGAAACCGATTCATGTTTTCCCACCATTTTAATTTAGAATTTTCAGCAAGATTGTCATTATTTGCGGTCCAGCTCTCGCACTTTACAAGACCATCAACTGCAGCAAGTTTAAAAGAATTAGACAATTTGTTGGTATAAAATAAAATGAATGAAATTCTAAAGAAAACTAAAGGCAAATAGTTACTCTTTCTTCTAGTACATTACATCCTACTTTCAAATTATTCGGCACCATAAAAACTTGAAACCAAATGCAAGTTAAATGATACCCACATGAACAATAAAATCACTACCCAAAAAGAAACTATTAGGTTCACACATTGAAAATTGAACAGATTCCGACGAAGAATTTAACCAGGAAACAGAACTTCATCATAATCAGAAAAAAAATTCAACGAAAAGATAAATTTAATCTTTAAGCTTAAGTCTTTTATAGTCCAAGCATCTGGTTCACAACTCTGAGGATCAATCACTAAAATCCCAGTTCTAGCCATAAAAACAACCTCTATTCACAATTTACATATAGAATCAGCCTAACATAATCCACCCACTACATTCTGGTCCCTAAAATCAATCCATTGTAGCATTTAATGGTTTAAAATCAATTCTTAAACCAAAAAGTAACAGTTTTTTTCCTTACCAGTCTCCTCCTCAGGCCTGGACTTCCATCCCTGGCACCGCAACGCCGACCCCCACTGCATCCTGTAACAAGTGTTCTGCTCAATCACCGGCTTCCCACTCCAATCACCTTTCAGCCTTGGATTAAAATGCAAAATTTTTGGCGGGTCCTCTCCTTCTACAGTCTTCAATCCCTGCAACTCCATCATGAACTGTGAAATCATCACTTCCTCACCATCCTTCGCGAGCGCAATATTCGAGACAGTCTCTGGGTGGGCCCGCCTCGGCTTGCCCACCACCGTAATATATGACCCCAGTGTAAGTCCACACGGCAAAACCATCACATTTCCGTTATTCAAAAACTCTGGCCCGGGTAGTGAAATGGAGTGTGGACACGATTCTGATATGTTTTCAGGTTTTTTGGCTTCGATGTGAACCTTTCCTGATTCGAGTTCTTTCCATAATCTTCTTCCCACTTCATAAGCGGTTCCGGCCGTCTTGTGGAGCTCAGAAGACCCGGATTCACCGGTCGGGTCGAAAGCTTTATTATGAAATGACAAGTTTGAGAGAATTTTGTTTCTGTTGTTTGCCTGAGTGAGTTGTCGAGTCTGAGTCTGACTCTGCGGGTTAGAGTTTTGTGAAACCCAATTCTTCAAAGGACGAGACGGTGCCTTATGGACTTGAAAATCTTGTTCAATGTTGAGTTCACGAGGTCGAGTTATCGGTTCCTGCGAAATAGAAGCTCTGAAAACAAATGGGATTTCGAAACCAACCAAACATAAGTAAAGAAGACCAATAAAGATCAAGACTTGAATCGATCTTAGCTTGCCCATAGAGAAATCCATCTCAAACTTGGAAAGTTTATCTGAAGATTTCAACGGTAACTTGGCAAGTTTTTTCATTTTCATTTCTGACAGAAAAAAAAAACAACAGAAAGTAGAGGTATGAATACTTTTCAAAACTCAAATATAAGAAAACAGAGATTGATTTAAAGAGTTGGGTGAATTGACCAAGACTCCATACAAAAATTCCTGGAAAGAGAGAGGAAAGTGGGGGGAGCCTTTGCTGATTGCTGATGTGTGTCGGTCCAGATTATGAGACAATTTGCCTTTCAAATGGAATGATTTAAATAATATTTCTTTGAAACGGCATAATTTAAGAAGAAGAATGGGAATTGTATTAAACTTTTAAAACTTAACAATATGGTGAAAAATAATGAGAGTTTATCAAAAGTAGAAATGATGTCATGATGATAGCTGCGAGAGTTACTGTTTTAGTATAAGTCAAAAGTCTTTAACGTGTGGTTAAGGGTTGAACTTGGACTTAAACTCATCAACTTTGATTTATCAACGAATTAAAATTGAATATAATGAATACTCTGGTTATGTGCGCCGCCCAGTCAGATTGAAACTTAGGTGTCCAACAGCCAGCCTCTAGAGAATACAGGTGTCGACTTTCATGAGTCTTTGATTTTTCAGTTTTGGTTTTAATAAACAGGGACAACAGTTTGTCATTGGTGTATTTGCTGACCCACTTTCCATTTCGACGTCGATCAAAGAATAAGACATATATATATATATATATATATATATATATTTCCATTTCGACGTCGATCAAATAATATATACACACTAAGGGCTGTTTGGTTGGCAATATCGCCTGGTACGAAAGTTGTATTATTGATTATATCAGTTGTAATTTGAATTCCACTATTTTTTTTAATATTTTAAGAGTAATCTTAATTTTATTATAATTTTATCTTTAATTATTAAAATTTTAGATAATAATACTCTTATTTTAAAAACAATTTACAAAAATATTTATAGACTATTTTATTCTTATAAACACAATTTTCAGAACATAAATACCCTTAAACTTGAAACAATTACAAAAAATTGTTGGTCGGATCTGGCCACTACTTTCGACGACCAGTGACTGTGGCTGGAACAGTGCACAACTAAACAGATTTGGCCAATTGTGCATCAATATGGCCGTTTCCGACCAAACCGTGGATTGGCTGTTAACGACTAAATCGATGGCCGTTTTCAACTAAATCCATAAATCTAGTCGGAAATGGTCAGATTAGTAGCTTGGGTGGCTG
The DNA here is from genome assembly GCF_008641045.1 of Pistacia vera. Classification (NCBI taxonomy): domain Eukaryota; kingdom Viridiplantae; phylum Streptophyta; class Magnoliopsida; order Sapindales; family Anacardiaceae; genus Pistacia; species Pistacia vera. Next base: position 188,974 of record NW_022196474.1, read on the forward strand.
GAGTGTTTTTGTTAATTTTTTAATGTTTAATATAAGAGTGTTTTAGCTAAATTCTCAAATATAGGAGGTTAAAAAATAATTTAAATAATAATAATATTTAAAAATGAGGACAATTTAGTAATCTATATAACATACTCACCAATTTATTCATCCCAACAAAATATATCAATATAACATACCCATCAATTTATTTTAATATAACCAAATACATTTAATATAACATTTCAAGTATTCAGGTAATCTATTTTTCCTTTAAGGTAAATTTCCAGTAATACAACATTCTCTGAACCAAACGTATTCTAAGAGATAAATTATAGAAATTATCTCATTTAATAAAGATAGAAGCTAAGTACATCATTCTTCCAACCACTCCTTTGTTTGCCTTTGCTTCAAGTTAATGAAGTAGCTTGATTGAGGGTAGTATTAATTAACACTAACAAATACCATTATTAGATTATGGACCCTTTTGAATTTAATTCACATTGTAACTGTAGTTTAGCCGATTAAAAAAGGCCGAACGACTTGTGCATACCCAAAGTTTACCGTAACGACAAGTTGATACCCAAAAGGTTTTGAAACGACAAATAGGTACCTTCCGTCATGTTCTGTTAGTGATTTTTGTTTATGAATAGTGAAAAGACTAAAATGCCCTTCAAAGTTTCAATTTTAGTTTTTTAAAAATTTCTAAAAAACCCCCTAGGTTTGCTAATTTAATTAAACACCCCCATATATAAAAAGTTTATTAAATGACAAAAACACCCCCACCACCCCTAGTGCCAGATTCCGGCCACCATCGCCGGAATCTGGCCGGAAAATTGCATTACGACACAGATCCGTCAGATCTGTGTCGTAACATGCCGATCTTGCCTTTTCCGGTCAGATCCGCCACGGATCTGGCCGGAAAAGGCAAGATCTAGCCGTCGAAGCAGCAGCCAGATCTGGCCGTCAACGCTGCAGATGGAGTTTTGCGACGTCGACGGCCAGATCTAGCCGTAGATCTGGTCTTTTCTGGCCAGATCAGCCACGGATCTGGCCGGAAAAGGCCAGATCGACGCGTTATGACACAGATCCGACGGGTCTGTGTCGTAACGCAACTTTCCGGCCAGATTCCGGCGCTGGTGGCCGGAATCTGGCACTTGCGGGTGGGGGGTGTTTTGTTATTTTATAAAATTTTTATATATTGGGGTATTTTGTTAAATTTGTAAACTTAGGGGTTTTTTAGAAATTTTTAAATTTATAAAAACTAAAATTCAAACTTTTAAGGGCATTTTAGTCTTTTCACTATTAATAAACAGTAATAAACAGAAATTACTAACAGAACATGACGGAAAGTACCTATTTGTCATTTCAAAACTTTTTGGGTATCAACTTGTCGTTACGATAAACTTTGGGTATGTGTAAGTCGTTCTCCCATTAAAAAATTTATGAATAGGTCAGAAATTGAAGTTGGGTCGGCTTTGGAAAGTTTTGGATTAGTTGTTTGCCACATGTTGTATCTTCTCTCCATAAGACAACAGTTTACAAATGAAAGCAAGAGAAATGTTATTGGTAAATTGTTTTCAAATATCACAATCATAAATTTGTATTTGGTGTAATATTCAATGGCAAAATAATTTAAGTGGCTGACTATATAGTATATACCGTGCCCACTAAGACAAGTAATAAATATATGTGGTGATATTTATACCACCTTTAAGCTAATGTTTTCTTTGGTGATGGGTAATGGAGGCAATTCATGAATCACACTAATCTGAATGTCCACCCACAAAAAATAAAATAGTTGAAAGACAAACAATAAAGGGAATCTGATTCTAGTGAAAAATCACCAACCTTTAATATGTCATCTCTTGAAAAGATAACCTTAGGTCATCTCTTGAAAGGATTGCCTTAGGCCCGGCTCAAGCCCATATACTACACATTCAAATTGCAATTCATAGAGCCATTAATTTGAAAACATTTTTTTTTTTTAATCATCGGATGTTCAGATTAGTTTACATACTTCTCAACTAATTTTTCAAAACTTAAAAACTGTCAGCTGAATAAGAGCTCTTATGACCACCTCTATTAGTGTCTAGTGTCACATTCCAGGGGAAGGGAGTGTTTTGGGTTTATAAAAGATGAGTCTCTCCACCTAATAGGTTAGTCTTCTTCCAAGTCCATATATCTACACATTCAAATTGCAATCCATAGAGCCATTAATTTGAAAACATCATTCTTTTTTTATCACCAGGGTGTCCAGGTTAGTTTATATACTCCTCAACTAATCTTCCGAGGTTTTAGAACTATCAGCTGGATAAGAGCTCTTATAACCACTTCTATTAGTGCCTAGTGTCACATGGAGGGGGTTGGGATTGGGGTTGGGGTTGTCTTGGGTTTATAAAGGATGACTCTTTTATCCTAATAGGTTAGTCTTCTTTTAACCCGTGACACTAGAGAGCTTGAACTCAAGAGCTCATAAATCTTTTTTTTTTTTTTTTTTTTTTACTTTTTTACTATCAGACCACCTGATAGTTACAACATCATCTTAACTGCTCTATGACATCAGTTTGCTTAGTTATATCTTTTTACTTCTTTAAAATAGTACTCTCATCCAACTTGTGAATATCAGCAACTTAATAAACTGAATTCATTTCCTTTTACACAAATGAATTAATCAAATATTTGTAATGAATAATTAACTTATAATTTCTATACATTTAACCCAGAAATTCACCAGATTTGAACCTGACTGCAAACGCTCTTGGAGCCAATTGTGAATGAGAGAGAGAAGAACAATACAATACCCGGCCCTCTTAATCAAATTACATCTNGAATTTTTTCACTCTATACTAATTTGACATTTTATTCCTAGTCTATTCTATCTTTTCTTTGTCTCAAATGCCATATTGAATTATTACGATAAAATGGACTTGTTTTCAATACTCTTACTGTTTTCAGATTGCTTTACTCAAAAAAGTAATTCAATCTTTTGATGATTAGGGTTTTACAAAAATAGCTATGATTGAGGTGTTTCTGAAATTCTCAGTTGTGATCATATTAAATTTTTTAGCGTGTAAATTAAAGGTAAATCGACTAGTTATTATGATGATGGTGGTTATAACGTCATCTTAATTGCTCCATGTCATCTATTCATTTAGTTATATATTTTTACTCCTTTAACATGAGTATAGATCGTAACACACCGAATTGTAACACTATTTATACACACCAATTTGGTATGATACTATTCATCCACCATAAAACATATTTTTATTTTTTATGGCATTTTATATTAGATGTAATTTTTTTATATTAAATCTAAATGTTTATTTGATTTTATAAATACTTAATTTGATTAAATTAGTATAATTTTCAAAGTTATTATTAATTAATAAAATATATTATTCCCAATATTTAATTAATATATACAAAACTAATTACTAAAATAAATCAATTATTAAGAATTAATAGAAAGAAAAAGAAAGAAAATATTCTTTTTAGTGTAATAGATTGGAGGTACAATAGTAAAATAGTGTGAAAGTTACACTAATTTGGTGTGAAAGTTGCACCAATTTGGTGTTTGGAAATAGTCTAAAATAGTTACTCTCATCCAACTCGTGACTATCAGCAACTTAATAAACTGAATTCATTTCCTTTTACACAAATGAATTAATCAAATAATTGGAATGAATAATTAACTTATAATTTCTCTACATTTAATTTAACCAAGAAATTCACCAGATTTGAACCTGACTGCATGCAGACGCTCTTGGCGCCAATGGTGAATGAGAGACAGAAGAACAATACAATACCCTCTTAATCAAATTACATCTCAAACGCCAAGACCCCATTAATCCATCATGCAATTCTAGTTTAATGCCATGCTTTTCTTGCTTTCCTACTTGTTAAACCTTTAAACCCACTTCATTCATTCCTCCTCTCAAAGATCATTTCCAAACAAAGTTTCAACTTCTATATTCTTTACTTTTTTATTATTGCTTCATCCCATTTCAACATATTTTTGTATCAAACGGATAAGATGGGGAGGTCTCCTTGTTGTGATAAGCTGAATATCAAAAGGGGAATTTGGACTGCTGAGGAAGATGCAAAGATACTTTCATATGTGTCAAAACATGGAGCTCGAAACTGGACATCTGTTCCCAAAAAAGCAGGTTGATTAATTTGGAGGTTCTGTAATGTTGAAATTATTTCATGGTTTTGCAATTATAAGACTTACCATTTTTGGTTTTTTTTCTGTCAACTTCAATGCCATGAATGAGCGTGTTCTCCAGGACTTAGCAGATGCGGAAAGAGTTGCAGACTTAGGTGGACTAATTATCTCAGGCCAGATCTTAAAAAAAAAACCTTCACACTCCAAGAAGAGGAGTTGATCGTTAGGCTTCATGCAGCCATCGGTAGCAGGTCAGTCGGTTCATGTTCCCTCCCCACTCACCACTTCAATGTTTAACTGTTCTTTTCTTTTGATTTCTATAGACCATTTGATTTGTTTTTAATTTTACTCTGCCAATTAAGAATCTCTCAGTTTACACATATGTTTACCAAACATCTTGATGACTAGGGTGGTCCAGGTGGTCGGTCATAGCCCAACAACTTCCGGGGAGAACAGACAATGATGTGAAGAATTACTGGAACACGAAGGTCAGAAAGAAGCTCTCTCAAATGGGGATAGATCCTGTCACGCATAAACCTTTCTCTCAAATTCTGGCTGATTATGGAAACATTGGTGGACTCACAAAATCTGGAAACCGAATTGGGTCTCTCAATAGAGATATGAAAAATGCATTCATGTCAAAATCTGAACAATAACAAACACCACAACCTCAAGCGTTTTCAAGCATTAACACTAGTCATTTGATGACAACAAGGATACCACCAAAAGTGGAGCCAATAGCAGAAGAATATCACAACCATAAAAGTATCACATCCCAGTTCTTAAATGAAGGCACATTGTCATCACCATCTTCTTCATCCTCAACTTGTTCCCCAGCGGCACAGGATAAGAAGTCACAAGATTTTAGTTGGCAAGATTTTCTTCTTGAAGATGCACTTTTATCTGCAAATCGACAAGTACAAGACAGCACACTGGAGTTTTCATCGAAGGACTTCCCTAATAACTCTCATAATGTGACACCACGAAGTCAGATCAACAATGAGAATAATATACAAATCAATAATGGAGTTAAGAGAATGGATTTTAGAGGTCCAATCTATGGATTTCCTGCTTCATCATTCACTAACATTTCATTTGTGGAAGCTATGATACACCGACAAAATGAGATGTTCTGGGATTTTCCTGATCTTATGGAGGAACCCTTGTATAATTGATCACTTTTTTTTTTTTTTTTTCCTGTTCCCTAGTTTACTACTGAAATAAATAGAGATTTGTAGCAAGACCCTTTTTTAAGAATTACTAGAGTTGCATCAGCAAATATTAATGTTACGAATATGTGGTTTTATATTAGTTTGTCCAAAACTTTCATTTTAAATGATGTGTTATTCTATCTCGTATGTAGATAAATTGATAATTTCTAAATGATACAATAATGTCAAATAAGAATGTGTGATCAAAATTTCATTTTAAAATACTTTTATATTAAGTGTTAAATACAAGATTAGTCATACTTGAAATAGGTTAATTAATAAATAGACCGGACGACATCCTCCGACACAAACTTAATTTGCCTTAAAGACAATTTAGTATCAAAATAGTTTTGAAACGACAAACAAGCACTTTCCATTAGAATCTGTTAGCAAAATCTGTTTGAAGAAGGACATGTGGGTAATTTTAATGCAGCCAAAAAATAGTATTTTCAATTTTCACAATTAATTTTAATTAAAATTCCTGAATCTACCCATAGAACACAGCTAGAACTTTGGCATTCATAATTCCCTAAGGGTCTGCTTGGGAGTTTTATAATAACGATTATGAGAGTAAACCATCGTAGTGGTTTTGAGGGTAAACCACCGTAACGGTTTTGAGGAGTTTTTAGTAGCGGTTTTAAAAACACCCAACCTGCGCTTGAGAGTTTATTTTCCAGTGGTTCCAACAGTTTTTTAAAATAATAAATTTACTTATATGCCTATAAAAATACCCTAACTTCAACCAGTATTTGAGAGTTTCTTTTTCAATTACCAGTACTTGCTATCAAAGTTCCTTATAAGTTTACTAACTCTTCAGCCTTCATGTAATTAATTCAAATGCATACATCTTTTGCCTTATTTATTGATGACTAGAATGATTCTCGATTATGGAAGTTTAACTTCAATTTCATATGTCTTTGTGCAAATATTTTGTGGTAGCATTATCGATTGCTTTGTTTAGGGAAAGTTCTGTCGACAAGTAGGAAGCGCGTCCGCGGTCGCATTGGTTGCTTCCATTCTGCTTATTTTGCTCTACAACAGCCTCCTTTACAAAAGGGTCGCTACAGTTTGTGTGTTAATTTAATTATATGTTCTGTGTATTTATGTATGTCCAGGGTTCATTGAACGGTATTTAATTTATTCGTAAGTTCTTTCATTGTATGTTATTTAATTTATTTGTAAGTTCTCACTTAAGTATGTAATTTAGTTGATGACATTCGTTATGCTGACACTATTAGCATACTTGGTAATTAGACTTCCACTCAACCACTAGATTTGCTGAAAATATATGAAAAAGAAGTCGAGTTCAAATAAAGTAATTGTTATAAAAACTATGCTCCTCCTAGAACCAAGATCAAATCATATGACTTCTTTCCTTGTGTAATTAAACTTGCCAATCTGTGATGTACGAGAGTGTATGGGAAACAATACACAACCAAGATCATTCATTTAGATCTAAGGAATGAGAGGATTTAAACTTAGGAAGGTAAAACCATTTCAACACAACCATGGAGGCAGTAGTACCATTAACTACAATCTCTGCAATAAATCAGCAAGTGAACTGTTGAAAGCACAAAAACTCTTCAGATAAGCCTCCTGTGATTGATAATTTAATTTTTCATCTAAAATTCAATTAATTGGACTTTAGTTTAAATTAGGCAGGTAATGAAGCTAATGACCAAGTGATAAAGAAATAAAGAATCTATCTGTGGCATGAACTGTTGAAAGCACAAAAACTGTTGGACTTCATTACTCCACACAGATCTAGACAATGGTCATATATCAACTTAAGACATATCAAAACACACCACCTAACAGTAAAGTATGCTGGTTGAATTATAGGTTACATTGGTGGAATAGAAGACAGCTCAACGTTATTTCACAACATCAAATCCTTATTTACTCATAAGTCCATTACCAAATGAGCATTCTGCATTAGATAAAAACAAAATTAATTAGGATGTGCATCAACTAAATCAGAAAACCACTTCTTAAGTTTCTTCAAGCCAAACAATCAAAAAAACTAGCAGCTATTGTGGGATTTACCTTGGTAAAGGAATTAAGTTGCTACATTTTCAAGCATTTTCATTAAGATACTCTTGCGGCGATGTGTTGGAAACGAGTAAAATACACGCAGCTTCATGGGATTTTCAAGAAGGAAAGTCTGAGCATGTACCAACTCATCATCATCTTCTATCCCAATCTCAACTAAATCGTCCAACAATTCATTGTCTTTCAAAGAAGACTTATTAGCACACAACAGTAACACATCACCTAAGTAAAGTTTTGCCCTATCCACTGCACTAATAACCTCCTTTATAGGATTGTTGTCCTCTTTGACTCTGCATCTATTCTTCAACTTGCATGATGTAACTTCGGATTGACAACCTAAAGAAGTCAAGTCAGTCTCACTTCCTTTAACAGTGACAACATTCAATGAAGCTTGATTTTATGCTACCATGTTATCAATGTCCTCAACTGAAGTAGGGCATTCTACATTGTTGTGAGATAAATGAGCTATTTTTCTCTTCATCTCCCTAGGGGTGTCACCATCTTCCCCATTCGCCCTATCTTTTGCAAAAAGCTCACATAACTTGTCGTAGTTATATACAGGCTTGCTCCTCCATTCAACAGCACTAGGATTTGACTATATAAAAATACACACATGGTAAGTAACAATATAATTTCTCCAACAAGCATATTTAAATTGTATGTAAACAATTAAACATGAGCCCACCTAGATAAGTTTGTCCTACACTTCTGGTTCAGCATGCCATGTCGAAGTAGTTCCATCCTTAAAAATATCATGACAATATGCCCATGATTTCTTCATAAATTTCATGTGATTTTGGATCTTTTCTTTCCCCCATACGATATTTGGAAACTCTTTCTTCATTGTTTGCAATATTGTCATGGGCTTGTGATGTGAAGGTCCCTCCCATTCTATTTCCTTGCACATGCTCATGCAAGTAGGCATCGATGAGAATATCATCCATTGATTGCGTCTAGCGCATATTTGATTCTTTCTTCACCTTGTGAGGCATCACTTTCCCGTAAGGAATAGTTATCCAAAAAAGAAAAAGTTTACAAACAAACATAATTTATATTAGGATTACGAATACAATACAAATGATCCAACTTATTATAAAAGCAATAATATCAAGTCACTACACCACATCACACCACTTAATGTTAACAAAAACAAAAAAAACAAAAAAAAAAAAAAGTACATTGAAAAAGTTCAACACAAATGTAATTGGCATTCAATGCTGGTTCAAATGATGTGCTTCCCACATTGCATTTGCTACTGAGTTTTGAATTAACTCTCCTTTTCTTGTATCTTCGTGATTATCTAAATTATGCTCATGGTTTGTATGCTCTATAGGTTCCCTAGCCATTTCCACATCAACCTCGGCAATGAGACCTTCATCCGGATCCACTCCCATTAGAAAATTATGAACTATGCAACAAGCAGACACAATTAGTTTTAGTGTTTGAATGTTGTACATCGGCTCAGTCCCACTTCCAATAATGGGGAAGCGTTTCTTGAGTACTGTAATATCCCACTTGAGGTACGTATTTAAGATTTGTTGTATTAGTTAAAAGTTTATTGTTTCAACTTTAATTGAGTTTGTATGTTGAAATTGGTTGAGTTTTGGTGAAGTTGGAAATCCAATCTTCGCCGGGGCGAAGAAGAAGCTTCGCCGCGGCGAGGAGGAGGGGTTGCACCCACGGGTAGGTTCTGCCCTGTTTCACCGGGGCGACGCAAAGTTCTTCGCCGCGGCGACGAGCCTAAGACAAGTTTCTTGAGTTTTCTAGATAATTCTTCTTTTGGGGCCAATGACCATTCTACCCCTAATTAGTAGGAAAGTAGGAGTAAAATGAAAGGAAATTTAGTAGAGATTGTGTTTGGATGGGGTGTATTTGTAAGAATCAAAGGATATAGATGGAATTTCAAGGAAGAGCAAGGGCAAAATGGGAAAAGATGCTTATAATATGAACTAAAAAGGGTTAAGTGTAAGAAACCCTTTACTCTTCATTCCACCGCCTCTTCCATTTGCCCATTTTCTCTCAATTTCTCCACAATCTTCCAAGATTTCTAAGGGATTTAAGAGGGGTTTTGAGTAGAGATTTCATCTAAAGCACTAAGGTTTGGATTCATGCTTTGGTGTGAGTTTTCTTATAATGTAGTGAAATCTTATTTGTTATTGCTGTCCTGTGGTTGTTTTGAGTTGTAGAGAGGAGGCAGACCACAAGGGAAGGAAAAGTGCTAAAGAATCATCTTTGCACAAATAAGTAATCCAACCAACTTGAGTTTTAAACAAGCTTTTTGTGTAGAGATGTATGCATGATCGTATGTAGTATGATTATGAGAAAATTGAATTGAGATGAGTAGCTATTTTTGTAGTTGTTGGATAGATTCCATGTATGAGAAGTGTTTTAATGTTTATGGAGAATGGAAATTGAGATGAAGTTTGTGAGATGTTGTGTGAAGCTTTTTGGGAGGCTTTTCTTGACAGGGAATTGTGGTTGTTAAGGGAGTTTTCCCCCATTTTGGATGGCTAGAGAATGAAGTATAGCAGTAATTGTAGTAGAGTGTTTCTATGCACAGAGTTATTTGATGAAATGCCTAAGTGAAATCTGCCCTGTCACTGCCTAAATTTCTAAGTAATTTTTGGGCATTGTACGGTTTGAACTGGGCTGAGACCAAAACATCAAAGATGTAGCCCTGTTTCTAAGCTTAAAACGAGACCAAAACCGTAGTAATCAGAATGTATAACGAAAGTTATGGTCTTTTTAGTGTGACCTGTACAGAATGACAGTTTTGAGGAAATCTTGTAGTTGGCATTTCATTAGTGCATTAGGGAGCATGAGCTAGCTCTACACCTTTGTTTACACTTGAGAAGTAGCTTGAGATTTAGTAGAGAATTTGAGTATAAGCTACTTTAAGAGTTAGAGAAAGAAAATAGAGTAGGTTGTGCGATGGGGAACCCGTGAGTAATGGGTAGAGTATTCCCGCATGTACGCCGCATTGAGAGAGCGGCATGAGTACAGATAGAAAGTGGTGTAGCCCGTGAGATGCATGCAGATGAGGGTATACCAAGAGAGAGAGATTATAGACTCACATGGCCAAGGGTTCCGAATCCATGCATAACCGAGTCCGATCGGCTAGAATGGTAGAGGTCACGTAAGTGGGAGCGAGTCCCGGCCGTGGCCCCAGTAAGATGGGGTCGTGACTTGCTAAAGAGGTATAGAAAAGAGTTCTAAGAGAAAGAGAAAGAGAAAAAAGAGAGTACCCAAAAAAAATTGAACAGGAGTTGTAAGGAAAGAATTAGAGAGAGAGAGTTACGGGCTAGCATGTAGAGGATTTACTTACTGAGCATTATTTTAGTGCTCCCACCCTTTGTTTTCCATGTTCTGTAGGACCTAGGTGAGGACACTGTCGGATGGATGTCCGTTTGAGAAGGAGGCGTTACACTGTCCCTTATGTTTTTGATGACTTTTGTATATGTTATACATTTTGTCTAAAAATGTATATATGTTTTGTAAAGAATACATATATAATATATATATAATATATATATATATATATATTTTAATAAAAAGAAAATTTTGGGCCCAATTTCTTTATGTTATTTTATATGTATTTTATTATAAGTTTTTGAGTAGTAGTGGCTATTACAAGTACACCAAATGCTCTCTCTATTGCATTGCACAATGAAGAGTGTCGATGATTGAATAGCTCACGAGCATTTCTAGGAGGGTTTCATTGTGAGTACTCTTTAATGTGATAACGCTCTCCTCTATAAGGTGTGATGAGACCACTTCGAAGCATGAAACCCGCATCAACAAGATAAAATTTTCCTACATTACCATGTCTATTATCAACATAATAGTTTCAAATATAAAACAAACCAAATTTCAAACTAATACCTGTTGTAATATGGAGTGGATAAACTCATGTTAGGGCATTTTTCATTATCCTAGAGTCAAAAACAGTTCCTTCCCACCCATTCAACGCATACGTAAATTTCAAGTCAAATGTGCAAGCAGCCAAAACATTCATAGTTGGATATTCCTTCTTACCACAATACCTAGCAGCATGTACAACTAGTACTTTAACACGAATATGTGTGCCATCTATTGCCCCAAACAATCCTGCCATTATTTATCTAATTAGGTAAAGGTAATAGTATAAGTATTTAAAGTGTTATGTTTGTGTTGTATACCATAAAGTATGGATAGAATCTACTATGGTTTTGTATTTCAAGTGGCATTTGGAGTCCATTTGGTTGTAAGAGGTATTTATCCTCTAACTCTATGATTGCTTCCAACAATTTATGAAAGTGGCGACTAACCATCTCACCGAAGCAATGGAAAAGCAATGAACACACACTATGCCTAGTGTCTTGACCTATAATCCAAAGGAATTTGGCAACTTGTTCTTCAACTGTAGCTCGTTGAGTTGAACGAAGCCCCGCTTCCAGCCCCGCTTCCATTGCTAAAATTCCACAAAATTGTACAAATGTTGTCGGACCCATTCGAATCAAATGTCTACCACTTTGTCCAGCAATACATTGCATTATTTCATCCTGAATTCGCTCACTTTGCAAGCGTATTGCACGATAAATTCTATTCAACGTGAAGTAGTTCGTGTTGTGGGTTGTTGTGCTAAAACACATCCAACTAGTAGTAGAAACATCATATGAATATAATGTATACAAATAATAGCGTACATGATCAAATCATCATTATTGAAGTCATCATGGTCAGCCATCTAATAAATAAGAACGAGCACACAACAAAAGAGCTATTATCGAATAATACGTAACATGATCAAATCATCATTCTAATAAAAAAAAGTCTTCTTTATATCCATAATTTCACCCACATAAAAAATATTTCTTAATTAAAGCTTTGAATTTTGAATAGATTTTTTACCATTTGTAATGTTAGGTGTAGATAGATGGGAAATAATATATATGAATAACTCCATTTCAACTATTTTATTTATTTATCTAACTCATATATATTATAATTAATGCAGCTTGAATGTCTATATACATTGAAAGCAAAACTAAGATAATAATGTGTACAATTTACTGCATTTCTCAGCATGAATGTCTATAATTAAAATGAGTTTGATTGAAGGATTCTTGATGAAGAATCTAACTATTAAAATACTTGATTGCATAGAGATTTAATTTTCACAACAACTTCCCTCAATAATAAGAATAATAAGAGGAGATTTAGAGATGAGAAGCTCCAAAGCAGCTTTATCTTAACTGAAGAACTAAATAATTGTAACAACTTCAAATCCATTTTCTCACTATTATCAAATGTATTTAAGAAAGGTGTTATTCCTACACTTATATATATCAATTAGCAGAATCCCAAAATTTATAATAAAATCCGTACACATTTAGCCAATATTTATACTGAAATGGAAATTAAAATCTGTAAAATAATGTTCAAATGTTAGTTTTCAATCTCAAAGAAGTTACAATATCTCACATGTGATTAATGTTATCACTAACTGAAAACCTAATTAAAAAGAATAAACTTTTGCAAATCTAGGGCAAATCAATTAACAAGAACAAAGGATCCTTCCCTCATTTAAGCATGGTAGATATGCCTTTAAACCTAAACAAAAAATGAGAGAGAAAGAGAGAAACAAACCTTGTTGAGAGAATTGAAGAAGTTGGAAAACGAAAAATCAAATGAAGAGAGGTCAGTCTTTTTCTTTGGCCCTCTATTTTGTGCCTTTTTTTATCAGCATGGTGATTATTGTATATCACAGAATAATAGTGGAAAGGGGTTTTTTGGGGATAAAATTTTTAAACTAGCCAAAACACCACGATTTGGGGTGTTTTATAAACACCTCAAAAATACACTACACTAGTTTTGGGGCCTTTTTAAACCAGTCAAAACTAGTGCATAAAAAATCTGGCAAGTAATGGTTTTAGAACACCTCAAAACCAATCTAATTAAAAACCACTCAAAACCAATGGAAAAAAAACTCCCAAGCAGACCCTAAGCTTTGCTTATCCAAGCAAACTATCAAAAAATGTTGAAAAGAAAAGCTAGCAAAATACAAATCAAGATCGAAGACAAAAAGAGCTTGAATAATACTGCAAACCCTCCACAACTTCCTCCGCCACCGCTACCCCAACCACCACTAACACTTCCACCTCCTCCTCTCTCCTCCATCTTCTCCCTCATCAAAACCCCTCCTCCAAACCTCAACGCATCGGTCTCTAATCTTAAATTCATACAATCTAAAACATTTGGTTTGGAGTTTGGTTATTGTGATGATGTGGCTTGTAAATTGCCACGCTGGAGTCAAAGTTTTTAAATAGAAGTCAAGACTAGTTTGTGCGATGTTGTTTTGGGTTAGAGATCAAGTGCCTTATCATGGCACTTGATCCTGGTTTCATTGTAACAACTTTACTCTCTTCAGCTCAAGAACATGACCATGGAAGAAGATTTTAGGCCATCATTCATCAAAAAGTTGTCATGCCTTGTTGTACAAATGGTATTCAATCAGAGAAGGTTAATTGTGTATAAATCCAGCTTGGTGGATGCAGGAGTGGCAGAGAGCAGAGTGTGGCATTTCATAGAAGAGATTTGGGGAATTTCAAATCTCAGGTGTGTTCTTTCTAGTTTTTAGCTCTCATTTCAATTCCTCTGTGTAACCTTGCTATTATGGTTAATAAAATACCTTACAGTGTGCCTTGAAGAGTGGATGTAGGTTGTATAAGTCAAACCACTATAAATCCATGTGTGTTAATCTTTCATTTTGTTCATTCTTTATTGATTTCTGCAATTGATTGTTTGCTTAATAATCTGTATAAGTTGTTAATTCATTTGCTCATCCATTATCCCAATTGAAGTCAAATTCAATTAAACCCTAGAATTCCTACAGTTATGATCTAAACCAGATAAAAGGATATGGGGTTGAGATTGCTAACCTAATTGTTTCTCCTATTGAGGACAATTATGGCTCTGGTTCTGGTTCTGAGTGTGCCTGTGATTCAATAAAGGTGCAAAACATGCATGATGCTCAAGTTAATGTGAAAGAGGAGGAAATGCAAAAAGCTCAAGCTAAAGAGAACGAAGTGCAGAAGTTGCCAAAGGAGCTAATTGCATACGAAATTTCATGAAGTTCTATCAGATTCCATATCTGCATGGCCAATCACCTATGCGTAATAAATATTGTCCAGGAAAGTGTTATTGGTGATCTTTGGAGCTTTGATGACGAAGCCATTGCTGCTACCCCTTTGAACTCAACGCTTCTATAACCATGCCCAGTTTTGTTGTTTTTAATTTTGCATCTTTGATTGTGTATAAATTCCTTGAAATGGGTCATTAGTTTTATCATTTTAGGATTGTGTTTAGATTCATAATTTTAGCTAAGAAAGGGAGAGAAGAAGAAAAAAGATAGAGAAAGAGGAGGTGGAGGTGGAGGTGGAGGTGGAGAAGATGAAGAGATGAGATGGACAAAGAGATAAAAAGTTAGGAATTTTATAACTTAAAAAGTCAAAATTACCCTTTAAGAATGAAAGGATATCAATAATGCCATGTTAGTTAAAGGATTTTACTAACATATTTTGAAGGACAGTGGTTGTTTATCATTTCAAAACTTTTGGGTACTAAATTGTCTTTAAGGCAAAGTTTGGGTGGGAGGATGTCGTTCAACCTTAATAAATACAGCAAAACCTCTCTTAGTCATAATGGTAGGACCAACTAATTTTATTAGTATGAGGAGGTTATAACTTAATAAACATGTAGTTACAAAAATTATTGTTTTGATTTCTTATTTTATAATTTATGTTTTAGTAGTACAGCATTAGGATTTCAATTCATGTTTTAGTAGTATTAGAATTTCAATTCAACGTTTCAATTGCCTAATTTTGAAATGGATAGAAGATTGTATCTTGGAACTAACAAAGATAAGTGTCCTTGATGGAATTGTAAATGCAGTTATTGCATGGTTAATTGATATGAAGCTACATACAATGATCAATTGTTTTAAACAATACAAAATTAGGATCCCCGATGTCGACGAATTGCAAGTTACAAATGAAGTGGATTAGGAGAATCAAAGAATCATTGTAGAATTGAGTGATCAAATTTGACAACTTCACTACAATAATCGAATGGATATTAATGTCTTCCTCAATCATCCAAATGAGCAACAAGTCATTTATGTTTTAACTGAAGAATAAATCATTGCTACAATTAGACAAAAAGAGAAATGAAATAATCTTGAGGATGATAGTACAGAAATACAAAAAGTTTCATGTCAAGAAACTCTAAACATGTATGAAAAGCTAGAAATATTTTGGCTTCAACAAGAAGGTGTCCATGCTAGCGAGTTATTTCGTATCCGCAAGTTAAAAGATGTGGTAATAACTCTGAAATATAAATCTCTGTCCCAAACAACTTTAGATAAATATTTTATTTCATCTTAAACCTTTAATGTAACATTTTTTGCAATATACATATAATTATTACTATGTGAAGGCAACTTCCTTAAGACGGGAATTAGAAAAATTATAACTTATTACAATATGAAATTTATTCTTATTTATAACTATACCAAGTTGGGACTAAATTTTTTTATAACTATATGGAGGCTATTCCAATATAGAGTATCACTATAAAAAGGTTTTACTATATATGTATATTTATATATAATAGACTATTCATTTATCAATAAAAAATTCACATGTGATAAAATAAAATAAATTTATTTTATGGACATTCATCTATCATCCCAAAATACATTCCTAGTTATGCCCTAGTCTACTATGAAAATTATTAGAAATGAATGGTTTTGGTGACTTATAATTCAACTCTTAACATTCATCACATTATCTTATGACAATATTTGGTAGCTTATTGACTAATATGCTATTTGTTTTCAAATATTACAATCATATTTTGGTTGTGGATGAATTTTAAAATGGGAAAGTTATATAATGGCAGACTAACAATTAAGCAATATGTTTAGTAGAAGCATGTGCATACATAATTAGTATTATATATTGTTGTGATCATTTTGCATAATCCAACAACCTTTGCACTTAAATTAAGGTCATAACCCAACTCAAACTCTATTGGAACTAGGGGTGAAATTGAGTCGAGTATCTGGGTAGTCGAACTTTACTTGGTTGCTACAATATCAAGTTTTAACCTGATGAATCGAGTTCAAACTTGAACTCAGTACCTAAAAGTCAAATTCAATCTTGGTTAATTGAGTTTTAGTCGAGTTTTTTGAGTTTTTTGTATAGTGATCTAACTCGACTCGTGGGATTATTCGAGTTACTCGAACTCGAACTCAACTTGACTAATGCTGAGTCAAATTTGAGCCAAGCTTAAGTCGCTTGTGAGCAGCTTGGCTCGATTTTCAACCCTAATTGGAACCCAATATACATTGAATGCAAATGTTGTATAATTCCATGACTTATTATACCTGTAAAGCCATTTCATTTGCAAATTAACAAGTTTCAGAGGGTCTATATTATCTCTTAATTGTTTATTTCTTTCTCTCAGCCATTTGATATTCAACATAAAATTGTATTAAACATATGAGATAAGGAGCTGAATGACAGAAGCGGTATTTGGATTCCAACGGAAGATTCAAAGATACTTGCATATAACCCCAAGGGGTTGGCATGACAGTCAATGAGGCTTGTTCCCTTTCTTGAGTTCTTGGGTTCAAACCTTGGGGACACCTACCA
Organism: Pistacia vera; assembly: GCF_008641045.1. Lineage (NCBI taxonomy): Eukaryota > Viridiplantae > Streptophyta > Magnoliopsida > Sapindales > Anacardiaceae > Pistacia > Pistacia vera. Next base: position 206,082 of record NW_022196474.1, read on the forward strand.
TAATAACATTGTTGCTTACCTGATTTTTTAAGCTTGTAGGGTGTTCAATGGACCCCAAGGACTAGATAAGATGCGCACAAGCTGGTCCAGACACTCTAGTTACCAAAAAAAGATACTTGTATATGTGGAAAACTATATAGAGATTGTAATTAAATTCATGATTGCCCTTTGGGTATATAGAGATTGGATTATAAGTGTTGTATTACCCTTTCGCAATTCTAAGACTAACTACTTTTTATTTTTTCTGTGAGCTACTTCGGATGTAGGAAGAGTTGTAGACTTCGGTTGTTTGATTTCAGGCTAGAACTTCACGCCCCAAGAAGAGGAGTTGATCATTCGGCTTCATGTAACCATCGGTAGCAGGTCAAATATTAGTATTAAGAATAACCCCAATTGTTTTATTTACATCATGTTTCTTATAACAATAATGCTAGGTCCACAACCTTCTCTCATAACTTTCTCTCACAACCCTTGATGTGGTAGCTCGTCATTGGTTAGATCATAAATGGGTAGGCAAGACCCATACAAGCAAACATGACCCATTTTATGAGTTGATTAATGACGAGCTGCCACGCCGGGTATTGTGAGAGAAGATTGTGAGATTGGGCTATAGACCTAGCATTACTCTTCTTACAATTGGTGGAATAATGAGTTTGTGTGGTCTAGGTGACCTTTCATAGCACAACTCCCTAGGAGAACAAACGATGCTTGAAATATTACTAGGACACTAGTTTGAAAATGAACCTTTATAAAATCAGAATAGATCCTATCACCCATAAGTCTTACTCTCAAATCCTAGCTGATTTTCTCAAATCTGAACCAGATCAACTACCACCACAAGTGTTTTCAACCATCAACCCTAGTCAACCCCGAACAACAATCTTACCACAACCTATCCAAGGTAGCTTCATGAACAACAATAGTGTTGAAAGCAATTCCATGGATTTTCTTGCTCATCTCGAACCTGAAAAATTTGGAGAAAGAGGCCTCTTATTATGCAAACCATAATGCTGTCCCATCTCAATTCTTAGATGAAAGCACATTCCCCTCACCATCTTCTTCATCCTCAACTTGTTCCTCAATAGGACATGATCAAAACTCACAACTAGATTTTCTTCTTGAAGATACATTTTATCTGTTGATCCACAAGAAAAGTTGTAAAATCCAAAACTGTAACATTCAGTATCATACTTATAATACTATATAAAGTCGGATTAACTTATGTGACTTTATTTGTCGTTTGAATGCAACATGACTCTAAAAATTCTTATAATTAATGTGGTGATGATATATCAACGGTCACATAATAATAATTACAAATGTTAATATACAAAAAAATATGATTAAAAATACATTAAAAAAAGTCTTGAATAGGACATATGATCATTTCAACTATCAATTTGTTCAATAAAATTCATCGTATATATATTTATTTTAATATCAAGGGGTTAGCAAAAGCAAGACAAACATTTATGTATTTGATACGAAGCTAGATTTCATTCTAATGTTCTTGTATTATATTAGATTAACATACAAATAATATGATACATATGCATTATCTTAAAGACCTTTTTTTTTTTTTTAGTAAATTTAACTTCAAATATGTTAAATCAACTCCATATTATAATATCAAAACCAACCCATATCCTTTTCTGAATTTATTTGGTGGGGCAAACACCGATAGAACAAAGTAGTTATTCACTATTTAATCATAAATAATCCTTGTTTTGCCACATGTTAAGGTAAGGCTCAAACTCAAACCGTTGGTGGTGTTCGAGTTCTTGATAGAGATCCAAAATAAGGATCACCACCCATTTCTTAGTTCATTGAATTAATTTGGATTCTTTTCTGATCTAAATTTATTTAAAAAATATCTCGTAAACGACACGTAACATTTTTTATTACATTCCTCTGTTAATTATCAATTAGTATCTTATTTATTAATCAAATAACAATTCATATGAAACGATATTGTGATCGTTTTACGAATTATGGAGTTGAATTTCAATCATTTCCTTATTTAAATTTACTCGAGTTTTAAGAATCTTGAATATTCGTGTATTTACTTTGTTTTCTTAGATGTAGTCAAGATTTATTCTTTTGTTATATTCCTCTTTGAATTATCTATTGCTATCTTGTTTAATAATTACTCAAGTAAAAGTTCATATAAAAAAAGATCATGATCCTTCTACGAATCAAAAAGATGTCGAGAATAAAGAAAAGGTAAAAGTTGTAACAAGAAATTGTTTGCTTGTATTTGTCACTCTTTTGGGTTTGTTTTTAAATTCTCAAATCCCTAAAGAAATCCAATTTGTTCATAGTAATATTAGGTGATACATACTAATCAAGAACTATAGAGGATTTGAATGAGTCAATTTTAGGGTCATATCCAATACATTTCTTGGAGAATTTTTTCACTCTATACTAATTTGACATTTTATTCCTAGTCTATTCCATCTTTTCTTTGTCTCAAAAGCCATATTGAATTATTATGATAACATTGACTTGTTTCCCATACTCTTATTGTTTTCATATTGCTTTACTCAAAAAAGAAATTCAACTTTTTAGGGTTTTATGAAAATACCTACGATTGAATTTGTGTTTCTGAAATTCTCAGTTGCAATCATATTAAATTTCTTAACGTGTAAATTGAAGGTAAACGACTAGTTATTAGATACTAGTTTTGACTTTCATGTTTTGTAAATTAGTGGCTAGTCAATAACTTTTTTTTTTTTTCTTTTTTTGGTAATCGGGGTGTCCAAGTCAGTTTACGTGCACCTCAACTAATCCCTGAGATCCATTGAATACCTTACAAGCCCAAAAGACCAGGTAAGTCACAATGTGGTAGGTTGTCCCAAGGTTTGAACCCAATAACTCACTGAATGAAGCAAACCTCCTTGATCACCAAGTCAATCCCTTAGGGTTAAGTCAATAACTTTTAGTCACTTCAAAATGTTCGCACCAAAGATTATGATATGTAATAGAAAAAAATTAATAATAGGTTGACTGCAAAATAATCTCAAATCAATTGAGGGTTTCGACAGTTTTATCTAGTGCATGTCGACTTGTCGAGTGTTAGTTTCTGTCGTACTCTATCTAACATTATAGACTTTATCGTCTAAGTTTGAGTAGGAGTATTTTTGTATATTCACTTCAATATTTTGATCATATCTTTTGAAATCAACCCTTTTAACTAATTTGAGTGTTCTCCTTCTCACTAAAAATGGAGCTTCTTTAAGTCAAGTTGCCATTTAAGAATAAGATTCAACATTTGATGAATAAAATTCAAAGAAAGATTTTGTTAAATAATTCTGAAAAAGTTTGTTCAAATTAGGTTGATTTTGGGGGCCCACTTGGTGTAAATGCAACCAATAATTGGTACCAAAATTTTTGGCCAAAAAGACTTGGGAAGAGCCACAGATACTTTTTAGTTGGTGGAGAGAGATAGGGTTTGAATTTAGAAATCAAAAATCAGAAACCCAGATTCATTGTCTTACCAAATTTTTAAGTTTTTTTTAACTTGTTGAACGAACATTTGTTTTTGTTTTTGTTTTTCATGACCAAATTTGTTGTCATTTGAAATGACATGTTTTTGACCAAATACAAGTTAGCTTAGATTGCTACATCAAACATGTACAACACTTAGCTTGCAATATGAATATGCTTTTGTACCATGTGAGTTGTGTCCCATATGGTTTTTTTTTTTTTTTTTTTAATGATCGCGGGTGTCATACTAGCTTACGCACACCTCAACTAATCCTTCGGGATCTTGGAACTACCGGTCGGGTAAGATCTCAAGTGGCCACCCCTATTAATAACCGAGAAAGGACTCGAACTCAGGACCTCTTGAGTAATACACCCAAAAGTCTCTATCGAATCATTCGACCACCCACGGGTTGGTTATAAGGGCTTGTTTGTTTGTCACAAATTTTTAAACTAGTGTTTAAAAATGCCTTGGAGAAAGATTTGAGACTTTTTTAAAGGGGTAAATTCCGAGCACATTCCAAATAGTTATGTGCATTCTTTGGATTTCAGATCATTTGGAATGTTTTCTGAAAGGGAGTGATTTTTAGCCCCCGTTATTTTTGTCTTTAGCCCCCATCTTCAAGTTTAAATAGGGATATAATTGTAATAAAAAAATTATATATTTTTCTTCCATCCTTTTTACTTCATAGCTTTATGTTTGTAGTTATAAAAAAATTAAAGTAAAATCAAATGAATCAAACTAAACAATAAAACATGAGACAAAATCAATCAATATCATAATCATATAATTATGGATTAATTTCTTACAACATCACATCCTCAAAGCTCTTACAATCAAATAATCATTTATAAATCCCACTTTCATAGAAGAGAACCTAATTTGATATCCATTAAAACAAAATGTCTGATAACACAAATTCCTATTGATGAAATTTTATTACAATTATACCCTTACTTAAAATTGAAGATGAGGGCTAAAAATCACTTCACTTTTCTGAAAAACAACAAACAAATCTCGTATTTTCTTTCACTTTTTTCTTCTTCTAAAAAAAAAGTGTTTTCTACATAAACACTCTAGAAAAATAGAATTACAAACAAACACAACCTAATTTTGTAAACAAAATGCTCTCAAATCTACGCTCATGTTTGTTTGACTCTTTTGAATCATTTTTCTATTATCCAATTTGGATTAAAAAACAAAATATGTGTTTATTTGCTTATTGAGATCATTATTCTGAAAATTAATTTGAATCAAATAAGATTTTTTTGTCTGACAATGAAAAGAGGAGGGCTTGTTTTCTATTATCCTCTTCTATTCAACTCAAAACATTTTTCCAACTCTATTTAACTAAAAACAATTATCTTTCACTCATTCCAATCTGAAAATTAATCCACCCAAAACCACCATCACCTGCCAGCAACCACCGTCGGCCGTTGGACACCACTGCTACTGTCGGTCCTCGTGATCGAAATGACGCATGGCCAACAAGATATGGCAGGTCTTGCGTCGATATGGCCAGATCCAGCCGTTAACGGTCATATCTATCTAGCCATTGGCAACGACCAAATTTTGGCAATAGATCTGATCAGAAATGACCATAACAGTGCACAACCAACCAAGTCCAGTTGATCGTGTGCCGTTTTGACGACTGTCAGCTATCATTCGACGATGGCGGTCGACGATCCTCTTGGGTGACTGGGGTGTTATAGTTAATTTTTAAACTTTATTGATTGGGTATTTAGCTAAATTAACAAATGTAGGGGGTTAAAAAACATTCTAAATATTTTTTAAAAATGTATTAAACAACTATTTAGCATTTTATCAACTCTAATATAATTTTCAAATATTATATCAAACACATTCTTAGAATCCTATCCTATTTAATTTAATCCAACTCAACTCTAGTTAAATCACTTTTCTCATAATAACATTTTTCAAATAACCTATCACACAAATACAGTTTTTTTTTTTTTTTTTTTGAATTCCCCCCACAAACAAGCATCTAGGTTTTGGGCTTTCGAATGGGCCCAAAGCCCATAAAGCCCAATTACGATTACAAAGCAAAAGCAAAATTCAACTCTCTCTCTCTCTCTCTCTCTCTCTCTCTCTAATTGATAGCAAAATAATTAAAGAGGTGGGTCCCCAATTTCATGTCATCATCTTCTCTCGTGTGGCATTCATTTCTTCATTCTCATCCCCAATTTCTTTATTTTGTACTTTCCCCATTCATACACTCTGTGTCCGGCTCTCCTCTCTTTTCGTTAATTAATTAATTAATCTTAATTATATCTCTCTTATCCATTGTATTTGACACATTTTTATGCAACTTCGTTTTTAGAAGGGTATTTGGTCTTTTTACGTTTTCATCAAAAATATTTTTGAGAAACTATGTTTAAGGTAAATCTTAAAAGACAATATATCGAAATGGTCAAAAACATCTACACAAAGATAATTTTGACTATTTTTATAAGTTTGATTTCTCTATTATTTTCCTCAAATGTAAAACGAATTTATAAAAATGTACCAACTAAATCCCTAAAGTTGACCCTTATTTTAATTATATATAAAATATAAATAAATACTATATACAAAAATAGATAAATCTAACCCGCAAAATAATAATGGGCCAGGGCCACCATAAAAGTGGGCCCTCAATAAGTGCGTGCGCGTGTTTGCGCACGTGTGGTGTTCCTTTCTTTGCCTCTTCCCTCTATCTTTCTCCATTTATTTATTATTTCATTTTTTGGGGTTTAGAAAGAGAAACTGATCAAAATTGTAGGCCCTTTTTAAAAAAAAAAAAATAATTAATTAATTAATTATAATTCTTCATAATTTTAAGAAAACGCGTTTTGTTGAAATGTTTTGAAAACTATTTTATGACATAAACAATTATAATTCTTCATTTTTTGGGGGTTGGTTATGAAGGGTTATATTTTATTTTATTTCAAATAATCATAATTCTTTCTTTTTAGAAAACGTGTTTAGTTGAGATTTTTAAATTTTTTTTTTTTTTTAGTGAAAATATTGTAATTTACTCATAAATATGACAAAAAGAATAAGTCTTCAATATATTAATGAATAATAAAAAAAATCAACATTTACCTTTAATTTAACGTACATTTAAATAATAAAAAATTTTCATACAATTTTTTATTTAGCAATCCCTTTATTTAAAACAATATAAAAAAAAAAAACCCTCTAATATAGTAAAATAATCAAAATTTTATATTTTTGTTTGATATAAAATCGTTGAAGTCGTATTTTAACATGTATAACAAAATTATATATATTAACTTTTGATGGCATAATAATATAAAAAATAATTAACATTTTCAGTAAATTCAATTAAAAAAAAAAAAACAAAACAAAACATTTTTCAATATCTCTCAAGTCTCAAAATACAAGCAAATAATATTGGCTACAGTAACAGTGACAGCCATGCCAAGCTGTCGGTGACCAAGCGGTCAAACGAGTCAACGGTAGAAGCTCCCCGCTTATATTTATAGAAATCTACGTTGGTTATGGGGTCCACGTCATCAGACTGGACAGAAGCACGTGTTGATTGCAGCCTGTGGGACCGGAAACTTTCTGATGATCAGCATCATCATCACCCATCATCATCGACCGCATCAGCATCATCTATCATGTAGCTCTCAAAATTTCAGTGCCAATTTATTCAAAATGGGATTAGGAGATGGATCAGAGTAGACCCCACCTGAGAAATGATAGCTTCTTTTGGGGCCCAGAATTAGCTTGAGTGAGAGAGAGAGTGTGTGCGTGTGATGTTGACATATTTACCTTCGTCGTCATCTTCAAAAGTTTTTTGACAATTAAATATTACAAGTTTATCGTTAATTTTTTTTTAGAATAAATTATTATTTAAACATAATTGGTTTAAATTCACATATATGATTATGAAATTGATCAAAACGCCTATGATTTACGCCTACATGGTTTCGGATTCAAGCTTCTAATGAGCATCAAGCACCTAAAATGTTAAAGCTTTGTTTAAGGGTAAGCGAGTACAGATACCGCCCAAAATAAAAAAAACCAGAATCGGAACCAACCTATTCCTTAGATTTGGAGTTAGAAGTAGTTTTAATTCTTATAAACCTGGAACTGGAATCTGAAACATAGGTTTCGGTTTCTGGTACCTTGGATAATTTTAGTACCCCCTAATTTTTAAAAAATGACAAATAAACTCTTTAAAAATTACAAATGCACCCCTAATAGTTTACATAAATTACAAATACAATCCAACTATAACTGTTTATAGAAATTACAAAAGCCCTTCATCTTTCAATCCAACGGCTCTCCTTTTATCATAAACCCTAGTCGCCACCCCCTTTCTCCACAAACCCACTTCACTCTCCCTCTCACAACCAAATCGATTCTTCTTCTTCTTTTCGATATTTATTGGAATTTAGATGTATTTTTATCTTCTTCTTCTTATTTATTGGATTTTGGATGTATTTTTATCTGCTTCTTCTTTTTCTTGTTTTCTATATTTATAGAATTTTAGATGTATTGGATTTCAGATTTTAGATAGTTCTTAAACCGGTTCCAACCCGGGTACCCAAACCTTGGTTCTGGGTCCGGTTCCCTAGTCGGTTCTGATTCCTTTAATGGGTGGAATACGTACCAAAATCGCACACTACCGATTCCACCCATAGAAAAACCAGAATCGGCCCTGTAAAGGCCAATATGGGTTCCTACCTGGAACCGACTATCCGGATACCCATCAGTTTCGGGTCTACCATTACCAATGCTCACCCCTAGTTTTGTTTAAAATATTTAATCATAAAATCACATGACTTCCACTTAATTATTCTTAATGGAAATGACAAAGATAAAAATAGTCAAAATACGCTAGACTATTAAATCTAGCACCATCTAGCATGGTCTAGCTAGCATACTTTAACTAGGTTGTTAAACCATACAATTATATATTAGACTCGATCTAGACTATCCTATCGAGTATAGCATAGTCTAGCGTATATTTTAGGAATATATCATTTATTGTTTTATTAAGGGTATAATTGGTAAGCCACTGAATTTTACAACTAGATTTATCCTTTAAATAAATGAGGTGCATTTTAGAAAAATACAATTATTAAGTTGGTTATATATGTCCAAACCTTTTTTTTTTCAAATATTTTAGGGTTTGACAGTGACTCCAATTTCAAACTCGGATTTGCAAAACAAGTTTAAGAAATTCTTGAATTATCAAAAAAAAAAATATATATTTCTTCAATTTTTTTTATTGAAGAAAATATCAATATTTTTTTTTCTCAAATTCCTGAGATTTTCGGACTACAAAAAAAATATCATTATTATATATTTTTTTAAAACTATCTCAATTAACAAATTGGCATTGAATTTAAATGTGGGAGTCAAAATTTTACAAATTCCCCGTAGTGGGCCTCTGCTCTGACCTATATATATATCATGAAATTTCTTGAGTGAAATGATGATTGATTTTTTTGGATTACTTTCTAGGTCGTTTAAAGAGGCTATACTCGCTTCAATACTTTCTATAAAAATATTCTAAAGTTTTTTTCAAAACTTTTAAAAATGTCAAATTTTGCGTCGCTAGTGAATAAATTTGGAATTTAGTTTACAAATTTAGAACCTTGTAACTAACTAGACTTGTTTAAGTGAAGGATGTTTGTGTGAAGTTTAAAAATAAATTCGTGTGGACATAGACCCAAAATAGATAATATTTACGTAGCTAAAATTGAGATTTGACAACTGGTATCAAAATAGGCTCATGTCATAATAGTGCAGTGTGACAATTTGATGAGTATGCACGATCCATAAGGTGAGGAGTTTGTCACATCTCACATTGGTGGCAAATGAGCTCGAGATTCAATTTATAAGACTTTAGTCTTCATAATGAAATAAATATGTTTTGGATTAAAACCACTTGTGTAAAGTCAAAAAACAAATATGTACAAGGCTGGACCTAAAGCGAACAAAGGTCAATACTATATTTACAACCTAATCTTATAAACTTTCTCTCACAATCCTGACGTTGCAGCTCGTAATTGGACAGACGGGTCAATATTGCGAGCGTCAAGGTTGTGAGAGAAAGTATGTAAGATTAGATTGTGAGCTAATATTTATTGTTACACATAATCTCTTTATTTAGATTCGTTTTAAAGGTTAAATTAATAGGGTGAAGAAGATAAGGGTATTTTAGGAATATACTTTTATTTAATGAATTTTAATTAAATTAGGGTTTAGAAAGAGTTTTATTAGAGCTTAAATAACATTTCTCTAATTTTAATATAATTTCAACCACTTAAATGCATAATTCAACCGCTCAATTATTGTTTTAAAAATATGGACATCTTGACCGTCTACATAAATTAATTGTCTAAAATATTATGTCAAAACTTTAAAAAAAAAAAAATTTGAAGTCTTGATCATCTCTCATACTAAAATAATATTTTATATGTAATAAAGGTTTGATTTTTATTAACACCATGACAGTCTAAAATTTGATCTCGTTATTATATTATAAATCATGATTAGTATATACATTTGACACGTCTAATGTGACATCCATGAGAATTAGTTAGATGTTCAGAACAATTATGGAAAAATAATATAATATTTTTTTTTACTACCAAATGCCATGTAAAAAAAAAAAAAAAAAAGGTGAAATCATTTTTACATTCAATTTAAATTATGTAAAACCTTTTTGAAATTAAATTGCAAAACTCTTAATGAATTGGGACCCTTGATCAAGTATATCAAACCTACTCAAATTGAAGTTCAATGTCCTTTATATTGACATTTTTAATTTTTTTTAAGAATTTTAGCTCAATTATTTCAACCTAATGTGTACTTGCAAATTGCAATAAATTTTGAATTAATTGATGCAACAAAAATCTTGATTTAAATTAAATAAATAAATACCTTTATTTATTTTTAATTCTAATTTAAGTTCATAATTTTTCAACAGTCGATTAATTTATGAGTATTTCTAATAAGAAAAAAAATTCATTGTCAAATTTATATTTTTGGTTGAAATTAGTTGAAAAACTAAAAATAATTTGGTATTATAAATATTGATTATATGATTGTATGAAATGGTAAATAATTTTTTCTTAATTTGAGATTTGGGATTAAATATATAAAAATAATGAACTATTATAGTATTAGAAATAAAAAATTATATTAAATTAGAAAAAGGAGAAAAAATAATGATTGGGCCTCAAAGCCCAGACCAGAATTCCACGTAGCATCTGTTGAACACAGAAACTTATTCTAAGTTGTAACAGCTCATTCCTCAAATTGGACAAACAATCACATTTTATTACGAAAAATCCCTCACTTTTTTTTCCTTTCTAAAAAAATCTAAGTAAAAGAGACTATCATGCTAATATAAACCCTAGTTAGTAAATTCGCGTTTTATACGCAATTATACGGCTAGCCGTATAATTCCCGTATAAAACGCGACTCACGTATTTTATTAGGGCTGCCGTATAATTCGCGAATTATATACCCTATCCGTATAATTCGCGAATTATACGCGGAATTTTGCGAATTTTTGCAGACAAAAAAATTAAATGTTAAGGCAAAAGACGTCGTTTTGGTTGGGTTTGACTAAAATTAAGAAAATCTCCTTCCTCTTCCTCGGTTCTCTCTTCACATCTTCATCTCTTCTTCAATTTCAATAATTCAACTCTTTTTCTCATCTCTTGACTCTTTGAGTCTTGATCTCTTCTTCTCTTCTCTTTTAACTCTCTTCTCAGTTAAGTCCAAGACTCAACTCTTCAAGCATCAAGCTCACACTTCTTCTCTTCTCTTTTTAACTCTCTTTGAATCTTGTATGTTGGTGATTTGTGTTTGTGTGTGTGCTGTTGTGAGTAGTAGTAATAGGGACTGGTGGATTGATGGATTTGTTATGTTGGTGGATTGATAGTTTGTTTGAAATATGTTTGATAATGGCTTGTGAAGTTATATTGTGGTATCGTTTTAACATAATATTTCATTTAGTTCTGTTGTTTTGTATGTATGGGTCAAAAGAAAAGCTAAAGATCACTATGAAAGCAAAAGGTAAAGGCAAAACTGCAAAAAGAACAGCATGAATTCATAAAAATAATATTGTCGGGCTTGGATTTGGAATTGGCAGATACTAAAGAAGAAGAAAAAAACAACAAACCATCAGCTTGCAACCAACACAACTGCAAATTGTAAACCCATGTGCACTCTGTCATGTTTTTAGATTTCATAACACTATTATTATTTGACCTTTGAATGCACTATCCAATTAAATTCAGAACATAAAATTCAGAAAATAAAACAACTATACTAATTGGAATCCAAATTTTGTATGCGTAGCTATAAAATTACGGATAAAAATACTAGTCTTAGTTATTGTTCAAATATACTTTAAATAAAAAGAAAAATAAATTGTAGGGTCGACCAAAATGGATTATTTAAATTGGGATGTTTTGAAAAGTGCTAAAACCAAGATTGCTATTGCCGTATTTTTCAAAACGTATTATTGACAATGTGTCTTATTAAACCTTTATTTATCCGAATCGTATTTTTTCCGTATCCGAATTTTATGACCGAATTTTTACAAACGTATTTTTCACCATTTGCCGTATTATACCCGTAAAATTCCCGTACCGTTTTTTTGCCGTACCCGTATTTACTAACTAGGATATAAACTAAAAAAAATATCTTATAAAAGAAGAACCAAATATTTAAATGCACGCATCTAGCTAATAATAATATTATTATCACCAACGTCAATGAATTCAAAAAACCAGTCGATATCATAATTTGCACGTGTCTCGTGATGCATAAAAAACTTTCTCTTGTTAATGGGACGATATTCGTCTTCTCTCTAAGATTTTCTCCCTGAAATATATTTTTCACGATGGAATTTTATTAGAATGACATAAAATGCATTTTATGTTCGTGTCATTTAAAAGTTTTTTGTACCCTTGTAAAATTATTGATTTTACCGTTAACACCCTTTAAAAACATTGTAAACGCATTTAATGGCAATGGCAAATGTGTAATCTCGTTTAAAAAAAAAAACCCCCAAAAAATAGTCAATAATCACATATTACGAAAATACCCTCAGTCTTTTTCAACTCAACCGCAGTTAAACTGTTTAACTGGACACTCCTGTTTTGTACGTTTGTTCTCAACTCAGTTAAAAAAAAAACTCCTGAAAACCTTTGATTTTACTGAAACAGCCTCGGAAACAATTAGGAAGCTTTCACTGTCAGGGACTATTACGTAATTAATCACCAGAGTACTAGATTTACTGTTGGATACATGAAGACAACCACTGGTAGTTTCAAACATCACCAGATTAACTTCCACAGTCGGATCCGATCAACGGTCATAAATAGCGAGACAAATGGACCTCATTGTACAGTGACCATTCTGCCAAGTACAATTAATATTTACGAAAGAGAATCTAGTTACAGCGCGTGGAAACCACGCACCAATAATTTAACTATGAAGTGACTTGGCAGGTACATGGTGAGGCGGAACCTGTTAGAAAATTGATATTGTTTTGTCACTTATCGGACGCCGTGGCCCACGGCTGATTGGAGCGTGCGACGCCCTCGCAACAGGTGAGAGTGGGAGTGCGTGACGACATAATTAATAATATGGTCAGTGTTTGGGACAGTCTTTTTGATACACGAGCGCGAGTGACAGTGTAAGGACAGTATTGCCATTACAACTTTGTAGGCGGGTTAACGGCCTTACTCGTTTAGTCGTTTATTTGTACGTCGATCGATAAAATTATGTAAATTTGATTAATAAAATTTTATAACTTTGTAAAAATCCCATTCGATAAAATTTTAATCATGTAGTATTTTTTTTAAAAGAATTATTTTTTATGATCGTAATTGATAAAAAATATGGGTTTTGTTACTGTTTGACTGTATCAATACATGACCGTAAAGATGCGCTTGGAGAGTGTAGAATAATAAACAAAGCCTAAAATGAGATAAGTTTGTGAAAATGTCATTAGATGTAAAAATTTGCAAATTTGTGATCCTGATTTATACAAGTGGTGATATGGTAACACCACCAACATTATTGTACGATAAATTATATTAGAGTAAACGACATGTTCCCACCCAAGGTTAAGTGAAATGTAAGGTTCTCACCTGATTTCATAAATTCCAGATTCTCACCTTTAAATTAATACTGTTAATGAGTTTTGACTTTTGAAACAACTGAGAGTACGCTTTTATTACACTGTCATTGACTTTTGATTTTACAGCCACCCAGCCACCACCACATTTCACCACCATCAATATCCAGCCACCACCACCCAACACCACAAACTCATCCACAAAGCCACCCAAAACTCAACCACAATCACCATGACCACCCAGCGTCTCACCACCAGTCTTATCCAATCGCACCAGCCAGCTACATCTGTAAAGCCCAATTGTGCAGTAGCCCTTCTCCCTCACCAGCCACCTCAAAAAGCAAAAGCAAATCCCTTGGACTTTTCTCGAACAATTGGGGTGTAGTCACAGAAAACTTAAAAAATACCCACTTCAATCCATCAATCAACCTAAAAAAACCAATAATATGCAGCAAAAACAATAAAACACCCCAACAAATCAACCAGAAATCAAAATTTGTCCTCAATCTCCCACAAAAATCCAACAACCAACAATTTTCCAGAACATAGCTGCGGCAACGACATTTGTGGAAATGGTTGGCTGCGACGAAGCAAAATGGCTAGAAGGGCAAAGGTTAGCGGCAGGGTATCCTAGTAATAGATGGAGGCTATTGGATTTTGGCCTTAAGGCGGCCAAATCCAACCGTCGCAGAGCCTATTCCGAGAAGTGAGAAGAGTGAAGAAGAGGGAAGAAGAAAGAAAGTAGAAGGAAGAGAAGAAGAAGGAGAGGAAGAAAATATGAGAAGAAGAAAAAGAAGAGGCGACAATGGTAGGATGATGTTAGGTGGTTAATCGGATTTGGGAGAGAAAGGAGGGAGGGAGAGGGGTGGGAAGATTGTGGTGTGGTTTGGAATTGTGTGGGTTAAATGACTATTTTACCTTTCCACCGTTTCATTAAACATTTTTCTGTTAATTTAAAGGTGAGAATATGAAATTTATGAAACTAGAAGTGAGAACTTTGTATTTTGCTTAACCTTGGGTAGGAACATATTGTTTGCTCATTATATTATTTTATACAATTAATTTGATGTTGATATATTCATAATTACAATGGTTTATATATATATAACATTTAACCCTTCCACCGTTTCATTAAATATTTTTCTGTTAATTTAAAGGTGAGAATATGAAATTTATGAAACTAGGAGTGAGAACTTAGTATTTTGCTTAACCTTAGGTAGGAATCTATTGTTGCTCATTCTATATTTTATACAATTAATTTGATGTTGTATATTCATAATTACAATGGTTTATATATATATATTTTGATCTTTCTCATCAATCATATGGTACAATAAAAAATGAATTATGGATGATATACTAGATATGTACGTTAATTTGCCTATGTAATTTATATGTGGGGCAACAGTTACCAACCCTAATTTGGTTCTTTAATTATAGGTTAATTTTGTATACTTTGAGAGATCATAAGTCTAAAATTTTATCTCTAAAAGTGTATATCCAAAAATAGTGTACTAGAGAAGAGATACAATAATGTAAATGAAATATATAAAATTTGATGTGAAACATGATTAAAATATTGCAATCAAAAGCAGTTAAATGAAAAACAGAAATATATATCATTAATTGTGTTAATGAAAGCCAAATAAGCCTTGTCTTCTACCCTTTTATTTTCTATAAATGGAGTTAAAAAAGTATTAAAAGACAAATTCACTTTATTCATTTTCTCATCTAGAAAAAACCCATGTAGTTTTAAAAATTTTTTATTTTAAATAATTTAATTAAATTTTTGACATACTTGTGAATGTTTATTTTTATATCTATTTATTACAATAAATAATATAAATAAAACCTAATATGAAATGAACTCTCTTGTTGCAATGCTTCAAGTAAAAAAAAAATTAAAAATTAAAAAGAAAAAGAGAAAAAAAGTAATAGACAAAAGAGTAGATTAATCCTCATGAAAAAAGGCATTAAATAAATTAAATTAATTAATAATAAATAAGAATAGGAATCTCAATTAATGGACAGTGATGGTCAATCGTTGATCACACGTAGCTAGAAAAGCTAGAGAGACAAAGAGACAGTTCTAGAGAGATAAAACATAAATAAAATATAAAAATAAATAAATAAAAGAAGAACATCATAAAGAGAGAGAGAAGTAAATAAATTATTAAAATATAAAAACTTTATTCATATTACATATCATCACCTCATGAAACCAATCCATATTCTGTTTAAGGTGGAAGCTCAAGTTTACAATAAGAGATAGAGATATCCTATCCACGAAATTATCAGGTGGATGTAAATAGTTGACTTTTAAATATAAATATGTTGAAATTATCAATTGTTAATTTTGATATAAAAATTAAGATTAATTATCATGGTTTAAATTTTTTATTGCATGTTTTAAAAAATATGGCGTTTGTATTGAAAATATTATATTAGATAGATAAATTAAACATAAGTCATATAATAAATCACGGTAACAGTCTTTTTTTTTTTCCCTTAATTTTCTGAATAATATGTTTTTTTATCACCTAGAGTATTATCAATAAAAATTTAATTTTTAAATGTTAATATAAATTGTCAAAGGTGAAATACACTTTTATTATGTATAATATTCAATTCGAACAATTGTTCCTTTATGAACTGAACAAATGAAAGTTAATATAATAATATATTTTTTTTACAATCGAAAAACCTCTCAAGCTTATTTACAAACGCGAATTATAATTAGAACTTATTAAATTTACAAACCTATTGTTGGTAGTGATGATTGATTATTTTAATTTTTTTTTTTTTATAATGGAAATAATTAAAAAACTTATATAATTTGGACCCCAATTAACAAGTACCAATATGAGGTCACTTTTAATTATAATATAAAGAATTTGATTCCATTATAATCTCACTCACTCACGTTCTTTGTAACTACTGAAAGACAAATAATACATAATTTTATAAAGATTAAAGACCCAAAACCCTAGTTTAGTCAAGAGTTTTTCTGAAAAATAAAACATAAAATAAACTAATTAATTAATTAAAATATTACAAATTTAAAAACATTAATTAATAAATTAAACTAAATGAAACAAAGAGTGTCACTGGATGTGAACAACAGTGTGTGTCCATTTCAACTGTATATACCCTTCTTACCTCCTTCAAAAACGTTTAGTTTCTTTCACTTTCAACCATTTCCCAACTTTGATTTCTACACTTTCGTCCCTTTTGTTAATTATTTTTATCTCTTTCTCTTTCTCTTCTTTCTCTCCACAGCGTTCATCCAACACATACAGCTCTCAAACACAAAACAACAACAAACAAACGAGAAGTGAGAAACCACACAGCCTTCCTCTTCCAATTCTTGAGCGCCTTAATGGCTGAAACTAATCCCTAGAGTTCTTCCTTAAAGCTTTAAGCTTTAAGCTTTTCAATCGCTTTCTATGGCTATGCTCACCACCTTTCTTCTTTCTTCTCCTCTTCTTTCTTTTATCTTCTTTTACTTCTCTTTCTTCTTCTTTTCTTCTTCAGCAATAAACACGGACGCTAACAGTTGATCAACTTCAAACTTGCTTATACAGACCTCTGTGCTGAAAAACGGGAGCAAAACCAGAACCCATGTAGTTTCAATGGTGTAAAATGCAATGAAACAAGAGTCGAGTTCTTCAATAGACCTCACTTCTCTCCATTAAACACTAATTTCATCTTGTTGCTTTTCAACTTTTGACTCTTGAAAATCTCCAAACTCTTCTTTTGCAAAACACCAATCTTAGGCAACATTTCTCCCCTCCTGGACAAGTGCAGCTCATATTTGACCTCCATAGATCTGTCTCACAACAGCTTATGGGCCTCTCTTCGTTTTGTCCAACTTGGGTTCTTGTCAAGCTTGAAAGTCTCAATCTTCAAGTAATCTTCTGCTTTTTCAGGGAAAGATTGGTGGGTTGAAGCTCAGTTTGGAGTCTCTTGATCTTTCGTACAATAATCAGATTTCAGGCCCCAATGTTTTCATGGTTGTCTACAATGGGGTAAGATTAAAGTTTGCTATCTTTGAGGGTAAAAATTTACAGGGAGAGATAAATGTGTCAAAGTGCAAGAATCTAAGTTCTTGGATGTTCCCAAACAACATTCAATGTCTGTGCCTGCTTTTGGTGATTGTTTAGCGTTGGAGCATCTTGATATCTCAGCTAAAAGTTCAGTTTTGATATTGTTCATGCAATCTCACCTTGTGAAAGCTCACTTTCGAACATTTCAAGCAACAATTTGGAGGTCAATTTTGTGTTTTTCGGTGCAAATTTGCAGTATCTCCTCCTGGGAAACATCTTTTCAAGGAGAGATTCCTCTGCAAACTAGCTGATTATTGTTCAAGTCTTGTCAAGATCGATCTTTTCGAATAATTGTCGGGTACGGTTCCCAGTAGCTTCAGTTCTTGCTTCCATTGGCTCTCTTGATATTAATAACAAATTCTCAGGTGAATTGCCTGTTGCACTTCTTGCAAATGAGTAGCTTGAAGGAGCTTGTTTTATCCTTTAATGAATTCACTGGTTTCTGTTTTCCGATTCTTGTCAAAATTCACCAATGGAGACTTTAGATCTGAGTTCAAATAATTCTCAGGTTTAATCCGGTAATTTGTGTCAGGATCTGGAAACTCTTGAAAGAGTCGTATCTTGCTAACAATTACGTTGCTGTTCCATTCCTCCAACTCTTAGTACTGTTACAGCTGTTTCACTCCATTTGAGCTTCAATTTCTCTGGAACTACTTTCTAGCTTGGGGGCTCTGTCCAAGCTTCAGGATTTGAAGCTGTGGTTGAAAATACTCCATGGGGAGATCCACGGAACTTGGAACAATTCAAACATTGCGGACATTGATTCTTGACTTCAACCAGTTGTCGGGACCAGTGCCTTCTGGTTAAGCAAACTGCACCAATTGACTTGGATCTCATTGTCGAATAACCAGCTGAGTGGTGAGATTCCTCGGTGGATTGGCAAGCTTTCGAACCTCGCGATTCTCAAGCTCAGTAACAACTCCTTTTTGGTAAATCCGCCCAGGAGCTCGGTGATTGTAGGAGCTTGATTTGGTTGGATTTATACCAATAACTTAGGATCCATCCCTCCTGCACTGTTCAAACAATCTGGTAAAATAGCGGTGAATTTCATCGCGGGGAAGAATATGTGTACATTAAGAATGATGGTAGTAAAGGTGCCATGGAGCAGGAAATTTGCTGAGTTTGCAGGAGTAGACAGGAGCAGTTGAACAGAATTTCAATCAGGAATCCCTGTAATTCACTAGGGGTATAAAGGTCTCACCCAGCCACATTTAACAACAATGGACGATGATGTTTTTTGATATTTCATACAATATGTTGTCAGGAACCATCCGGTGGAGATTGGGAGCATGTCAATCTCTATATCTTGAATTTGGGGCACAACTTTTTCGGGTACTATTCCATCAGAGCTTGGAGGGTTAACGCTTCTTAACATTCTTTACCCGTCGAGCAATAATCTTGAGGGACAATTCCGACATCAATGAGTTCTCTTAGCTTTCTTGCAGAGGGTGATCTGCGAAAACCATCTCACTGGAATGATTCCTGAAGGTGGACAGTTGAACTTTTCCACTACGAAGTTTGTCAACAATTCAGGCCTTTGTGGATTGCCTCTTCCCCATGTGGGAAAGATGCAGCGTCAAGTGCGAATTCTCAGCATAAGAAGTCTGATAGGAGAAGGCTGCTTTGTGCGGAGCAGCAATGGGTTGTTGTTCTCCCTCTTCTGCATCTTCGGTTTGATCATAGTTGGTGTCGAAATGAAGAAAAGGAGGAAAAAGAAAGATTCAACTCTGATGTTTATACGACAGTCGTTCACATTCTGGCACTGCAAACAACCAGTTGGAAGCAACTGGAGCTCGCGAAGCATAAGCATTAAACTTGCTACATTTGAGAAGCCCCTAAGAAAGCTCACCTTTGCAGATCTTCTTGAAGCCACCAATGGCTTCCACAATGACAGTCTTATCGGCTCTGGTGGTTTTGGTGATGTCTACAAGGCTCAACTGAAAGATGGAAGCATTGTAGCTATCAAGAAACTAATATATAGTGGACAAGGTGATCGGAATCAGCTGAGATGGAAAACCATTGGGAAAATCAGCACCGGAACCTTGTACCTCTCTTGGGCTATTGCAAGGTAGGGGAAGAGCGGCTTGGTTTATGATACATGAGGTATGGAAGTTTAGAAGTGTTTTACATGATAAGAAGAGAGCTGGGATCAAGCTAAACTGGGCTGCAAGGAGGAAAATTGCAATTGGAGCTGCAAGAGGGTTAGCTTTCACCACAAATTGCCTCCCACACATATACACAGGGACATGAAATCAAGTAATGTCTTACTCGATGAACCACTTGAAGCAAGAATGTCCGATTTGGAATGGCTAGACTTATGAGTGCAATGGATACACATCTGAGCGTCAGCACGCTAGCGGCACACCCGGTTATGTCCCTCCCGAGTACTACCAAAGCTTTAGATGTTCAACCAAAGGAGATGTTTACAGTTATGGCGTAGTTTTGCTCGAGTTGGTAACAGGAAAAAGGCCAACAGATTCAGCAGATTTTGGTGACAATAACCTTGTCGGGTGGGTGAAGCAGCACGCGAAACTCAAAATAAGCGATGTTTTTGATCAGAAACATGAAAGAAGATTCAAGCCTAGAGATTGAGCTTCGCAACACTTGCGTGTAGGTGTGCATGCTTAGACGACCGAACATGGAGACGACCAACAATGATTCAGGTTATGCAATGTTCAAGGAGATTCAAGCCGGTTCTGGGCTTGACTCACAACCACCTTGCCACTGATGATGGAGGTTTCAGTACAGTCGAAATGGTTGATATGACCATAAGCGAAGCCCCCGAACTAAGCAACAAGGCATAGAACACAAAAACACATTCGAACGAATGCGATTGAGCAGTTTTCAACTAGAATTCTTTGAAACCAAGAAAGAGGGTGGTATGGTAATGGTTCCATTCAGCTGCCAAAAAATTTTCCTCTTCTTTCCCACTTGAAAAAAAAAACTCAAAAATGTGGCATGAAAATTGCCTTTGTATCTCTACAGTTTATGTATGTATCTTTGTTCCCTTTTAAATTCTTGTTATTTATAACATAAAAGTGTGTTAACTTCGTTATAAATGTGTAAATATACAATGCCAATTTGTTTCCTAAGTTTGGTTTTGATTAGATTTTGTTTGTGACTTTTTAAGTGATTGATTGTGACCATATCTGGAGTTGTTTTGGCCCTTTCTTCTGATAATTGTTCTCATTCTTCTCTCTTTGTTCCATTTCAGTGGATATGCCAAAAAAACTCTATGCATTTGGCAACTCTTGCATACACAGCATATTATTAAGGACATGATCCATTTCTTTTCAAAATGTCCTTAAAGGTGTTCTCTATGGCCCTCTAGTGGGGTAAATAAAAGAGTTCCTCCGTATAATTTGTTTTCTCATCCATTCTCGCGCTTCCTATTTCTGCTTTGGTTCCACTCTCTGTATATAGCGTAAAATCAAATTCATGTTGAGGACGGAAGCTTTGATTCTTTCAAAATGGTCCTTAAAGTGTGTTCTAGAAATTGATGTAAATCAGAAAATGAAAACAATTTTGAATATATATCAAATTCAATAAGATTGGTTCAGAACTAATCTCACACACTCTCTCATAATCTCGACGTGACAGTTCGTAATTGATCAATTTCAATGAATAGATGGGATCCATAGTAAGCAGACGAGATTTATTTATGAGTTGACTAATTGGGAACTGTCACGTCGGAATGTGAGAGAAAATTGTGAGATTGGTGTTATAAGTGTAGATTGTTCAAATTCACAAACTGAATATATATCTACCGACAATAAACAAGCGTGAATGAAAATGTGAAAAACACATAAAAGGTTGGACATGACTAACTATCATAAAAAAGTCTAATCTCATAATGGTGGTTTAACTTACATACAAAATGGTAGGATAATGGGTGAAAAGATAAGAAAATCTTTCCCAAATTGTCTCTTGATTATAGACAAAGTGCACCATACATGCTCTTTAGTTGACACCAATGAGATTAATAATAATCTCAATTTTATCTTGGAAATTGTGTTGTGTGCCCTCTTCCTTTTGATTTTCATCTAACATTCCAACTCTCAACAATATTATTGTTCAAAACTTCTTTGGGTTCATGTTTGTTTCTCGACTTGTTTTTTAAGCAAACTTTACTTATGAGCTTATGACTCTTTAATTGCATAACTTCAGGTGTATCGAGTCGTATTTTATAGACATGTCTATTTCATCAGTGCACTATGAGAAAATGCCCTGATTCATAGGGGCTTCAATCACCGACTTCCCTACCATAAGTACCAACTTCTTGATCTTCGATGCGGGTGAATGGTTCAGTTTAGTTCGATTTATCTATGTTGTTTTAGTGTTAAATTAGAAAAGTTGAGAACATTTTTAGGGCTCATTTACTTACAAATAAATAAATTAAGTTGAATTGTTGAAATATGTGACTAAAGCAAAGCACTGATTTATAATAAGCTTGCTACTTCACTAAAATTAGGGGAAAAAATAAAGTTTTTTAATATTGGATGCTTTTAAAATATCTTCGCTTTATTTTCTTGAGAGAAAGGGTTAATTAAATTGGAATCGTTTGCAACTTATGATCTTAAAGAGCGACTGAAATCATTTCTTTAAAGAAATTGTTAAAAATAGAACTTGTTATTAGAATTATTTTAAAATCAAATCAAACTCTTAAACATTATTTTGGCAAATTTTGGTGATTTCAATGAAATAAATTGATTATGTATTAAAAATCAACCCCATTATAAGCTTAATAGATTATCAATTCAAATAAGATAATAGATAGTTCCACATAAAAAATATTAAACTGAATATTTTACATTAATTTTTTTTTATAAAATTAATTAATTTCAAATCCACCAACATATTATAATATGATAGTCAATTCACTCACTACTTCACTAGTTCCATCCATGCATGAATCTCAGATCCCAAGAAAGGAATTAGGGTTTAATTAAATAAATTAAATTTGATAATTAATTAATTAATTTAACCCTTATCAGATTTGTACAATGTACACTTAGGCCTTAGCTGTCTCTAATAAATTAATTAATCAATTAATTGTAATTAGCAATAGAATTAATATTTTAATTAAACTTGTTTTCTTTGTTTCTAAGCATGGATACAGCTTTTTTCAAGTTGTAATCAAATAAATATAAACTAATAAAATTTTGCAGAGGCTGTCGAAAGTACAATACCTAATTATATAATTATTATTTAAATTAATTTTGTCTTCTTATAATTTGTGAATTAGTACGGATGTTTCCACTACTGTAAGGTATTTTTGTAACATTATTAAAATTGTGATTAAAATAATTTTAATTTTTTTTTTAGTAATTAGAAAATTTCGGAACCAAATATGCGATATAGGGTATCGTTACCCCCATAGGAACCTCCAATCATGGTTTTGATGGAATTTTATTTTTTTGGTTATGAGAAAAACTGTCATGACATATTTTAACCGAAGTATAAGGTTGAGGGATTAGTTTGTAGTGAGAAATGAATTTACGTTTAGACTGTTTGATCATAGTTTAGGTGACGGTGCTTTTGTAATGGAAAATTCTCGTAACCTATCTCAATGGGGTATAAAGTAAGATATACTCTCATCTGACGCTACAATTATGGTTGAAATGAGGGTTTTATTTTTTTATTTGATTTTCGTTAACGAGGAATTCGCTTAAGCTATCTCAAAAGGGGTGTAGGGTCAAGGTATTAGTTTGAAATTGGGGTAATGTTACCCTATCTAGGCCTTCGACCAAGGGGCTATGAGGTTTTTTTTTTTTTTTTTTTTTTTTTTTTTGAATTGAAAATCAGCAAACTAATGATTATAAAGTCGACAGATTAGGTATAAATATGATAATAATCATATGCATTTAAACCTCAATCATAATCTAGATCGGGAATAACGACACAACTTAACCTTCAATTCGGATAGAAAATAAAGAATATAAGTGTTTCAACAAGTCACTATATAAATGTGAACTCTTTGTAAAGACATTGAAGATGAGGGGGTGGAGATATAGGGATATTCCTCTAGTTTATGTGTCAATAACTTAGTCGATGCGGTTTAATATAGACCCAATAACATTATTATTTAATATTAAAAATATTACATATTGATTCGATAACGTACCGATTCAATACCAAATATAACCTAGAAAGAAGACAAATAAAAAAATATTACATATTCAATAACATTATTTAATTCTCTTATTATTAATTCAATAACATCTTCTTAATACCAAAATATGTCTTATGTATTGATCTGACAACGTTATCAATTCGAGACTAAAACAACCCAACAAGAGATAAACAAAAAATATTACATATTAGTACAATTTTAGTCATACGTCTTAATATTGACCGAATAACTTGTCGATTCCATATCAAAATGTCACACCATATCGATCTGCAAGATTACGGGTGGGACGAGAGCAAAAGACGACTAATAGGGAGACAAGAGTAAAGAGTATGAGACGGGTGTTGTGCTTTCAAGGGCAAAGGGGCTACCATTCATGTGGTTGAACGTATTGACCTAGGAGCTTTCAACAAACACGCGCATGGTAGTTGACACGTGGGCCAATCGGCAACCTGGTTTTGTCTGAGGTTCCAACAACGTCGCCTTCCGTCTAACGATACTGTGGCTTTCGCTACTTGATTGACTTAACTTTTACGTTGTTCCGCTCCGTGAGTCCCACGGACTATCACGTTAAATTATCATTATGATATGTGGGGCTCCTGGTTTTTACATGATCGAGACTTTCAGCATAATGTTTCCGAGGCATGTGACTTTTTATGTTATTTTTTTTATATTTTAAATTATTATCTGAAAATCATAAAAATAACTGTCAGTAAATAATTTTTTTTTATTCTTATAAATTTACGTTAAAACTCGAGTTTGAAACTAAGCTTCACCAAACCCGATAATTTTTTAGAAACAAATTAACATGTAAAAATTATTAAACTTGATAATATATAATTTTAAATATTTTTATTGTTGAAAATAAGGGATGTAAGAAAAAGGGTTTAATTGAATGGTTGATATATTCCAAAATAATTTTGAAAATAATCGTAAAGTGTATAATTGAAAAACTAAAAAAAATATTAATTCTTTTATAGCATTTAATTTAAAAATTGTTTTAATTGTTATATTTTTTAAATAAAAAATCAGGTTTATGAAAATACTTTAGCAACCTTTAGATAAAATAATATTAGGAGACAAAAGAAGAAAATAAAATATGTAATATCAACATTTACAATCATTCATATGTTTATCTAATGATATACATTATTACTGTATTTATTTTCTTTTGACCTCCTTTGTAAGCGGAGTTTTAAACTCCCTTGTCGATATCTAAAGATATCCAATATTAATGTATTATTATTTTCATATCTCAATTGCAAAGTTGGGTTGAAACTCCAAACTAGAACCCTTGTCGGAACCCTACAATTTTTAGGTGCTCATAGAGAACTTAAAGTCTTGATCTTATCAGAGTAAACCAGTAACCTAACCGCTGCATAAATACAATTAACCTATTCATTTTAATTAAATAATTGAAATATTGAAATAAACTCATCAATTTTCATGACACATGCATACCAAGAATTGTCTAATAAAATACCAAATTGGGAAAACAATGCATGGAATAAGCCATAAAGTGGTTTTCTACTAAGGCTAAGCTACGAGGAAAACATGTTTCACCTTAAAAACATTTTCACTAAAGCTATGGCTGCGTTTGGTGAACTTTTGGGAATACTACTTTTAGTATTCCCAAAAAGTTAACAGTAAATTACCCAAATTTCAGATTTTTGGGAATATACTCCCAAAATTAAACTTTTTTTAAACCTTTAAATTGATAATTAATTAAATACCCCTAAATATTTTTTTTAAATTACAAAAACACCCAATAATCAAATTTACCAGATTCCGGCCACCACCACCGGAAATGGCCGGAATCTGGTAGAATGGCGCACTACCAGCTGAATCTGCCGGCAGTGCGCCGATCAGCCTTTTCCGGCCAGATCCACGGTGGATCTGGCCGGAAAAGGCCAGATCTAAGGCCAAAGATCTGGCCGTTGACGGCCAGATCTTTGGCCGTAACACTCGGCCACGACGGCCAACAAACGGTCGTCGTTGACCATCAACGACGACCGTTTGTTGGCCGTCGTTGAGAGTAATACGGCCAGATCTGGCCGTTGACGGCCAGATCTGACCGTAGATCTGGCCTTTCCGGCCGATCCACCGTGGATCTGGCCGGAAAAGGCCATAGCGACGCATGCCGGCAAGATCCAACCGGTCATGCGCCATACGGCGACTCCGGCCACCTCGGTGGTGGTCGGGCGTGGGGGTGTTTGAGGGTGGGTTAGGGGTATTTTTGTAACTTTTAATGTTTTATAGGGGGTATTTCGTAAAAAAACAAACATAAAGGAGATTTTATTAATTTATAATTTTACCTCGTAATACCCGCCAATTCAACTTTTTTTTTAACTTTTAAAAAACTTTTCCCAAAACCCCAAATTTTCAACCAAACGCAGCCTATGACTTGCAAAATACGGAAAAATTTCCAATCCAAATGTCTATAACATTACCTTAAAATCTTTTTGTTTTGCAAATTTAGGCACTCAAGAAAACATTGTTTGAGGGTGTAAAATCCGATACGAAGTATTAGGCTTCGTTTGGTTGCTTTTGAGAATACAATTATTAGTAGTCTAAAAAAAGTTAAACAGTAAAATGTCATTATTCTCAAAATATTATTCTATTTTTCAATTTCTTTTAAACTTTCTAAATTGTTAATTTAACTAAACACTCCAAAATATTTTTTTTAGAAATTGAAAAATACTCGGCCACCCTCCGGTTATCCTATTTATGGGTGATTGGGGATATTTTTGTTAACTTTTATATTTTTATAGGGTGTTTAGTAAATAAACAAATATAGAGGATATTTTGTTAATTTTTAATCTTACATCGTAATACCCACCTAATTTAACTTTTTTCAAAAGATTATTTTAAAAACTATTAGAATAATGAATAAACGAAACCATAATAAGATACTCTTTTTACTAATCGGTAGAAATATATTACAAATTGCATTTCTATCGATGATCCCCCTCTCAATTTTTTTTTTTTTTTTGGGGGGGGGGGGGGGGGGGGGGGGGGCGGGAACACGACCTTCTGAGCTAAAGTCCCGATTTAAATCGTAAGGGGGTTTGACTCACCTGTTTTAGTTTGTTCAGCTTCGTTCATCAATCATCTGCATATTTCCGACCCTTATTAACCGAAGCTTGTCGTACGACTCGTACATTGATCAGATGTGATTTGAACTTTATTTATGGACCTCGACAAAATTATCCCAAAATAGTGGTACCTCCTTGATATGGCTTCTTAGTTTCCAATGTAACACGTGCGATCACAAGTCAGTCTCCACACGTGCGATCTGACCGGATAAGACTCGGGTAGCCGGGCAGCAGACAGCGTCCCGGCAAGGTATGGAGGCAAGTGGGTCATAAGAAATAATTGAACAATTAAAAATAAAAAAACAAAAACAAATATTTTTAATATTTTATTAAAAAATAAAAAAAATAAAAAAAATAAAACCTCCTCTCAAATTTAAGCTAACTAAGCAAAAGGCTCTGGCACCATCTGCCCCACGTGCGGTTCCACAGTCACGTGGACCCCACTCTCTTCAGATAAAGACGACGAAGCGACAAAGAAACAAAAGCGACGGTCCTGATTCCATCATTTAGTGGTTTAATAAAATACTTGGATTTTATTTTTTTAATTCAAGCGCTCGATCTACGCGCCGGGTTTAATTATTTATTTTTAGAAAAAAAAAAAAAATTAACTCACATGTTCCAATCCTGGTCAAGCTCCGCCCCTTACGAGTCCC
This sequence comes from Pistacia vera, assembly GCF_008641045.1. Lineage (NCBI taxonomy): Eukaryota > Viridiplantae > Streptophyta > Magnoliopsida > Sapindales > Anacardiaceae > Pistacia > Pistacia vera. Next base: position 233,694 of record NW_022196474.1, read on the forward strand.
GAATCGACACGCGCTGTAATTTTTATATGCTAAAAAATAATTATTATTATTATATAAAGTTGAGTTTTATGAATTTAGAATTTTTTATATTTTAATAACGTTAGGATTAATTTCATCAACCTTCGAGAGAATGATTGGTGCCTGCCATTTAGACTTTAGAGACTTGCTAACAATTCTTATTTCCTATATATAATTTATATGCTGATGCCAATTGAAGAACTAGAATTTTTAACTGCTTGTGTGAAGCATTTGTTGATTTGGCTGACTGCTAATAGAACTGACAGAAACAATATAGGGTTATGATTCTCTCTGAGGTTTCCATTGGATCCTATTTTCTTGACAATTTTGGTGAAGGTTTGATGTTTACTTCATTAATATAAAACTTGAGTCAAAATCTAGGAGACACTAAACAATATAGTTTATTGGATACATGGAAGGAAAAGTGTTAAAATGAAATTTCGATTAAGGTTTTGCTAAGAAATGCAGATAAGGGTTCACTACTGTTACTGTTGATGCAGAATTCTAACACCAACTAATCGATACGTGCGTAACGTTGATTGGTTAAGAAACACACGTGATTATGGATAGAGAATGCGAAATAAATGCAATGAGAGCTTTTTAAAGTGGTTCGGATGCTAAGGTAGTAAGTCCTACGTCCACTGATTTGTATTAATATTATGGGTCAGGTCGCAAAAGCGGACTGACTTACAAATGATTGGGAAAAGTAAATACAAAGTTTTTAGAGAGAGAGAGAGTTCAAGTGTAAAATGGCCGAATCCCCTTAATGAAGGGGTCTTCCTCTTTTTATATCGAGTTGAATGCGTGTAATCATCATTAAATCCTTGGGTTGGTGTGAATGTCAGGACATAATCTGGCTTTACGTCCCATTGCCCACTTCCCAAGCTGATTTCACGCGATTTGGAGCAGGGAAATGGACACGTGGGAGCTCCATGGCGCTTGGCAGGCCTGACGTGCGCTTACCATTCTGACGAGAGCAGGTCACACTTCATCACGTGACTTTCCACATCAGCCCTTGTTTTCCCCGGCATAACAGTTACCATTGTTTGGCTTGATGCTTCCATTGTTTATTGTAAATTTTTACTTAGATGCTTTGGACTAACACTAAATCTTCCATTCCTTTTCATAGAATACCTATAATGTCTAGAAGAATAATCATGTGAGTTTAGATGCTGAAATAGATGAGTATAAAGATAAGGAAATGTATAAAGGAAACATGTGAAAGTGGCCTAATTGTATCCCATCAATCTTATAAATTAAATTAGTTATAAAAAAAATCCTAAAAACAATTGATTTTTTTTTTTTTTAGTCCTAATATTCAAAAACATGTTTAATAAAATATTTAAAAATTATTTTCTGATTACAAACTATAAAAAATTATTTTATAATTTTACACTAGTTTTTAGAATATAATTTTATATCAAACGAATCCTTGAATATTTAATTTTGTTTTTCATGCTTTTATAATAATCTTTGCAAATTGGGGTAATGTTACCCCTATCTAGGACCTTCGACCAGGTCTATGAGGTTTTTTTTTTTTTTTTTTTTTTTTTTTTTTTGATTGAAAATTCACAAACTCTAATTATAAAGTCCGATTAGTCTATAATATATGATATAATCATATGCATTTTAACCCTTCATCATAATCTAGATCGGGAATAACCGTTCACAACTTACCTTCAATTGGATAGAAAAAAAGAAAATTATAAGTTGTTCAACAGTCACTATATAAATGTAACTCTTTGTAAAGACATTGAAGAGTAGATGGGGTGGAGATTAGGATATTCCTCTAGTTTATGTGTTCAATAACATTAGTCGATGCGTTTTATATATGACCCAATACCATTACTTTTATATCTAAAATATATAATATTGATTGATAACGTTAGATTCAATACCAAAATATAACCTAGAAAGAAGACAAATAAAAAAATATACATATTATAACATTATTTAATTCTCTTTTATTAACTCAATAACATCTCTTATTAATACAAAATATGTCTTACGTATTGATCTGACAACGTTATCAATTCGAGACTAAACATACCTAAAAGAGATAAACAAAAAAATATTACATATTTAGTAACAATTTTAGTCAATACCCTTAATATTGACCGAATAACATTGTCGATTCTATCAAAATATGTCACACCATATCGATCTAGCAGATTACCGGTGACCGATGCAAAAGACGACCTAATAGGGAGACAAGAGTAAAGAGTATGAGACGGGTTTGTGGCTTTCAAGGGCCAAAGGGCTACCATTCATGTGTTGACACGTATTGACCTAGAGCTTTCACACAAACACGCGCATGGTTGACACGTGGGCCAATCGGCAACCTGGTTTTGTCTGATGGGTTCCCCAACAACGTCGCCTTCCGTCTAACGATACTGTGGCTTTCCGCTCCACTTGATTTGACCTTTACCCTTTGTTCTCCGCCGTCTGATGTCCCACGGACTCATCACGTTAAATTATCATTATTGATCTGTGGGGCTCTGGTTTTTACATGATCGAACTTTCAGCATAATGTTTCCGAGGCATGTGACTTTTTATGTTATTTTTTTTATATTTTAAATTAATTACTGAAAATCATAAAAATACTGTACAGTAAATAGTTTTTTTTTTATTCTTATAAATTTACGTTACAAACTCGAGTTTGAAACTAGCTTCACCAAACCAATTTTTTAAAACAAATTAACATGTAAAAATTATTAAACTTGAATATATATATTTTAAAATATTTTTTATTGTTGAAATAAGGGATGTAAGAAAACGGGTTTAATTGAAATGAGTTGAATATTTCCAAAATAATTTTTGAAAATAATCGTAAAGTATAATTAGAAAACTAAAAAAATATTTTAATTCTTTTATAGCATTTATTTAAAATTGTTTAAATTGTTTATATTTTTTTAAAATAAAAATCAGTTTTGAAAACTATTTTTAGCAACCATTTAGAAAAATAATAATTAGGAGACAAAGAGAAATAAAAATAGTAATGTATCAACATTTTACAATCATTCATATGTTTATCTAATGATTACATTATTTGTATTTATTTTCTTTCGACCTCCCTTGTGAAGCGGAGTTTTAAACTCCCCTTGTCGATATCTAATGATATCACAATATTAATGTCTTTTTTTTATTTTCAATCTCAATTTGCAAAGTTGGGTTTGAAACCCAAACTAGAACCCTTGTCGAACCCTACATTTTAGGTGCTCATAAGAGAACTTAAAGTCCTTGATTTATAGAGTAAACCTAACCTAACCGTGCAATAAATACAATTAACCTATTCATTTTAATTCAATAATTGAAATATTGAAAATAACTCATCAATTTTCATGACACATGCATACCAAGAATTGTCAATAAAAATACCACAATTGTGGAAAACAATGCATGGAATAAGCCATAAAAGTGGTTTTCTACTTAAGGCTTAAGCTGAGGAAAACATGTTTTCACCTTAAAACATTTTCACTAAAGCTATGGCTGCGTTTGGTGAACTTTTGGGAATACTACTTTTAGTATTCCCAAAAAATTAAACATAAATTACCCAAATTTCAGATTTTTGGGAATACCTCCCAAAATTATTCAACTTTTTTTAAACCCTTTAAATTTGATAATTTAATTAAATACCCCTAAATATTTTTTTTAAATTACAAAAACACCCAATAATCCAATTTACCAGATTCCGGCCCCCACCACCGGAAAGGGCCGGAATCTGGTAGAATGGCGCACTACCAGCTGAATCTGGCCGGCAGTGCGCCGATCTAGCCTTTTCCGCCAGATCCACGGTGGATCTGGCCGGAAAAGGCCAGATCTAAGCCAAAGATCTGGCCGTTGACGGCCAGATCTTTGGCCGTAACACTCGGTCACGACGGCCAACAACGGTCGTCGTTGACCATCAACGCGACCGTTTGTTGGCCGTCGTTGAGAGTAAATACGGCCAGATCTGGCCGTGGACGGCCAGATCTGACCGTAGATCTGGCCTTTCCGGCCCGATCCACCGTGGATCTGGCCGGAAAAGGCCATAGCGACGCATGACCGGCAAGATCCAACCGGTCATGCGCCCATACGGCGACTCCGGCCACCTCCGTGGTGGTCGCCGGCTGGGGGTGTTTGAGGGTGGGTTAGGGGTATTTTTGTTAACTTTTAATGTTTTATTATAGGGGGTATTTCGTAAAAAACAAACATAAAGGAGATTTTATTAATTTATAAATTTTACCTCGATACCCGCCCAATTCAACTTTTTTTTTAACTTTTTTCAAAAAACTTTTCCCAAAACCCCCAATTTTCAACCAAACGCAGCCTATGACTTTGCAAAATACGGAAAATTTCCAATCACAATGTCTATAACATTACCTAAAATCTTTTTGTTTTTGCAAATTTAGGCACTCAAGACAACATTGTTTGAGGGTGTACAAATCCGATACGAAGTATTATAGGCTTCGTTGGTTCGCTTTTGAGAATACAATTATAGTAGTCTAAAAAAAGTTAAACAGTAAAATGTCATTATTCTCAAATTTCTATATTTTTCAATTTCTTTTAAACTTTCTAAATTTTGTTATTTAACTAAACACTCCCAAAATATTTTTTTTAGAAATTGCAAAAATACTCCGCCACCCCCGGTTATCCTTATTTAATGGGTGGATTGGGGATATTTTTGTTAACTTTTAATATTTTATTATGGGGTGTTTAGTAAATAAACAAATATAGAGATATTTTGTTAATTTTTAATCTTACATCGTAATACCCACCTAATTTAACTTTTTTCAAAGATTATTTTAAAAACTATTAGAATAATGAATCAAACGAAACCTAATTAAGATACTCTTTTTTACTAATGCGGTAAGAAATATATTACAAATTGCATTTCTATCGATGATCCCCCTCTCAAATTTTTTTTTTTTTGGGGGGGGGGGGGGGGGGGGGGGGGCGGGAACACGACTTCTGAGCTAAAAGTCCCGATTTTAAATCGTAAGAGTGGTGTTCTCTATGGCCCTCTTAGTGGGGTAAATAAAAGAGTTCCTCCGTATAATTTGTTTTCTCATCCATTCTCTGCTGCTTCCGATATTTCTGCTTTGGTTCCACTCTCTGTATATAGCGTAAAATCAAATTCATGTTGAGGACGGAAGCTTTGATTTCTTTCAAAATGGTCCTTAAAGGTGTTCTAGAAATTGATGTAAAATCAGAAAATGAAAACAATTTTTGAATATTATATCAAATTCATCAATAAAGATTGGTTCAGACCTAATCTCACACACTCTCTCATAATCTCGACGTGACAGTTCGTAATTGATCAATTTGCAATTGAATAGATGGGATCCATAGTAAGCAGACGAGATTTATTTATGAGTTGACTAATTGTGAACTGTCACGTCGGAATTGTGAGAGAAAATTTGTGAGATTGAGTTATAAGTGTAGTATTGTCTCAAATTCACAAACTGAATATATATCTTACCGACAATAAACAAGCGTGAATGAAAATGTGAAAAACCACATAAAAGGTTGGACCATGACTAAACTATCAATAATTAAAAGTCTTAATCTCATAATGGTGGTTTTAACTATACAAATACAAAATTGGTAGGATAATGGGTGAAAAGATATAGAAAAATCTTTCCCAAACTTGTCTCTTTATTATAGACAAAGTGCACAATACATGCTCTTTAGTTGACCCAAATGAGATTAATAATAATCTCAATTTTATCTTGGAAATTGTGTTGTGTGCCCCTCTCTCCTTTTATATCTTTCATCTAACATTCCAACTCTCAACAATATTATTGTTCAAAACTTCTTTGGGTTCATGGTTTTGTTTCTCGGACTTGTTTTTCTAAGCACAAACTTTTACTTGTGAGCTTTATGACCCTTTAATTGCATAACTTCAGGTGTATCGAGTCCGTATCTTTATAGACGTGTCTATTTCATCAAGTCATTCTATGAGAAAATGCCTAGATTTATAGGGGCTTCAGTCACCGACTTCCTTGATCTTTCGGTGTTAGGTGAATGGTTCAGTTTAGTTCGATTTATCTATGATGTTTTATAGTGTTAAATTAGAAAAGTTGGAACAATTTTTAGGGCTCATTTACTTACAAATAAATAAATTAAAGTTAGAATTGTTGAAATATGTGACTAAAGCAAAGCACTGACTTTATAATAAAGCTTGCTACTTTTTCACTAAAATTAGGGGAAAAAATAAAGTTTTAATATTTGGATGCTTTTAGAAATATCTTCTGCTTTATTTTCATTGAGAGAAAGGGTTAATTAAATTGCTGAATCGTTTGCAACTTATTGATCTCTAAAGAGCGAATGAAATCATTTCTTTAAAGAAATTGTTAAAAATAGAACTTGTTATTAGAATTATTTTAAAATCAAATCAAACTCTTAACACATTAATTTTGGTCAAATTTTGGTGATTTCAATGAAATAAATTGATTTATGTATTAAAAATCAACCCCACTTATAAGCTTAATAGATTATCAATTCAAATCAAGATAATAGATTAGATTCCAACATAAAATAATATTAAACTGAATTCATTTTTAACATTAATTTTTTTTTATTAAAAATTAATTAATTTCAAATCCACCAACATATTATAATATGATAGTCAATTCCACTCACTACTTCACTAGTTCCATCCATGCATGAATCTCAGATCCCAAGAAAAGGAATTAGGGTTTTAATTAAATTAAATTAAATTTGATTTAATTAATTAATTAATTTAAACCCTTATCAGATTTGTACAATGTCACACTTAGGCCTTAGCTGTCTCCTAATTAAATTAATTAATCAATTAATTGTAATTAGCAATAGAATTAATATTTTAATTAAACTTGTTTTCTTTTGTTTCATAGCATGGATTACAGCTTTTTTCAAGTTGTAATCAAATTAAATTATAAACTAATAAAATTTTTGCAGAGGCTGTCGAAAGTACAATACCTAATTATATAATTTAATTTAATTTAAATTAATTATTGTCTTCTTATAATTTGTGAATTAGTACGGATGTTTCCACTACTGTAAGGTATTTTTGTAACATTATTAAAATTGTACTTAAAATAATTTTAATTTTTTTTTTTAGTAATTAGAAAATTTTCGGAACCAAAATTATGCAGATATAGGGTATCGTTACACCCCATATGGAACCTCCAATCATGGTTTTGATGGAATTTTTATTTTTTTGGTTATGAGAAAAACTGTCATGACATATTTTAACCGAAGTATAAGGTTGAGGGATTAGTTTGTAGTTGAGAAATGTTAATTTACGTTTAGACTGTTTGATCATAGTTTAGGTGACGGTGCTTTTGTAATGAGAAAAATTCTCGTAACCTATCTCAATTGGGGTATAAAGTTAAGATATACTCTCATCTAGACGCTACAATTATGGTTGAAATGAGGGTTTTATTTTTTTATTTTGATTTTCGTAACGAGGAAAATTCGCTTAAGCTATCTCAAAAGGGGTGTAGGGTCAAGGTATTAGTTTGCAAATTGGGGTAATGTTACCCCTATCTAGGACCTTCGACCAAGGTCTATGAGGTTTTTTTTTTTTTTTTTTTTTTTTTTTTTTTGAATTGAAAATTCAGCAAACTCTAATGATTATAAAGTCGACAGATTAGTCTATAATATATGATAATAATCATATGCATTTTAACCCTTCAATCATAATCTAGATCGGGAATAACGTTACACAACTTAACCTTCAATTCGGATAGAAAATAAAGAAAATTATAAGTTGTTCAACAAGTCACTATATAAATGTGAACTCTTTGTAAAGACATTGAAGAGTAGATGGGGTGGAGATATAGGGATATTCCTCTAGTTTATGTGTTCAATAACATTAGTCGATGCGTTTTAATATATGACCCAATAACATTACTTATTTAATATCTAAAATATATTACATATTGATTCGATAACGTTACCGATTCAATACCAAAATATAACCTAGAAAGAAGACAAATAAAAAAAATATTACATATTCAATAACATTATTTAATTCATCTTATTATTAATTCAATAACATCTCTTATTTAATACCAAAATATGTCTTATGTATTGATCTGACAACGTTATCAATTCGAGACTAAAACATAACCTAACAAGAGATAAACAAAAAATATTACATATTTAGTAACAATTTTAGTCAATACGTCTTAATATTGACCGAATAACATTGTCGATTCCATATCAAAATATGTCACACCATATCGATCTAGCAAGATTACCGGGTGGACCGAGAGCAAAAGACGACCTAATAGGGAGACAAGAGTAAAGAGTATGAGACGGGTTTGTGGCTTTCAAGGGCCAAAGGGGCTACCATTCATGTGGTTGACACGTATTGACCTAGAGCTTTCACACAAACACGCGCATGGTAGTTGACACGTGGGCCAATCGGCAACCTGGTTTTGTCTGATGGGTTCCCCAACAACGTCGCCTTCCGTCTAACGATACTGTGGCTTTCCGCTCCCACTTGATTTGACCTTTACCCTTTGTTCTCCGCCGTCTGATGTCCCACGGACTCATCACGTTAAATTATCATTATTGATCTGTGGGGCTCTGGTTTTTACATGATCGAGACTTTCAGCATAATGTTTCCGAGGCATGTGACTTTTTATGTTATTTTTTTTATATTTTAAATTAATTATCTGAAAATCATAAAAATAACTGTACAGTAAATAATTTTTTTTATTCTTTATAAATTTACGTTACAAACTCGAGTTTGAAACTTAAGCTTCACCAAACCCGATAATTTTTTAGAAACAAATTAACATGTAAAAATTATTAAACTTGATAATATATAATTTTAAAATATTTTTTATTGTTGAAAATAAGGGATGTAAGAAAACGGGTTTAATTGAAATGAGTTGAATATTTCCAAAATAATTTTTGAAAATAATCGTAAAGTGTATAATTAGAAAACTAAAAAAAATATTTTAATTCTTTTATAGCATTTAATTTCAAAATAGTTTTAATTGTTATATTTTTTTAAAACGAATTAGGTTTATGAATATTATTGAAATGATATTATGGTATTTATTTATTTATTATTATTATTATTTTTTTGGTAAAGGAGGGGCAAAGCTAATTTGATTGATCAAAACTAATTAAAGTAGGCTATATAATGGACAAAGTTTATTTTTTATTATTAACTTCTTAATTTTAAAGTGAATGCTAAAATATTTGTAATAATATGAAAGCCCTGAATATTGTCGCATTTGGTTAATCATTCATATGTTTATTTAATATTTATATCACATTATTAATGTATTTATTTTCTTTTCGACCTCCCTTTGTGAAGCGGAGTTTTAAACTCCCCTTGTCAATATCTAATGATCTCACAATATTAATGCATTTATTTTATTTTCAATCTCCATTTGCAAAGTTGGGTTTGAAACTCCAAACTAGAACCCTTGTCGAACCCTACAATTTTTAGGTGCTCATAAGAGAACTTAAAGTCTTTGATCTTATCAGAGTAAACCAGTAACCTAACCGCTGCATAAAATACAATTAACCTATTCATTTTTAATTCAAATAATTGAAATATTGAAAATAACTCATCAATTTTCATGACACATGCATACCAAGAATTGTCTAATAAAAATACCACAATTGTGGAAAACAATGCATGGAATAAGCCATAAAAGTGGTTTTCTACTTAAGGCTTAAGCTACGAGGAAAAACATGTTTCACCTTAAAAACATTTTCACTAAAGCTATGGCTGCGTTTGGTGAACTTTTGGGAATACTACTGTAGTTCCCAAAAAAGTTAAACAGTAAATTACCCAAAATTTCAGATTTTTGGGAATACTACTCCCAAAATTATTCAACTTTTTTTAAACCCTTTAAATTTGATAATTTAATTAAATACCCTAAATATTTTTTAAATTACAAAAACACCCCAATAATCCAAATTTACCAGATTCGGCCACCACCACCGGAAAATGGCCGGAATCTGGTAGAATGGCGCACTACCAGGAACTGGCCGGCAGTGCGCGATCTAGCCTTTTCCGGCCAGATCCACGGTGGATCTGGCCGGAAAAGGCCAGATCTAAGGCCAAAGATCTGGCCGTTGACGGCCAGATCTTTGGCCGTAACACTCGGGCACGACGGCAACAAACGGTCGTCGTTGACCATCAACGACGACCGTTTGTGGCCGTCGTTGAGAGTAAATACGGCCAGACTGGCCGTTGACGGCCAGATTGACGCGTAGATCTGGCCTTTTCCGGCCAGATCCACCGTGGATCTGGCCGGAAAAGGCCATAGCGACGCCTGACCGGCAAGATCCAAACGGTCATGCGCATACGGCGACTCGGCCACCTCCGGTGGTGGTCGCCGGCTGGGGTGTTTGAGGGTGGGTTAGGGGTATTTTTGTTAACTTAGTTTTATTATAGGGGGTATTCGTAAAAAAACAAAAATAAAGGAGATTTTATTAATTATAAATTTTACCCGTAATACCGCCCAATTCAACTTTTTTTTAACTTTTTTCAAAAAAATTTCCCAAAACCCCCAAATTTCAACCAAACGCAGCCTATGACTTTGCAAAATACGGAAAAATTTCCAAATCACAAAGTCTATAACATTACCTTAAAATCTTTTTGTTTTTGCAAATTTAGGCACTCAAGACAAACATTGTTTGAGGGTGTACAAATCCGATACGAAGTATATAGGCTTCGTTGGTTCGCTTTTGAGAATACAATTATTAGTAGTCTAAAAAAGTTAAACAGTAAAGTCATATTCTCAAAATATTATTCTATATTTTTCAATTCTTTTAAACTTTCTAAATTTGTTAATTAACTAAACACTCCCAAATATTTTTTTTAGAAATTGCAAAAATACTCCGGCCACCCTCGGTTATCCTTATTTAATGGGTGGTTGGGGATTTTTGTTAACTTTTAATATATTATAGGGGTGTTTAGTAAATAAACAAATATAGAGGATATTTTGTTAATTTTTAAATCTTACATCGTAATCAACCACCTAATTTAAATTTTTTCAAAAGATTATTTTAAAAACTATTAGAATAATGAATCAAACGAAACCATAATTAAGATACTCTTACTAATGCCGGTAAGAAATATATTACAAATGCATTTCTATCGATGATCCCCCTTCTCAAAATTTTTTTTTTTTTTGGGGGGGGGGGGGGGGGGGGGGGGGGGGGGGAACACGACATTCGAGCTAAAAGTCCGATTTTAAATCGTAAGGTTTGGTTTGACTCACCTGTTTTAGTGTCAGCTTCGTCATCAATCATCTCATATTCGACCTTATAACCGAAGCTTGTGTCGACTCGTACATTGATCAGATGTGATTTGAACTTTTATGGACCTCGACTAAATATCCCAAAATAGTGGTACTCCTTGATATGCTCTTAGTTTCCAATGTAACACGTGCGATCACAAGTCAGTCTCACACGTGCGAACTGACCGGATAACCGGGTAGCCGGGCAGCGACAGCGTCCCGGCAAGTATGGGGCAAGTGGGTCATAAGAATAATTGAACAATTAAAAATAAAAAACAAAAACAAATATTTTTAATATTTTATTAAAAAATAAAAAAATAAAAAAAATAAAACCTCCCTCAAATTTAAGCTAACTAGCAAAAGGCTCTGGACCATCTGCCCCACGTGCGGTTCCACGTCACGTGGACCCCACTCCTTCAGATAAAGACGACGAAGCGACAAAGAAACAAAGCGACGGTCCTGTTCCATCATTTAGTGGTTTTAAAAATACTTGGATTTTATTTTTTAATTCAAGCGCTCGATCTACGCGCCGGGTTTAATTATTTATTTTTAGAAAAAAAAAAAAATTAACTCACATTTCCAATCTGGTCAAGCTCCGCCCCTTACGAGTCCCGAACGACACGCGCTGTAATTTTTATATGCTAAAAAATAATTATTATTATATAAAGTTGAGTTTTATGATTTAGAATTTTTTATATTTAATAACGTTAGGATAATTTCATCAACCTTCGAGAGAATGATTGGTGCCTGCCATTTAGACTTTAGAGACTTGCTAACAATTCTTATTTCCTATATATATTTATATGCTGATGCCAATTGAAGAACTGAATTTTTAACTGCTTGTGTGAAGCATTTGTTGATTTGGCTGACTGCTAATAGAACTGACAGAAACAATATAGGGTTATGATTCTCTCTAGGTTTCCATTGGATCCTATTTCTTGACAATTTTGGTGAGGTTTGATGTTTATTCATTATATAAACTGAGTCAAAATCTAGGAGACACTAAACAATATAGTTTATTGGATACATGGAAGGAAAAGTGTTAAATGAAATTCGATTAAGGTTTGCTAAGAAATGCAGATAAGGGTTCACTACTGTTACTGTTGATGCGAATTCTAACACCAAACTAACGATACGTGCGTAACGTGATTGGTTAAGAAAAAAACGTGATTATGATAGGAAGCGAAATAATGCAATGAGAGCTTTTTAAAGTGGTTCGGATGCTAAGGTAGTAAGTCTATCGTCCACTGATTTGTATTAATATTATGGGTCAGGTCGCAAAAGCGTGACTACAAATGATTGGGAAAAGTAAATACAAAGTTTTAGAGAGAGAGAGAGTTCAAGTGTAAAATGGCCGAATCCCCATGAAGGGGTCTTCTCTTTTTATATCGAGTTGAATGCGTGTAATCATCATTAAATCCTTGGGTTGGTGTGAATGTCAGGACATAATCTGGCTTTACGTCCCATTGCCCACTTCCAAGCTGATTTCACGCGATTTGGAGCAGGGAAATGGACACGTGGGAGCTCCATGGCGCTTGGCAGGCCTGACGTGCGTTACCATTCTGACGAGAGCAGGTCACACTTCATCACGTGACTTTCCACATCAGCCCTTGTTTTCCCGGCATAACAGTTACCATTGTTTGGCTTGATGCTTCCATTGTTTATTGTAAATTTTACTTAGATGCTTTGGACTAACACTAAATCTTCCATTCCTTTCATAGATACCTATATGTCTAGAAGAATAATCATGTGGGTTTAGATGCTGAAATAGTGAGTATAAAGATAAGGAAATGTATAAAGGAAACAGTGAAAGTGGCCTAATTGTATCCCATCAATCTTATAAATTAAATTAGTTATAAAAAAATCCTAAAAACAATTGATTTTTTTTTTTTTAGTCCTAATATTCAAAAACATGTTTAATAAAATATTAAAAATATTTTCTGATTACAAACTATAAAAAATTATTTTATAATTTTACACTAGTTTTAGAATATAATTTTATATCAAACGAATCCTTGAATATTTAATTTTGTTCATGCTTTTATAATAATCTCAATATATCCTATGTTTTTTGTGCTTCTTTTATTTTACATAGACACCCAAAATCTAAAACCTATGAGATAGATTTAATTTTTTTAGATTTTTTTTTTTTTTTTAGGCTTTTAAGGAGTATTGAACTTTGGAATCTATACATATAAATACAATAACCCTCCTTTTCATAATACAAAAAATTATATATAAAAAAAAAATACATACACCAATCATCATTGTCCATTTATCTTATTACTATTATATGGTTTAAAATCTTCATAAGCATGGGTGTTTGGAAACACAAACTCATGTCAATCTACAAGATTAATTAATATTATAACTATAATCAATAATAATTAATTTTTTATTTATAAAATTGTACTCAATCCTACAATGAGACAATTTTTTGGTTTATGAATTAGTACAAAGCATCTTATTGGTTTTCAAAATTTGCTGCAAAATGTTCTTACAATTGGCTACACGTGAAGGTTAAATTGAGCTTTTTTAAGTGCCTTTTAATTAATTAATTCACTGGTAAGCATATCTTCTTTGGCTCCAAGGCCAAACGTGTGCATTTAATCTAGAATTTTGAGGGTTTGAGATGCATTGTTTGTATTTTAATATATTATATCATCTATGTATATAAATAAAATCGTCGAATCTATTTTTATCAAAAATCTGATGTCAACTTCAACTTTTTATTAGGTGGATAATAACTATTGGATTGATTTTTAATGGCGTAAATTTTGAGGTCAAATGGGTCATTTTCAAGTGAAATGTTTGATTGACGAGAAACCGTTAAAATTTAGTAACAGATCATTAATCTCTAACTCAGTCTTTTAATTTAAATTTTTGACATCATTTAATAGAAAAAGTTTGATGTGCATCTATTGGCGACCCAACATTTTTACCCGGGGACCTCTGCATTTCCGTCATTGTTTGTCAAACAATTAGTAAAAACTTTTATAAAATTATCAAACTTTAGATAAAAGAAATATCATAATATCAAGAACCTGAAAGGAAGTAATGCAATAACATGATGTTTTTATACTTGAATAAATCTATGAGAAGCAAAACATTGAGCAAATGTATTGAAAATAACATCCAATTCACAAGGAAACACAAGAAAATTTTTATGTGAAAAAATATTTTCAATGTGAAGAGAGCAAAAAATCACGGGAATCTATCGATCCACTTAAATCCAATTTAATCAAAAAAGTTTACAGCTACTTCAATCCACCAAAAATATTCCTTACACATTTCTTATTTCACTTTTTTTTTTCTTTTAATTTTTGGCTTCTAAAGATTATAATATAAATTTTCATGACTTTGATAAGACATAACTTAAGCTAAAATTAATCAAAACTTAAATGAAGTTAATGCTGCATTGATTTTTAATATGAGTTAATAAAAAAAGGAGAAATTTCCTTAGTATAAACATAGATAATAACTCAAATTTTTTTTAATAATTTTGAGCAGCTAAAATTTGACGTTTGAAATGTAGGAAAGAGGTGGGTGAAGGGTGAAGAATAACGTCTAATAAAATATAATTAAGGTTTAATTTGAGAAGGCAGGAACATTTTTAGATACAAAACAAACTCATAAGATCCATATATTTTTTCATCAAATTAGAATTAAAAACCTCCAAAAAACAAGTATGATTCAACCCTAAAATAAACTAACTGAAACAAGTAATAGACATATCTACAGCTGATAAAACAAAAAATGAAGCTAATTGTGGCACCTTAAGTAGTGAAAGCTTCAACAATTTTAGTATTCAAAAATTTTAAAAGCGAATAACATAAGAAAGAAAAAGAGAGAATTAGAGAGTAAAGAATTTTGGGATAAAATCATAAAAAGCAGGTGAAGTCGTGGAGAAGAGTGGAGAGAGTTTTAAACTGTAATATATGTGGGACTAGAATATATTATATAAACAGTTTTTGTGGTTATATATATATATCTATATATATATTATATATATATTATAATATAATTATATATAATATATATATAATTCCATTTCTCATTTCTCTTTTTTTTTTAAAAAAAAATCTGAGGGTAGGTTTGAATAATATTAACTAGATATGGGGTCCGTGCGTTGCGCATGTATGTTTATTTAATATTTTTGAAATAAGTTGTAAACAAATTTATTATAACATAATAAAGTAATTAGATTAAGAGATGATGATTGTTAGATTATACAAGTTTCAGAGTAAATAAAACTTCTATATATGTATAGAGTTATGTTAACATAAAATTAATAATTATACATTAATAATTATTAATATCAATTAATATTATGAAGATTAATTATTTGAACTTAAAATTTAAATTGAGTTCATTTTCAGGTTTGACATTGAATGGTAATTTTTTTTTCTCATAGTATAGGATTCTTTCCAGCTAAGGTTTGAAAACAGACTAACTTCCATCTTTATACGTTTTTCTTGAAAATGATTCATCTATGTAATGTGCTTATATAATTATTATTAGTACTCATCCAATGTGTGAAGATGGAAGAATTAAATCAAAACTAATGTGTTATGATGGAGAACAATTTTCAATCAATTAATGACTAACACTAAAATCAAGATAAAATTGAATATAGAGAATAATACTTTTATTATAAAAGAAATAAGTACATCGTTTTTTCATACTATGAACTGGGTTTGGACGATATAGACTTTATTTTCTATTTTTCTTATAGTTGTTCAATTCCTCTAGTGCATATGCATACTCTCTTTCGTTTAGGTTATAAATAATATCCATGACAGATTTCATGATTTGTAACATTTGGTCAATGACTTCTTTAAATTTGTCTCATGCAGTATGTAGATCATCCAGATTGCTCTCAACTTTTTTGAAAATCTCCCTCAATTCTGGCATTCCCTGAAAAATGTTTAAACCAATTGCAGAAACAATATACAATCAAATTTTATAAATATATGGAAACGGTAACATGAATGTATCAATATAATTATGAGATCAACTCTCGACATATCTAAATTTTTTTTAATGGTTTTTATATTCCCGCAAATATGTATCATCGTTTTGTTTGAGATTTTGTAATTTAGCATACAAAAGATGTGGAACATTTATACCTTCTGGTTGCCTCGGTGGAGAATTACTGCTGTTGAGGTCGTTGCTGGTATTCGTTGCAGAGTCTTTCGGTTATGATATTTTGTCAGCCATTTTTGAATTAGGTTTTGGAGAAGAAATGAACAATTAAAGTGTATAGTATCTGAAGAAAGTTAAATGGGTGATTGATGTCAGAGCAATATTTATAAAAGAATAGATACAAAAAGGTGGAATATGAACAAACAACTGGTAATAAATAAACGTGTCGATCAAAAAAGTGTTAATAATTATTTGGATAAGGTAATGCGAAACGTTAGTAGACTATCTGTACAATATTAAAGAAAACTGTAATAAATATTTTGTTAAGTGTGCATCATATTAGTTAGGTAGTTAATAATGGTTCAGCAAGATGTTGAGTTATTATGATAAATAAACAATGTGATTTATTACTAATAAATTCTTATTCATACATTTTTCAAAGATGGACAATAAATATTTTGTCAAGTATCAAAGTCAGAGATGATATGATGATGTCACAATATATTTATTAATTTTTTAATTGTGGTTCAGTAATATGGTTATGAAACATGCATATAGTTCGACTTTGATCTTGTTTGATCAATAATGGTACAAATGTTTTTTTAAATGTGTAATAGAAATGGTTCTTTCTAGTTTTTTTTTATTAAGATTATAATATATTTAGATTGATGTTTGTTGTATATGTTCAATTTTTTAACATAATGTTTGAACAATTTCTGGGCTACTGTATCACACAGTATAAAAGTTGCTCTGGAAAAATTAACAGACATTTAAAAACAGATAGACATGTTGAATGAAAAAGTCTTGACAACTTGTAGCAAAACTGTTTGTGGCACATTAAAGGAGAGCGTCATAAATAGTTAAAAATGGTTCGGCAAGCAGGCTTCCAAAATATGTTGTGGTTTGGCGTAGAATTCAATCTAATGAATAATGGAATAGAAATTTATTTTTATATGTTATATGAACATTATTTAAATTGCTGTTTGTCGAACGTGTTTAATTATTTGAAATTGTCATAATCATTGGTGTTTAATAGTTTCATTAAATATTGTTTATTTTTTACTGTCATTGTAATTTTGTGATGAATTTTTCTTTATAAGTTATTAAGTATTTGGATCAACCATTGATAATTGAGTGAGTTTTAACTTCTATTTTTAGATTAAACTAAAAAGCATTTAAATTTGTACATGTGCAAGAAATTACATAAGAAAGTTACTAAAAATTAAATTTCATACAGACTATTTGGTAATCCATGTTACATCTATGACATATGATATTTTCTAGTGACGTTGATTTGTCTTAGTGTATACGATTTTCATTCTCCTTGTTGCAAGTCGCAAATATTCGTCTTTTAATGAGAATTGTTGTAATTGGAGTCAGGGACTTGAATTCTTTCCTGCAATATTTTAGTTTGTAGAAATGATTAGGTAGTTTTACTAATTTCATTAGAATTTGTATACCTCTGTTGTCATATACAGTAATCAGAGCAACGACAGTGTGATATATTGCTTGCATGTTATATTTTTGGCAAACTGCAATCAGTAGTTTTAATCCCATATATGTATCATGTTCGATGAAGAACAAATGTGTTCCCAGCAGTAGCAAAGCTTGTTTATTTTCTGCTTCTGCAAGTGTCTTCAGAATTGAAAGTCCCGCTGTTGTTATTGTTGGTAGTTTGTGTCGTTGTTTTGAAATGTCCATTCTTTGTAATATTTGCTTTATGTTTGCTTGTTTGTTCAGAGATTTACACTTGTAAATTGTACGGTAAGTAATGGTTTTGAAGCACAACATTTGTAATAGTTAAAAAAAAAAAAAAAATCCATAGTTGGGAATCATAATACCATTACTTAATGATTAAGCAATTAAGAATAAATAAGTGTACCAAATATGACTCACGTAAATATGGATCCTAAAATGCATTTTGTTTTTTGTGTATTAGAAAACTATTAACAACTAAAGATGCACATGGTTCAACAAAGTCATTTGTATGGTTAACCATTATTATTATAAGACTATTGCGGAACAAAGTACTATCTTATTGTTATTAGTTGTATATTTAACCATTTTATATAATATCATTTTCTATATGACTAAGAAAATAATGAAATCAATAGATTAACGAAGTACAATGGTTTTAGTAAAACTTACGTTAACCATATTGTTTATAAAGCGATGTCATCTTTGTCGGTTGCTTTTACAATGATTCGTTGTAGAATTTCTGATGGTAATTGTAACAGACCTATGGGTATTTTTTTTTTTTTTTTTTTGTTATTTTGAAAGGAATCATGATGTCTTGGTGTTGTTTTTTAGGTGCAAGTATATGGAAATTATGTTGTTGATATGATATCTGCGGTTTACATAGTTCGCGTGTGGGTAGCGAACAATTTTTTTCTTTGGTATTTCAATTGCTTAGATAATGTTCTGTTTACTATTAATAGGAGTCAGCATTGTTATCTGAATCTGGTTTTGAGAATACCAAAGGTTCTTTGGGAAAACAAATAAATGTCTAGGAATAAGTAAACATGTTGATCGAAGAAACGTTAATAAGTTCTTGCATAAGAGGATAAGAAACGGTAGCAAACATAATAATTATTTTGTTAACTATTCAAGTCAGAAATGTCATGATAATATTATAATATATCAGTTGGATAGTCAATAATGGTTCGATAGTCGTGCTTCAAATGGATGTTATCGTTCGGCATGAGATTTAATTTGATTGGTAATAGAATCAAAGTTTTTTTCGATGTGCGATAGGAATGTTTATTTATAGATTTTGTTAATTTACATTATAATATATTTAGATCAATGTTTGTCAAGCATGTGTAGACAATCCAATGATAAAATTGAATATAGAGAATAACACTTTTATTGAGATACTTTTACATGTGTAATAAATCATATAAAGAACTCACTAAAAATTATATTTCATACATACTATTTGGTAATCTACGTTACATCTTGGACATGTGATATTTTCTGGTGATGTTGATCTGTTCCAATGTATCAATTTAGATTATCTTTGTTGCAAATCCAAAATATTCTCCTTTTAATGAGAATTGTCACGGTTGGAGTCATGGACTTAAACACTTCCCTGCAATTTTTTAGTTTGTGGAATTGATTGGTTAGTTTCACTAAGTTCATTAGAATTTTTACACCTCTACTGTCGTGCATAGTGATTAGAGCAATAACAGTCTGATACATTGTTTGCTGGTTATTTTGTTTGGAAGATGCAATAAGTAGTGGTAATCCTCTGTTTCTATCATGTTCCACGAAGAACAAATGCGTTCCAAGTAGTAGTGAAGCATGCTTATTTTCTGCTTCTATAAGGATCTTCAGAATTGATAGCCCTATAGCTATTATTGCTGGTAGTTTATATCATTGTTTGAAGATGTTTTTTCTATGTAAAACTTGCTTTACGTTTGACTGTTGGTTTAGAGATTTGTACTCATAAATTGTAAGTTAAATCATGGTTTTCAAACATAAGATCCACAATTAAAAAAAAAAAAAAAGTCTAAATAATAGTTTCAAACAGTTGATAATCATAATATCATTATTTGTATGATCAAGAAGTTAACAATAAAATAGTGTGAAAAATATGGTTAAGTTAGATATCCATTCTAACATGTATTTTGGCTTTTATGTATTAGAAAGATGTTAAGAATTAAAGACACAAGTGATTTGGCATAATCCATTTCAATTGTTGAGAGTCGACATATAGTTTTCTATATGACTAACAAAATAATGAAATCAACAGATTAACAAAACATGATAATATTAGTAAAACTTACATTAACCGTATTGCTTGAAGAGTGGTGTTGTTATTCTGAATTGCTTTTGCAATGATTCGTTGCAATATTTGTGATGGTAATTGTAATCATACTATAACAAGTATAGTCATGGTTTAAAAAATAAATTTCAATCAAATTGAAATAAGTAAGCTAGAACATGTTACCTTAAGCCCTTAGCAACCTTGGAGCCTCTTAATATAAAGAGAAATTAAGCAAAAGAGTATCCACACCAAGGGAAGAAGAAATTTGACTAAGAGAAAGATTTAGGGTTCTTAAAGATTTTGATCTCTACTCAAAAATTGATATATCATTTTCTTTATATAGGAATCCTTGTAAACAATTCAATAATTGTTTTGGACTTCCTTAAACAATTCCATAATTTTTATGAAGTTGTTAAACTTCTTTAAATTATAACATTGGATTAACATTTAATCACAATTAACAATTTAACTCTTAAATTGTTTACATAACAATTTAACCCTTAATTGTTTACAATTACAACCCCTATAAAATCCAATTTAATATAAAGAAAATGATTAATATAAATAACTTTATTACCTTTGGTAGGTGCTAGCCAACCTTGGATAATCAACTCTCTTTGGCTATTTCTCCATTCTCCTTAGTTTTTATGTGTGACCTCTTAGGTTCACTGTGGCCTAGCCGTGGGCCCAATATCACAGTCTATTTCGATATGTTTTGTCATAACTCTTTATGAACAAAACTCCCACTGATTATGATAGGCATCTAGCAATGCTCTATAACCCCTAAGTCACAATGAAGATATACTCCAACAAACCTTTTACAATCATACACGTTGTATAATCAAATCCTTCCGTTGTCTAATCCCAATTAAGAATGGATTCATGGTACGTCGAAATCCTTATCTTAATTTTAATTTAATACATATGGAATGTGTCACCATGAAACAACCTTTCATGTAACATTTTATATACCCCGGCCGGAGATTTCCCTTTTCCAATGTATCTTGACATTTGTCTAGGAACTTGATATCAATCTATACCAAGTCAACGGATCCCATCTTGACTATCACTTGTCCTCACACATAAACAACACATGGCCAAATCGGCTTATTAACACATGACATGATTAGCCTCATGTTTATACACCATATGAACCATATGCGTTTATGCAGAATCCAACCGTGATATCTCAGGTCTAAGGATTAAAAATACCCTAGTACGATCTTATGATAAATCATTGACTACATTTTAAATGTCCATGTGATTCATCATAAATGGCCATATTCAATAAACAGTTCACTAACCGCGTATCCATGCTAATGCCCTAGTGATATAACTTTTATAATCACCCACACTAATACCATCACATGATATTCTACGGAGGCATTCAACATGCCTACTATGTAATATTATTGCCCAATTAATATTACCTATGTAGGGAATACTTTGATGATTTTGATCTTCTAAATATTTGTATCATCCGGACATTTCACATGTAATACACATATATATAAATGAAGTAATAAATCACATGTGAAATAAGAACACTTTCTTCTATTGATAAGATAAAATGTATATACAAACTATATACATTCACATGTATATACAAAACATAATGCCTCGGAATCGATGACACGATTGGTTCCTAGGGCATACACTAACAGTGTTTTTGTTCTTTTGTAAGGAATCATGCTATTCTAGTGGCATTTTTTTTGGTGTAAGTATATTGAAATTATAAAGTTGTTATGGTCTTAGTGGTTTATATAATTTTTGCGTAGATATTGGATAGCGAACAGTTTTCTGTGTGTTTGGATTTGGTAGATATTATAGTGTTAATTATTAATGAGAATTAGCATTGTTATTTTTGAATCTCGTTTTTAGTATTTTTGTAAATTAATGATGGTATTTTTATTTTGTTGAACATTAATTATTTGATTTTGTTATATATATCAGATATCGTTGCTTCATTGTTTATTCTACCGAGAAAAATTGATTATTCTAGTCAACGAATATAAACTTTCTTGTTTATAATCATTTAATGTTAAGTATTAATTTATCTTAAGTGTAAACGGTTTGCATTCATCTATATCTCTACGTAGGTATATTAAGTATTTGATACATTCGATTAATATGAATCTTTTTAAATTCATATAAATTAATGTATTGGATGATATTTTGTGCATTGTACATGAATTATGTGCATATCTTATGCAGGTGTCTGATGCTCTGAAAGTTCTATGAGTTAATTGGGCAATTGGTCAAATGAAAGAGGGTGCCTCTGCTGTAAGAAGATGGGAGGATCTGGACACTAACTTATTGGTGAAAATCTTCCTGTGTTTTGATGTTTTCCAATTGACTTCAAGCATTGTTCACGTTTATAATTCATGGCACTCAGCTTCCTATGATCCTTGGCTTTGGAAAACTCTTGATTTGTCAAAGTTGAGATCAAATTTTATCAAAATCCCATTAGAGCCATATGTCTATGTGGATGAGTGTTTTGATAAGGCTTTGACTCGTTTGTTGAAAATTTTGTTGAGTCTCAGTCGGGGACAGATAAGAACCTTGATTTTTCACTTCGATTTGTGTGCAGGGGACAAACAATTTACTTATATTGCTGAAATGTAATTTTTTTATGTTTCTGTTTAAAACTTTGCTAAAAGATAATTTTTTTTTTTTATTCTTGCTGTTTATTGACTGAGTCTTTGGCATTGCCTTTGGTAACAGTGATCATCACCTTTAATTTTCTTTTTGGTACAGTGAATTGGGAAGTAACGCACCATACATTGTTGTTTGCAGGTGCCCCCATCTGAGGCGTCTCGTTATGCTAACTTGGAACAAAATAAAGAAGGATGTAGTTTGCAAGGCCATTCATACATAAAGATCTCTTGAATCCTTGATAATGCCTAGTATAGTAAATCCGCCTTATCTTATAGAGGAAATAGCCCTAAATTGCAAGAACTTCAGTGAACTCAAGGTCATGGGTCCTTTTGATGTTCTCTTTGCTTCTACATATTCAAATTTCTTCCAAATTTGAAGGTTTTGAGCTTGAGATGCTCAATGATAGTTAAGGATGCGTTATTGCTTATATTAGATGACCTACAAATCTAGAAGTCCTCAGCATATCACATAGTCTTCTTATAAAAGGTCCACTTCTTCCTCCACTGATGCCCAAAAAAATTATTAAGAAGCTAGATAAAATGATCTTGGAGAAGGCTACTCGATTACGTGAGTTTTTAACATGAACCGAGCACTCGTGCATCATGTGCCAACGTACTCAAAGTGATGAAGGCTTTATGAGGTGGTACAAGTATGAGGAAGGTCTATGGGAAATGGATGAGGCAAGGTCTCTTGCTCTTTGATTAGGACACTGTAGAGACTATAATTTTAACATTTTGTTTTGCTTGTATGTAATATATAGATAATATGTTGTTGAATAAGCATATATAAAATTGGTCCGTTGTGTTTTAGGTTGTCATCCTCCTAATGCTTTCGTTTTAGGTCGTCAACATTTTAATACTTGCTTGATGATCTTCTCTCATGGGAGAAGTATTATCTGTTTGCATGATTATGTACATATGTTAAAATTTCACTTTCTGTTGTTTCAAATTGATCTTTTGTTGTTCATTAATGTTATTTCAAAATGAAGTGGTTTCAAACTAATACGCAATTGAGTATTTTATATATTTCAATTCATGTTATTTATTTTGTAATTGTTATTGTGAAATTCATTCCTATTGTCAGGTTTAGTATTTGACAGTGAGATTTTGAAGGAATCTTTGAGTTTCACTTCTTTTATACTTTGATGATAAGTTATAGTGACATTGTTCAGATGAAGTGGTAATATTAAAGTTTTACTGTGCACTGTCGTTTTGGCTTTGTAAAATTCGTAAATGATGAAAAACGTTGTCGTTTAAAATGTTGTTGATACTTAAAGAAAACATGTGGATTTAATATTCAGTATTTTACTTTATGTAAATTTGGGGATTTGGGGTTTTCTCTATCAGTTTCAACTTTAAAGGCCTTTGTCCCAGTCTGTTTGTCACATTTTCGTCGTCCATCTTTTCTCGTTGACTGAAGTTTAGATAAGTAAAGTAAATTTTCTTCAGTCACAATGACAATGTCTTTTTTTATTTTACATTGGTCTAATTAATTTTTCATCGATTTTAACTTTGATTAAAGTGCATGTTATTGTTACAGAGTTACGAGATTTGTTATTATTGTTATAAGAAGTTGTTGTTAGATGGTTGTGCTGATAATTTGTTATGCTTAGGTTGTTTATTGGTTTCTCTGGTAGTTGTGTTGCAGATTACTTTCTTGATAAGTTTACTGCTGAAACTGGTGTCTTTCTTACTATGATTTTGTTTGTTCAGGTCAGATTGTTTATTTTTTGTCTTGGTAGTTGCGTTGCACACTCTTTTCTCGATAAATCTACTGTTGGAATTGGTGTTTTTCTCATTACGATTTTGTTTATTACCTTGCATTTAGTGTATATAGTAATACTGTTTTTGATTTATGAATTGATGTTATGAAATGCCAATGGTACAAATGCTTCAGAAGTTACCATCATTGTTATCGTGTAATTATCTATGTATTTTTTGGAACAGTTGTAAAGGTTTTGCTATTCTCTGTAGCACGTCTGAGATATTGTTGTTTTAATTTGTGTCTCTATCACATATCAGGAAGAATAAATGTCTTCCAAGTAATAACAAAGATTTACAATTTCTATTAAGTTGAATGATTGTCTGTTTTCTCTATTTTTATTTATTTGATGATATTATTTTTTCATTGTAGTAATGGCTCCCAAAAACTTGATGAAATTTATTCGAAGACTTGATTCCAAAGTTCTGTATAAAGGAGGATCAAGTAGTGATTCCAAGTCAGAATTGTTAATGCCTTTACAGCCTTCTGTTTTACCTGCTTCAGTCTCCAATTCTATGAAACCTGTTCTGGTTCTTGCCATGTTAAATTGATTGAAGAAGAAGACAATCAGTCAGAAGAAATTCCACTACGTAGATTGGTGAAACGACAGAAAAAGCTGTAAGCAAGAGGGTCCAAATACGAATTATGAACGAAAATGGAAAAATCCTTCTAAAGAAGAGATAGAAACAAAACATTCGGCCTAGGCAAAGAGGTAACGTTTTTTCAGTTTATCATGTGAATATATACTTTATTTGGCATGACGATGTTAACGTGGTTTCATTGCTTTTGAAATGGGCTTATGAAGGTTTCTTAGAAATCAGAGAACGTTGGCTTGTTTCAAAAGATGTGATCTTAGATTTTAAAAAAGAAAATGAACATGTGATTTCAGAGGTTCGCAAATTGGAAGAACAGTTGAAAATATCAAAGGAGGCATTTGAAAAGGTCAAAACCGAATTGAAACACTGTCAAGAATCATTTAGAAATGCAAAACAGTCTGTTGCAAATGAGCGGCAGCAAAAGGAAGTCTTTAAAAATAAAAGTAATGAATTGTCTGAAGAAAATGATAACATCAAATCTTTAATTGCACAAGTTGAGAAAGATAAAGAAGAGGCTCATGATTCTGTGTCAGAAATGTTTTTGGCCACCAAAGCTTGTGTCAAAGAATTCAAGAATAGATTTCCAAATGAAAATTCTAGTTTTTTAGAGACAATTGTGTTGAAAAATGAGAAGATGCCGGCTAATTGAGATTATATTGACTGCAATGCTGTTGTAACTTTCTTTGGTCCACTTAATGCTGCTTCTGTAAATTTTTAAACCGTCTATTAAATATTTTGACATTATTTGCCAATATTTTGACAATATTTGCCATGCAAGTGTTTATAGTCGAGTTATTATTACGGATGTGGAAGCATTCAGTTGATGCTAATTTTTGTGTATACGAAAGAAAGTCTCTAGCCCATGTAATGTTGCTTTTGTAAATATTTAAAGTGTTTAATAGTACTATTGATGTTACATATCTTCACGATGTTTGTCGTGCAAGAGTTTGTGGTTGAGTTGCGTATGTAAAAAATATGCATTTATAATACATAATACATATAATGTAGCAT
The DNA here is from genome assembly GCF_008641045.1 of Pistacia vera. NCBI lineage: Eukaryota > Viridiplantae > Streptophyta > Magnoliopsida > Sapindales > Anacardiaceae > Pistacia > Pistacia vera. Next base: position 259,892 of record NW_022196474.1, read on the forward strand.
TCATTGTACTTGACAATAATAATATAGAACCTTTAAATATCTTTGTATCAAGGAATTTATGTTTTTGTATATATTTGAACATTTAATGTGACCTTTTCATATTCATATAAATATCTTCAATTTTTCACATTAATCTCTCATAAACAATGTCTTATATTATATACAATGTATCAATCCTTTTTGTTACACAGAATGCTTTTTATTATATATAACATTTCAATCCCTTTAATCAAACACTTCTTTGAAAACGATGTTCGTCAATGTTTCTGCCAGTTCATCTTGTTGCAGGGGTAGCAAAATCTTGATACCTTGTCTTAAGGTTACTCTTGATAGTGTGACATATAATTGACCATGTGTAAAGACCTGATGTTTCATATACAATCCTTTTTTTTTTGAGTGATTGACCCTGACTTTTGTTTATTGTCATACAGAAGCTAACTATCACAGGTAACTATCTTCTTTTCAACCTGAAAGGCCACTTCATATCTGCATTCGACATTATTAGTTTCAGAATTGTAACAATATCCCCAATATTTAACTCGATAATAATCACCGTTTGTATGGACCACTTTCCTAAATGGGTTATAATCAGTCTAGTTCCATAGCAAAGACCATCAGATTGATTCAAATTACGCAGCAACATAATTGGAATGTCAATCTTCAGATGCAATTCATGTTTGGGCATGCTGGAGCACATCAAAGTATTAAGAAATTCGGTCGGATAGAGAATATCATCATCGTTTGAGATAATTATTGCTTTACAAGTACTATCTGAGCTGAAATACATCTTTCCATCTGTTGGCAGACTCTAGGTGATATAGTTATTCAATCTATGTATTGTCTCATTTTTTGGTGTCAATATTGCTCTCTCTTTCTCATATAGTCAATATTATTTATTTGAGCATATAAATTTGGAAAAACAGCATTCATAATTGTTTCTTCATCACTAGTATGTTGATTGATTTTCAAGTCTTTAGGTATTTGAATGTAACTCTTATCTTCTACAACGTCCCTTCCTTCTCTAATATCAAGTAACCATTTGTCAAAAGTCTTCAAGTTATCCAATTATTTCGGGTTTACCAAGTTTGTCTTCAATATGATGTTCTCTGTAAGTTTTAACACTGTTACATGTTTCTAAAGGGTAGATGATGATAAACAGGCCTGCATTATGTCATGTTTTTTCCTTTTTGGTATAACTGGTAGAATCTGTCTGAAATCACCACCCAGGCAACAGTGAGGGCTTCAAATATTCTATTTGCATTTGATTGATCTTTTTCAAACAAAATATCTTTTAGAGTTCTGCCAAGAGCTTCAAAGCAATACCTATTTGCCATGGGTGCTTCATCCTGAATGATCAAAGCTATTTGCTTGAGTAGTTTTGCCAATTGTGTCCCCTTTTTGATATCACATGTACTTTCCTCAGTGATATCTAAAGGGATTAAAAAACATGAATGTGCTATTCTTCCACTGGATAGCAGTAATACAAAAATTCCTGATGTAGCTACAACCAGTACAATTTTACTCTTGGATCTTAATTTGGCCATGATTGTTGATCATAGGAAGGTTTTACCTGTTCTACCATGTCCATAAACAAAAAATGGTGTTCCACTTTGATTGTTGATGGAATCAAAGATTGAACCGTATATGTGTCTCTAGCCATTGTTGAGACCCTTGTATAAATCACTATGCAGTGTTTTCATGTTGTCGATATCACAATCTAATTCCTCTGCAATTAATCTATTTTGTGAATTCTCAAAAATGGAATAGTTTGGAATTGACATTCCAGGGAAATTAGCCAAGGATTTTCCTGCCTTTTTCATCAGCTCTTCAATTTCAAACAATGCATGATTCTGAATTTGTTCCTCAGTGCATCTCAATTCTATCATCCGCATTTTTTGTTTAAGAATGTAGGGAATGCTTCAGATAGGTGTTCTGCATTTGCTCTCCACAAGTCTTTTGGACTCACCACTTCATTAAATACAAGAATAGTTACAAAAAGTTGTCTTAACTGTCTTCTAGAAGCTCATGTTGATGCTTCATCTAAGCAATCATTCCACTCTTTATCATCATCCAACAATCCTAATGCATAACATGCATCTTTGAATGACTGAATATTTCTTTATTGACAATTCGAATATCTTCAAATGATGTTGCTCCTCTTACTAAGTTCAGAAGCATTCGCAAATAATATTTCTCACTGCTACGTAGAAATGCAAAATACACCCTGCCAATACACCTTGATTTTTTTTTGTGGGGATCATTTTCTTTCTGTATCCTTCCAAACCCATTTGCTTGAAAAATCAGGATAAGTGAATGATCTTGCAGATTGGTATTGTTGATTACACTTCATCCATTCAGTCAATTTCATTTGTGTAACAACCTTGCTTTCCAAAAGTTTAACCAAACACTTATTTGGATCGAAAATAATTGTTTGTTCATTCTCTAACTGGAATGGCAATCTTTCGATAGCTAGTTTTTTGTAATACATGTCAAACTGAAATATCCTCCAGCAAGCTTCCATAGAAGAGATATATTTGTAATGTTTTCAATTGAATCAATTAATGTTATATTTATAACAAACATGAACAAACAATATAAAAAGATTATATTTGATGTATTTTGTACATACCTACAGTCCAGATATGCCTTTATTTCATCTTTGTTCTGTAAAATCTCGCATTGATTGTTCTATTGACCATTGTTTTCAACTTCCATAGAAACTCTCATTATGTCTGGTCCTTTGTTGACATACTTGAATAGATATTTGATTGATCTATGTTGATTAAATATTTCAATATTTATGTGAGCATCAAGGTTAACCAAAAGATTCCTGTTATAAGAAACAACAAAACGGTTATCCAGTTTGATTCCCTTTTCCTCAACAAATGCTCCATTATTCTATCTTTTGTACATTGGATATCCATTGTCATCCACACATGTTTGATTGACAAATTTTTTTGGAAAATGTTTTTTACATTTTCCTCTCTTCATACATGGTAAATTGTCGTTAAAATCACCACACGGGCCATGGATCATGTGATTCTTGACAGCTGCAAAGGCAACAGGATCGGTTTCCTTATTTGGTATTTCAGCAGAAACTATTTCATCTATTTTCTATGCCAAAGGATTCTTATATTTGGAATGTAGAAAAATCAGTATATGAGCATGTGGGAGGCCTCTCTTTTGGAACTTGATAGTGTAGATAACTGACAAAAACAATTATAACGTGTTCAAAAATAGTTGGTATAATATAATTTCATATCATAAATGATCAATGAATTAGATTTTTTAAAGAAGATAGAAATATTATTCATTGGATTACTTACTTGCTACTGTTTCACCAAAATATTCACCTTTTTTTATCTCTCGCATTAGCTCAAGCAATTTGATCTCAAAAACTCTACAACTGCAGTTACTCTACTTTCTTGATCACATTCTCAAAGATAATTCTGTAGATATTGTATCTCTGCGCACTTAGGATGGGATTATAGGTGAAAGTCAAAAAAAATATCTGGATATCCAAAATATTTGCAAATCGCCATTGCATCTTGATAATTTTGAACATGGTATCGGGGATTACCAGTGTGAGATGAAGGGAGCAATGTAGATTTCCCTAGATGCTGTGCATTAACATCATCTTTTGAAATGGCATCCATTAACCCGCTGTACAGATCACTCTTCAATTTTTTTCTAATTGTTTCTAATCCAACGAAATCTTTCCTCTTCAACAGCCATATATGCATCCACAATATATTGCTGTAATAATCTACCTAATCTCATCAGAGTATGCCCTTCATATAATCTATACTGCAACTGAAATGAATAATATTCTCTCATGCTCAGCCTGTTTCTCTTTGAAGACTTTTTTTCAAGTGACTCTTAATGGTTAATGTCAATTCTGCATCCATCTTCTCCATGTGGGAATAATATTGGATAACTTAATGTCATAAAGCTTGGATGCAAGTCATAAATTATTTGAAGACCCTTTTTTGAATGATGAACAATGATATCTTTTGTGGCTTCTGAAATTCCAATATCACCAACAATCACACCCGCAATTTTAGATGTAGTTGGCAAATTGTATTATCTTCCATATTTTTCCCTTTTCATTTTCAACCGCAAATGCATATTTCTAGTATCATTCCAATGCATATGGCCCCTGATAGAACGAAAACTTTTAACCAATTCATTGTTTGCATCAAACATCAATTGCAATTCCTACACTAATTCCCTGTCAACAGTATCATCGACTGTATTATCTCATATAGAATTTAATCTATGATTGGTTTCATACTCTTTGTCATAAATATAAAGCTATGCAAAGTGAGGTTTCCTTCCTTCAGGTGGAAGTAATGATCCTATTCGGTGGTAATTCTGCCTGCAAAGTTTGAAAACATATGGACCACTACCTTGGTTAATCCTATGGTCAACATGCGCTCCCATCGATGTAAATGAGAACAATGAATTGTATATCCTTATTTTGCTTCTGAAACTAATCTCCTTGTTACCATTGCCCACATCCAATAAACTTTTTAATGGTTCTGGCAATTGTTTCAATAATGGTAACTGAACTTTGCCATCCATACAACATAATGAAAACAAAGGGATGGCTGGCTTTTGTTTTTTAACAGTTCCCTCTTCTTACCACATGACTGATCCACAATGAATGCACTTGTAGGATGGTTCACCAAAGTTCTAGGACTCTTTTTCCACTATGCAAAGAAATAACGTGATATTTTTAGAAAGCAATAAAGTTAATACTTACATGTAGGGGTGTTCAAAAGAACCGTTCAGAACCGGAACCGGAACCGTTGGGTACCCGGTGTTTGGTTTCGGTTCCTACCCAGAACCGATCGTCAACGGGTAGGTTCCGGTTTCAAAAATCTGGAACCGTACTGTACGGTTCCGGTTCTGGTTCCTAGAATCAGGAACCAAAACCGGAACCGAGAATCGGGACTGAAATGAAATGTTATTAAAAAATGGGGGGTTATTGTAATTTACCTGCCACATATAAATACTTTAGATTAGGGCAAAAAAAACTCATCTTCTTTCTTCCCTTCTCACGCTCTTCATCTGCTCCTGCCTCCTGCTACTCTCTGTCCATTCACTTCAAATTAAGGTAAAATTTCAGCTTTTTTTTCCTTGCAAAATAGTTCATTTTCTTTCTTCCCTTCTCACAATCTTCGTCTACTCTTGCTCTCTGTCCACTCAGTTCAGATTAAGGCAAAATCTTCAGCATTTTTTTCCTTTAATTTGCTTGGCTTTGTGAAATCGTGATCCTTGGAATCTAGAAGAAGACACTAAAGCACTCCAATTTCTTAGGTAATTTCCTTCTTTCTTTTTATTTTATTTTGAATCTTCATTTTTGCTGTTGAGTAACAGACATCAGTTAAACTAGCTCCCCAATAAACTTTTTTTCTCGGGTAAAATGAATGGAATAATGTTTTTTTTTTTTTAATTTTATCTTTCTGTTTGATATATAATTAAGAGAAATCTTATAACTAGTTTCCTCTGCAACCTTTTTACATGGGGTTTAAAGTCTGACTTCAATCTTTCTTTTCCGTGAAGTTTGGTTTGTTAATGATTACAACACTTTTTCTGCCATCTTTCATTGATATTCAAGAGGGTTTCAATGGCTTCATGTAAGTCTATTAGAATGTCTTTATTTGGAGAATTTAATGGCTTGTTAATGATTATCTGTCCGATGGAGAAATGGGTTGTGTTTGATTTTGTTTTTGTTATGTTGAGTGATTGGTTTTCTGGGTTTTGTTCGTTCTTATGTGCGTTGTGCTTTTTTTGTGAGAGCCCAGGTTGTTGAATTTCATGTTTGTTTTATGTGTTTTTTTTTTAATATGTTCCTTCTTCATTTGCTCGACTTGTTTACCTCCTTAATTGTGCTTTTGGTTTGTTGTTTTGAACTAGCCTTGAAGTTTGTAATGTCTAAATTGGGGAATTTTTGTGATATTTTTCTTTTGTCGATGTATGATAAGATATCGAGAATGTACATTGAAGCTTATCATCATTTTATCGAAATGATCATTAGATGTCAGAATTTTAAGGTGTTTGTTTTCTAAGGTGGGTTGGTTCAAATTTTAAGGTATTGGTGGGGTGCATTCATGTCTACAATTCTTGAGTTTATAATGATGGTGACTATAGGTTTAAAGATTCAATGAAGTCGAAGAAAATGAGATGCTAAACATTAAATCAGATTTTTATTATTGATGGCATAATATCAATAAACACTATGTTTATTAAACATTATATGTATTTTAAATTCTTTTGAAGTTGAACTTGGCAAATTTTTTGTAGGAACAAGTCAATAAATAGAGACAATATTGACATTAGGAGGATATGCCTAATATGTTAGAGAGTCTATCTCAAATGTGCGTGCTCAACATAAGCAATCTGACATGTGCAACACTTTGAGAAAATTGCAATGAGAGAACCGCATAGCAGACAGAACGAATGTTCATATTGTGGAAAGATATTGGTGTATAATTCGGTGAATGGAACTTCTTCTATGCGTAAGCATTTATCCAATTGTAAGAAATGTCCAAGCAATGTAGAGAGAACCAAACACTTTTATCATCTTTCAAGACCATACACGAAGAAGGAGAGGAGAGTAGTACGATTACACATGGACATTCAATCAAGAGGTGTCTAGACAGTTGCTTGCTGAAATGATTATTATATGGAAGAACCTTTTCGAATGGTGGAGCAGCCACCGTTTAGGAGATTTCTAATTCATTGCAACCTTTGTGTCAAATATTTCTCGCATCACATTGGCTAAGGATGTTGTGAAACGTTTTGATTATGAGAAGGTTTTATTGAAAAGGTTTGTACTCTCTAAGTCTAGGATTGCTTTGACTACCGATATATGGACTTCGATTCAGAATATTAGCTACTTATGTCTCACTGGTCACTACATTGATGAGAATTGGGTTTTACATAAAAGATTCTCAGTTTTGTGCCTATTAGTAGTCACAAGGGAAAGGAGATAGGCAAAGTGGTTGAGAAGTGCATTTTTGATTGGGGTATTGAAGATAAAGTTTCTACTATAATCGTGGATAATGCAGTGCTAATGATGTGGCAATCGCTTACTTGAGGGGCAAATTAGCACTACTTCTGGAGGTGTTATCTTCCTATGAGATTACTGCTCATATTATGAATTTGATCGTGAAGGATGGTCTTAGTGAGACAAAGGATTGTATTAGCCGAATTCGTAATTCGGTTAAGTATGTGAGGATTCCCTGCTAGAGCCGAAACGTTTCAGAGATGTGTGAAAGAAGAAAGGATTGCTTATAAAGGTGGTGTGTGTCTTGATGTTGCTACTAGATGGATTCCACCTATTTGATGTTAGATGTTGCAGTAAAATTCAAGAAAGCTTTTCAGAGGTTGGAAGATGAGGATCCCAACTACATTGCGGATTTGTCACATGATACACCTTCTAACGAAGATTGGGAAAAAGCAAATGTATTTGCTAAATTCCTCAAAAATTTATGAAGCTCAAAAAAAAATGTCAGGGTCGAACTATGTGACTTCTACACTTACTTTCAAGAGACAATTGGTATTGTGCTTTGTTTGATGACTGGGAGAAAGACACAAATCCAATACTTAACACATGTCAAATAAAATGAAAGAGAAGTTTGTAAGTATTATGGAAGTGTGATAGATCGAACTGATGGTATGATTGGCGGTTTTAGATCCTCGGTTTAAATAAAATATGTGGAGTGTGGTACAAAAAGATTTATGACAATGATTTGCAAAAGGTTGGGTTGATGTCTAGAAAGTTAGAGATTTGTTACAGCGGTTGTATGATTTCTATGTGGGGGTTGTATTAGGTTTCCAAGAAAGCCAAACTTCTTGTTCTTCCCAATTACCGGAATTGGCCAGCCTTCAGTTACTGGGGTGAGTTGTGTGAATTGCGTACGACCGTCCTTAGATGAGTATGAGAGGAGATGGAGGTAGAGATTCATGATATCCAAATCAGAGTTAGACTTTACCCCCAGGAGAAATGTCTACCCGTGAAGTCCAACTTGAACATACTAGATTGGTGGAAAGCAAATGCTGCAACGTATAAGGTTCTCTCGTATATGGCAGAGATGTGTTTGCTATTCCGGTATCTACAGTTGCTTCTGAGTCAGCTTTCAGTACATCGGGTCTTGACTTGATCCTTTCGAGTTCTTTAGTACACCCATTTGGAAGCATTAGTTTGTGCACAAGATTGGTTGAGATATGCATATCCCCACTACTTTTGAGGATTACTTGATGGATGCAGAAAGTTAACTCAGGTAACAAATTATCAATATTTTATATTCATATTTAGTTAATTTTTCCCAAATTATTTTGTTCAATATTTTGAACTTACTAATTAATTTTCTTGTACTTGTTTTGCAGAAATTAATGCACATGAGGCGAGCAATTCAGAGCATGGAGCATGATTATTTTAGTTTTTCATATTTGGATGTTGTTAATTGTTATGTTACTAATTTTATATGTTATGTAATTTCATCGTTTTAGTTTTGGAGTTTATAATTTTGAATTTGTGATTTTCAATGGATTATTGTAATATTTTAATTTTGAATTTGTGATTTTCAATAGATTATTTTAATTTTGGAGTTTGAAATATGAAGTTTACAATTTTAATTTTGTTAATAAGTGCCAAGTGGGGGGTATTTGTAAGTTTTTAAGAGTTTTTTTATCATTTAAAAAACTTTGGGGGGGATAATTAATTTTACAGGGTACCCAGAACCGGACGGTTCCGGTTCCGGTTCCAAAATTCAAAGATTTCCGGTTCCAAAAGTCAAGGAACCGTCGGTTCCGGTTCCTTCCAAAAGTGTAGGGTACTCGGAACCGAACACCCCTACTTACATGTATTCTGTTAATTTCGGAACTCACAATGATATTTTTTTTCCAAGTAACTATAATATTTGAGTCACCAATTAAGTATGTCTAACTAAAAAATGACATTTGTCACCTCTTTTTGTTGAGTGAGATTTTGATCCTTTATTTGTCTCTGATAAAGATTTCTTTTGTTTTTTTAATCTTTGACCTGGAAATAAAAATAATAAAAAAAAGATCATCACAATATTCAACCACACTTGCAATGCTACAAATGGTTCGGCAAAGTTCCACACCTTTATTTTTACAATGTAATGAAATAATATTATGTTTTTAAAATATAACAAACTGAATGTTTAAATGTATGTTGTCAGATTCAAAACTCACGATTGTTTTGTTTTGCATTAGTAATTCGAATATTAGAATCCGGATCTGCATATGGAGAAGCACCTGAAAAACATAGATTTAATCAGCCAATGTAACTTATTATAACCTAAAAAACATAGGTAACCATTAATATTATATTTTTTTACCTCTTTTCCTTTTTAATTTAGACATCCTCTCCGTTCTATTTTCCTCGCATAACTCCTTTACATTTACAAAAGCATTTGAAGAACTTATTGAACCCTTCTTTGTGTTTGATACACATTATTTTTGTTGTTTAGATCTCTCATCTGGGTTTTAAAATAATAATATTAGAATTAATACTATACCATGCAACAAATTATATAATAGAAGAGCTTAACCAAAAGGCAAAAACAATAATTAAATATCTCATTTATATTTATATAAGTATTTAAAAAATATATTATGACATTTGTCACCTCTTTCTGTTGAGAGAAATTTTGAACCTCTATTTGTCTCTGATAAAGATTTCTTTTGTTTTTTAAATGTCTGACCTGGGAATGAAAATAATAAAAAAAGGTCATCACAATATTCAGAAACACTTGCAATGTTAAAAATGCTTCGGCAAAGGTCGACACCTTTATTTTGACAATGTAATGAAATAACATTGGGTGCGTTTGGTTTAGTATTTTGGATAGGATTTTAAGGGTAGTATTGGGTTATTGGATATGGGAGTATTACGAGGTAAATTTTAAAAATTTATAAAAAAGCCCTTAGGTTTACTAATTTAACTAAAGACCCTAACATGTAAAATGACAAAAACACCCCCACCACTGCAGTGTCAGATTCCGGCCACCACCGCCGGAATCTGACCGGAAAATTTCGTTACGGCACAGACTTGTCGGATCTGTGCCGTAACACATCGTTATGGCCTTTTCCGGCTAGATCCATGGTAGATCTGGCCGGAAAAGGCCAGATCTATGGTTTGTTTTGGCCGTCGACGGCCGGAAAAGGCCAAACGACGGCCATCTTTGGCCGTCAGCGACGGCCAAAGATGTGGCCGTCGTTTTCGATCGACGACGGCCAAGATTTGGCTGTCGTTGACCGTCAACGACGGCCATTTCTTTGGCCGTCGCTGACGGCCAGATCTGGCCTTTTCCGGCCAGATCCGTTGTGGATCTGGTCGGAAAAGGCCACAGCGGTGAACTTCCGGCCATTTCTGGTCGGAAGTTTGGCCGTTGTACAGATTCCGGCTATCACCGACGGTGGTTGCCGGAATCTGACAAGTTGGGTTGATGGGGGTGTTTTTGTTAATTTTAAACTTTTTTTTCAGGGGGTATTTAGTGAAATTAATAACCTTATGGGGTTAAAATGTAATTAAAAAAAATAGGGTAATATTTTGAGAATATTGTACCAAACGCGATTTGAAAAATAGGATCCAGAATAGGGATAAAAATATTAAACCAAACGCATACATTATGTTTTTAAAATATAACAAACTGAATGTTTGAATGTATGTTGTCAGAATCAAAACTCACGATTGTGTTGTTTTGCATTAGTAATTGGAATATTAGAATCGAGATCTGTAGACAGAGAAGCACCTAAAAAACATAGATTTAGTCAACCAATTTAACTTGTCATAATCTGAAAAACATAGGTAACCACTAACACGATATTTTTTACCTTTCTTTCTTTTTAATTTAGACATCCTCTCCATTCTATTTTCCTCGCGTATCTCATTTACATTTACAGAAACATTTGAAGAACTTGTTGAACCCTTCTCTGTGTTTGATAGACATTGTTTTTGTTTTTTAGGTCTCTCGTTTGGATTTCAAAATAATAATAATAGAATTAATATTATACCATGCAACAAATTATATACTAGAAAAGCTTACCCAAAAGGCAAAAACAGTAATTAAATATCTCATTTATATTTGTAGAAGTATTTAAAGAAATTATTCAATCTTTCTTTGTCTCAGATACACATTGTTTTTGCTTTTCAAATGTGTTACCTGGAATTCAAATTAATAATAATATGATTAAGACTATATTACACAACAAATTATATCATTAAACAAAACAGAAATTAATTCACTCAACAATTATTTCATATCTATCAAAAAAGTATTCACAACCATGTAACATATAAAATAATTGTATGACTATATCAAAACAAATAAGCTAGTTATTTTTGTTCGGAAAGTTTATTATGGATCATTTTACTGTGAAATTCATACGTCAAAATAAAACAACAAAGATATAGACTGAACTTGTTTACTCTCTAGATAATAATTATATGGAATTCTAATATTAAGTACTTTTTTTCTTTTTGGAGATTGACTTTTTGATTCGCCTTGAAAATTTAGGTCTTTTTTTGTTCCATATAAACATTCTCAATTTTCTATTCTCCTTCCATACTTTTGTTCTCAAATCAACTATATTTATTTTTCCAGAGTCATAATCCAATCTGTAGTTTTCAATCACTTGCGAATATAATTCTTGGATATATGACGGCATAGCTGCTGCATCCTGATCTGTAAATTATTGTTAATTGCATTCTTTTTTTCAACTATGTTTAGTCCAAGTTATTATAGTCATATGCAAAAATTGATAACAAACTATTTACTACAAATTTTTATGTAAATTTATGGATCGACAAATGTGTTATTAAAACTTTATAACTTTATAGCATAAAATGTTATAATTTTCTAGCAAGATTTGAACTGAAACAAAGCTTCATCTGTTACAGCCACGTATTAAAATGGTTCGGCAACAAAAATATTTCCAAACAAAGGAGACATTTATTATTATAAGTATGAATAAATTGTTGGTTCAGCAATGATCTACCAAAAGTATATCATGCATTTGTTAATTCAACAACTGAGAATAACTTCGACTCTGACATTATAACCAAAAATATACTTGCATCTATTACAGTTATACTTATATTATGGTATTCTAATTAACTCGTCACAATTCTACAGGCCCATTATATATAAATAAATGCTTTATCAATTAAATTTTGATCTTATGGAAATCTTAATCAATTACAATTCTAATGAAAAATTATGATGAACAACGAAGTTTTCAATCTGTACTTTATTACTTTTCCAAGAATTTATATAAATATTTTCAAAAATTAAAATCGTCAAGTATATCACAATCAATATACAATTTAACATTGTACAGAAATAGTTCACAGAAAGAAGATATTCATCACCTTTAATAGGAACTACACTCTAACTATAAGGAGCAATCGTTTCATCCAACTATATATATCTACATTAACGAACAATAAAATAAAGACATAAGAGAAATACATCAGTAAGAAGCATATAAATATTATTATGCAAAAATTATATAAGAAACGAAAATAGTACGATATAAAGCAAAAAAAAGAAAATCTAAACCTTAAGCTAGATCAAATACGCCATACATAAGATAATGGCAGTCTAATGTTCAGATAAATATCTCTCTCTCTCTCTTATATATATATAAAGGGTTAGATTCATCTCACTTGCAATTTATTAAGAGGAATACATTAATTAGTAAATTAAATTTTACAAAATAAATCATTAGCAAAATAATAGTTCGACATATTTTTATATCGTGAAATCTTAATTTTTTTTTTTTTTGTTTAAACAATAATTATATTCGCACTTGAATATATTCAGTTTGTTTAAAACGTTATCATTTAACATATTCATCGTCCTTAAAAGCAAATTAGGGATTAAGGGCATTTTCTGCGTTGATCTGTAACCACAGTTACACTTCAAAAGCTTTCGTATGTATGTATGTATGTATGTATTATTATTATTATTATTATTGTTGTTGTTGTTGTTGTTGTTGTTGTTTTGTTGTTGTACTGATATTTTGATATCATTGCTTGTACACAATTGTGATGTCCTCTCCAATGAGAAAAACCCTGAACAAATAATGCAAAAATTAAAAATAGTTCATGAATACAATATTAAATATGCTTTTAAATATTGAAAGAAAAAAATTGTTGTGCAGTCTATATGAAGAGAATAATTCCTTATTAGGAGAGAAGATATTTAGATTAGCTCAATTTCGAAGGAAGATATTCAAATTGACTTAGACTCCAACTAAGGTAGCCGAAGATCATGTAACTTCCTAATTCTACGTATTTGAATCTTATCTCAACTCTATCATGTAAATGGGTGTTATATAAACCCATCATAACTTGTTTTCAAGGGGGTGGGCAATTGTTCTAAGCAAATTTTCCTATGAATTATACTATTCTTTGTAAGCTCTCAAAAGCAATAAGATAACAGTGGACGTAGGCTCAAGTTCTAACTTGCCGAACCACTTTAAAAATTGTCTTGTGTTCTTATTTATGACTCTTTCTTTTTTATTCACTGCTGATTTTCATTAAATCATGCGCACATCCATTCTGGTTCCGACAGGGTCAATCGAAATTCTCTAGTTGGTGCAGATTTCTTTATCAACATTTTAGCACTAGAAGGAGGACTTGATTCACATCAGCTCTCCATGTTTTTCTACAGAGTCTCAACTTCTTCAGCAAATTTCAGCTTCTTAGTCTAGAATCATATTATCAAATGTGAAAATCTAAACAGGATAAAGTCTGAATCTGGCTAAGCAGTAAAAACAAGAATTGTAGCCCTTCAAGTTAGCTTTTCGATGGTCCAAGAATCATCCAAATCCAAGGTCTAAAACTCAAGTTATCATCAAAATACTAAAGCATGTTCCAAATTAGAGCTCTCAAATCGCGTGGCTAGATCACTCAAATCGCGTGCTTAGATCAATCTGATCTTCAGCTCCAGCTCACGTGGCCAGATTGCTCAGATCACGCGCTCAGATCTCTCAGATTAGAAAGACTCTCTAGCTCCTAAGCTATCAGGCTCTCAAGCTAGCTCTCTAACTATCGAGCTCTCAAGCTATCCATGCTTTCTGATCGAGCAATGCTCTCAGATCAAGCTCTCCACACTTTCTAATCGAGCTATGTTCTCAGATCAAGCTCTCCAAACTTTTTGATCGAGCTATGCTCTCAGATCAAGCTCTCTACGCTTTCTGATCGACCAATGCTCTCAGATCAAGCTCTTCACGCTTTCTAATTGACCAATGCTCTTAGACCAAGCTTTCTACGCTTTCTGATTGAGCAATGCTCTCAAATCAAGCTTTTCGCGCTTTCTGATCGAGCTATGCTCTCAGATCAAGCTTTCTGTGCTATCTGATCAAGCTATGCTCTCATATCAAGCTTTATGTGCTATCTGATCGAGCTATGCTCTCAGATCAGTTCTCCACGCTTTCTGATCGAGCTATGCCACAGATCAAATTCTCCACGCTTTCTGATCGAGCTATGCTCTCAGATCAAGCTCTCACGCTTTCTGATTGAGCTATGCTTTCAGATCCAGCTCTCCACTCTTTCTGATCAAGCTATGCTCTCAGATCAAGCTCTTTACGCTTTTTGATCGAGCTATGCTCTCAGATCAAGCTCTCTACGCTTTTTGATCGAGCTATGCTCTCAGATTAAGCTCTCCACGCTTTCTGATTGAGTTATGCTCTCAAATCAAGCTCCCAACGCTTTCTGATCGAGCAATGCTCTCAGATCAAGCTCTCCACGCTTTCTGATAAAACTATGCTCTCTGATCAAGCTTTCCATGCTTTCTGATTGAGCAATGTTCTTAGGTCAAGCTCTCCATGCTTTCTGATTGAGCAATGCTCTCATATCAAGCTCTCCATTCTTTTTAATCGAGCTATGCTCTTAGATCAAGCTCTCCATTTTTTCTGATCGAGCCATGCTCTTAGATCAAGCTCTTCATGCTTTCTGATCAAGCTATGCCACAGATCAAATTCTCCACGCTTTTTGATCGAGCTATGCTCTCAGATCAAGCTCTCCACGCTTTTTGATCGAGCTATGCTCTCAGATCTAGCTTTCCACACTTTCTGATCAAGCTATGCTCTCAGATCAAGCTCTCTACGCTTTTTGATCGAGCTATGCTCTCAGATCAAGCTCTCTACGCTTTCTGATCGAGCTATGCTCTTAGATTAAGCTCTCCACGCTTTCTGATCGAGTTATGCTCTCAAATCAAGCTCCCCACGGTTTCTGATCGAGCAATGCTCTCAGATTAAGCTCTCCACGCTTTTTGATCGAACTATGCTCTTCGATCAAGCTTTCCATGCTTTCTGATTGAGCAATGCTCTTAGATCAAGCTCTCCATTCTTTCTAATCGAGCTATGCTCTCATATCAATCTCTTCATACTTTCTAATCGAGCTATGCTCTTAGATCAAGCTCTCCGTGCTTTCTGATTGAGCTATGCTCTTAGATCAAGCTCTTTCTGCTTTCTGATCTAGCTATGTTGTCAAATCAGGCTCTCTATGCTTTCTAATTGAACTCCTCGCAGTCTTAGATCGAGCTCTTTATGCTCTTTGATCAAGCTCTTTATGTTCTCAGATAGAGCTCTTTATGCTCCCTGATTAAGCTCATAAGCTCGCTCATTCGCTTGAGATCATGTGTTCAAGATCTCTCAAATCTCTTAGATCATGCTAGGCATAACTCAAGTTCTTCAATTTGAGACTGCAACCTATAGTGCAACAGCCATTCAGATCAAAGACATGAGTTTTTGAAGCGCAATTACGCACTCCAAAAACTGGGGGGCTATTGTTGTGTGGTCAATCCGGAAAGAATAATTCCCTATTATGAGAGAAGATATTTATATTGGCTCAATTTGGAAGGAAGATATTCAAGCCGAAGATCAGGAACTTCCTAATTCTACGTATTTGAATTTTATCTCAACTCTATTATGTAAATGAGTGCTATATAAACCCATCATAACTTGTTTTCAGAGGGGCTGGGCAATTGTTCTAAACAAATTTTCCTAGGAATTATACTGTTCTTTATAAGCTCTCAAAAGCAATAAGATAACAGTAGACGTAGGCCCAAATTCTAACTTGCTGAACCACTTTAAATATTGTCTTGTGTTCTTATTTATGATTCTTTCTTTTTTATTCATTGTTGATTTTCATTAAATCATGCGCACATTCATTCCGGTTCCTACAGGGTCAATCGAAATTCTCTGGTTGGTACAGATTTTTGTATCAACAAAAATTAAGAGTAATTTTGTAACCAAGACGTTTTGATATTAATTTCATCAAGATCATGTACATACACGGCTGGATTTATCTTATCATATTATATATGTTTGGTCTCGATAAATTAATATAAATATATTTTGATTAGAAAATTATTTGATAATCTATAATCTCTAACCTAAACATATTGGGCTCGGGCTTATCTATCATTAAAGCCCAAATGTCAACTCTTCCTTTCTATTTTATTTTAGCCCAACAACATTATAATAACGAATCGTTTTTTGATAAACAAATTCATTTTGCAAGTTTGATAATATCGACAATTCATTTAAAGGATCAAAGTAATGAGATATAGACTGAGACTGGTGTTTTTCTACGCGACCTTTGAACTAATAAACATTTTAGAAATTAGAAAGAGAACAAAAGTTTGGCCTTAAAAACTTAAAACCATTTCAATGTTGAGAAGGAACTAAAATCCATGGCCTAACAAATTGATTGGGTTGATATATACAATGGTGTGACAGATTTCTAATTTTGACAATTCATTTAATATGAATTCTCAAATTTTTCATTATTAGTGTATATGGTCAAATTTAGGTATGGAAGAGGTAGAGACGTGCAAAAAATTGATCAGATCAGATTAATTGATTATTTTAACAATTATATTCATGTAAAAAACAAAAAAAATAAAAGATATTATCAATTAGGGTACAAACTTTTTTCATTTTCTTAGTGGGAGGCCGAAAGTTATAAATTGTTCAATTAAGGGATAATGAACAGTTATTTAGGGTTAAATTTAACTTTATATAAGGATAAAAACGTAATTAAACAATTTTATTTTTACAAAATAAATAATGAAAACTAAATAAAACTTTAAATTATCCCTTTTTACAAAATAAATTCACAAAGTTGAGTTTTATGAATTTAGAATTTTTTATATTTTAATAACATTATATTCAAATCTTAGGATTAATTTCATCAACCTTCAAGAGATTATTAAGGTTTAAGTGTTTAAATATCACTGAAAGCGGTTAAATACACATTGAATTCATAAGTAATATAATTCCCACCCTTAGAGGTTTAAGTGTTTAAAATGACAGTGTCTTCCTTATTCGAGTAACGATGATTTTTCGTATGTCTTTGCCCTCGAATCCAAATGACAAAAAAACAGTCAAAGGTTTTTCAGGTGTTGTTAGTTTCCCAATTTGCGAAACTTCAAGGGTAAGAGTTATTCACCCTAGAAGTTATTTAAAATAGTAAAACCGTGTTACATAAGTTTTTTAATTAAAATTGCATAAAAGTCATAAAATATCAAAGAAGAATAAATGGGTTTTGAATAAAACATTAAGGGAGAACGACTTACACATACCCAAGGTTTATCGAAATAACAAGTTGGTATCTTAAAAGTTTTGAAACGATAAATAGGTACCTTTCGTCATATTCTGTTAGTGATTTTCGTTTGATAATAGTGAAAAGACTAAAATACCCTTGAAAGTTTAATATTTTAGTTTTTTATAAAATTAAAAATTTCTAAAAAACCCCCTAGGTTTGCTAATTTGACTAAAAACCCCAATACATAAAAATTTTATAAAATAACAAAATCACCCCCGCCACCGCAGTGCCAGATTCCGACTGGCCGAAAAATTATGTTACGACATAGACCCGTCGGATCTGTGTCGTAACGCATTGATCTGGCCGGAAAAGGCCAGATCTATGTCTGGCCTTTTTCGGCCTCGGTGGCCAAATCTGGCCGAAAAATGTCAGATTGACGTGTTACGACACAAATCTGAAGGGTCTGTGTCGTAACACGATTTTCCAGCGAGATTCCAACCTCGACGGCCAGATCTGGCCGTAGATCTGACCTTTTCTGGTCAGATCAGCCACGATCTTGCCAGAAAATACCCGATTTACGTGTTACGACACAAATCCGATGGGTCTGTGTCGTAACGCAATTTTTCTGGCCAGATTCCGGCCACTATAGGTGGCGGGGTGTTTTTGTTATTTTATAAAATTTTTATATATTAAGGTATTTAGTCAAATTAGCAAACCTAAGGGGTTTTTTAGAAATTTTTAAATTTATAAAAAACTAAAATATTAAACTTTCAATGGTATTTTAGTCTTTTCACTATTATCAAACGAAAATCACTAACAGAACATAATGGAAGGTACCTATTTGTCATTTTAAAATTTTTTAGATACCAACTTATCATTTCGATAAACCTTAGATATGCGTAAGTCGTTCGACCAAACATTAATTATTATCACCAAATAAATGAGTTTTCAAAAATAAACATTATTTATTATTATCATTAAATAAACAAGTTCAATAGATAAGAGGTATAAATATAAGTCCTTCAAATCAGGGTTTGAACGTGCGGGTCACGAGGCACCACGTGGAGGGCTCCGGTGGCCCCGGGTTTTGCATTCGAGGAAGCTTTCTGTCTGGTCCATTTTGCTTTTACGAGGTGGACCTAACCCGACATTTTAAAACTATTGTACTAACTAATTTATTAAGACTAATTAATTATTAATTTATTAATCCATGTTTGGGGCTTAATATTCTTGGAAGTTTGTGAGTAATTTAATAGTAATTAGCAAATGTGTGTTTACTAATTAAAGACAAGATTAGTAGGCCTCACGTGTAAGGTTTTGTTTTGTTTTTTGGAATTAAATTAAATTAATTTCCTCTTATGGATGATTTTAATTAGTAATATAATTAATTAGATTTTTTTTAACCCTCTTTTAATTGCAATTTATATTGGTTTTCTTAGAGATTTTGAGAAATATGTTACTAATAATTCATTTTTGGTTTATTTTTATTTTTATTTGTTGCAATTCTAATTGGTGTGAAGGCTTCAGCAATTAGAAAAAATTTAAAAAAAAAAACTATTTTAATAAATTAAATTAGTTATAAAAAAATCCTAAAAACAATTTTTTTTTTTTTAAGTCCTAATATTCAAAAACATGTTTAATAAAATATTTAAAAATTATTTTCCGATTAAAAACTATAAAAAATTATTTTACACTGGTTTTTAGAATATAATTTTGTATCAAACGTACCCTTGAATATTTAATTATGTTTTTCATGCTTTTATAATAATCTCAATATATCCTATTGCTTTTTGTGCTTCTTTTATTTTTACACATAACACCCAAAATCTAAAACCTACATAGATTTAAAAATTATATTTTATGTTTGTAGGCTTTTAAGGAGGATAAGGAGGTATTGAACTTTGGAATCTATACATAATAATACAATAAATCCCTCCTTTTCATAATACAAAAATTTATATATAAAAAAAAAATACATACACCAATCATCATTGTCCATTTATCTTTTTACTATTATATAGTTTTAAAATCTTCATAATGCATTGGGATGTTTGGAAACACAAACTCATGTCACCCTACAAGACTAATTAACTAATTAATCAATTAATTAAGAGTAAACGACTATTCCCATACAAGGTTTGACGAAATCGTAAGTGGGTACCCCCAGCTTACATTTATTTCAGATTCTCACCCTTAAAATAATAGTGTTAGCAATTTTTAGGGTTAGAGAGTGCAATTACCATAATGCCCTTAATCCTAAATTAATAAATTATGTTTTAACCCTTAAATTAGTAGAATTATAAAACTTACCATTTTAGTTTCAAATTATGTCAAAAACAGCCTCGGTCACTACACACTATCATCGGAAACAACCCGATCTAGGTTGTTTTCGACAGTGTCATACCCCCTGGTCACCTCTATCACCTTCCTTGTAGTTCGTCATCCAAAACCCCTCTGGTTCCCGACTCATTGGCCCCTCCAATCGCTGGCATCATTAGACTTAGGGTTTTGGTGTTCTTCGCTGGATTTCGGTCGATTCCTGCGATGAAAATCCAATTGGACACCACTACTGCAACCATTGTCTCCAAATCTATAAAACCCTTGTGTCCCTAGCAACCGTTGCATCGCCGGCCGAGAGTTCGTGTTCATCAGCCTTTTTTGGTGAAGTGGTGGATAGCAAACGATGAGCTATCATGGCTCGGAAGGTTAGGGGTTTTGTAGGGGAGGATGCGAGGAGTCAAATGGTGGTGGTTGGGGTTGTCGCCGTTCAAAACGGCTGAAAACGGGCAAAAAGCAGTTGCATGTCGCGGCTACGGTGGTCGACGATTGGCGAGTGATGAGGGGTTGTAAACGGCATGGTTTTGTAGGCGGAAGGATGGGGGTTCAAATGGTGGTGACAAATGTGATTTTGGATGGAAGAATCGTCGGGAAAATGGTGAAAAACGTCGGGGATACCGTTTGCTAACGTGCGTCGGAGGACTATTAGAGGCAGTGGTCTGCTAATGTGCGTCGCCCGTGTAAAATGACCAGTTTACCCCTTTACCGTTATATCAAACATTTTTTTTTGTCACTTTAAGGGTGGAAATCTGGAATAAATGTAACATGGGGTACCAACTTAGGATTTTGTCAAACCTTGGGTGGGAATATGTCGTTTACTCATTAATCAATTTTTTATTTTATGAAATTGTACTCAATCCTACAATGAGCACAACTTTTTTGGTTTTTAGTACGAAGCACCTTCTTGGTTTTCAAAATTTGCTGCAAAATGTTTTTAAAATTGGCTACACATGAAGGTTAAATTGAGCTTTTTTAAGTGCCTTTTAATTAATTAATTCACTGGTAAGCATATCTTCATAGGCTCCAAGGCCAACGTGTGCATTTAATTTAGAATTTTGAGGATTTGAGATGCATTGTTTGTATTTTAATATATTATATCATCTATGTATATAAATAAAATCGTGGAATCTTTTTATCAAAAATCTGATGTCAAATTCAACTTTTATTAGGTGGATAATAACTATTGGATTGATTTTTAATGGCGTAAATTTTGAGGTCAAATAGGTCATTTTTAAGTGAAATGTTTGATTAACTAGATACCGTTAAAATTTAGTAAAAGATCATTAATCTCTAACTCAGTCTTTTAATTTAAATTTTTGACATCATTTAATAGAAAAAATTTGATGTGCATCCATCGACGGACCTATGATTTATGTCCGAGGGCCTCCACAGCTCCGTCATTGTTTGCTAAACAACAAGTAAAAGAAATAACACAACATCAAGAACATGACATGAAATAATGCAATAACATGGTTATAATCTATAATCTCTAATCTCTAACCTAAACATATAATAGTATATATGTTTCGTCTTGATAAATTAATATAAATATATTCTGATCAGAAAATTATTTTATAATCTATAATCTCTAATCTCTAACCTAAACATANGGCATGTAAATTCAGTCTTACTGATATTTTGATATGATTGCTTGTACACAATTGTGATGTCCTCTCCAATGAGAAAAACCCTAAACAAATAATGCAAATTTTAAAAATAGTTCATGAATACAATATTAAATATGCTTTTAAATATTGAAAAAAAAAATTATGAGTAATTTGGTAACCAAGTCGTTCTGATTCATCAAGACCATGTACATACACGGTTGGATTTATCTTATAATAGTATATAATTATATATGTTTCGTCTTGATAAATTAATATAAATATATTCTGATTAGAAAATTATTTTATAATCTATAAATTAATCTCCAACCTAAACATATTGGGCTCGGGCTTATCTATTATTAAAGCCCAAATGTCAAACTCTTCCTTTCTATTTTATTTTAGCCCAACAACATTATAATAACGAATTGTTTTTCGATAAACAAATTCATTTTGCAAGTTCAATAATATCGACAATTCAATTAAAGGATCGAAGTACTTAAATATAGATTGAGATTAGTGTTTTTCTACACGACGTTTGAACTAATAAACATTTTAGAAATTAGAAAGATAACAAAAGTTTGGCCTTAAAACCATTTCAATGTTTAGAAGGAACTAAAATCCATGGCCTAACAAATTGATTGGGTTGATATCTACAATGGTGTGACAGATTTCTAATTCTGACAATTCATTTTATATGAATTCTCAAATTTTTCATTATTAGTGTATATGGTCAAATTTAGGTATGGAAGAGGTAGAGACGTGCAAAAAATTGATCATATCAGATTAATTGATTATTTTAACAATTATATTCATGTATTTAAAAAAAAAAAAAAAAAGGATATTATCAATTAGGGTACAAACTTTTTTTATTTTCTTAGTGGGAGGCCGAAAGTTATAAATTGTTCAATTAAGGGATAATGAACAATTATTTAGGGTTAAATTTAACTTTATATAAGGATAAAAACGTAATTGAACAATTTTGTTTTTACAAAATAAATAATGAAAACATTTAAATTATCCCTTTTTACAAAATAAATAATAATTTTTTTTTTTTTAGTTTTGTTCTTTTATTAAAAATTATTTTACTTTTAGATTTCTTATTATTATTATTTTGGATTTCCTTTGAAAAAAAAAATGGGTTTTGATTTTTTTTAGTTTCTTTATTTTTATTTTTTAAATTTAGATTTAGACTTTAAGAACTAAATTCACTTCAAAAAAACAAAAGAAAAAAAATCAAGGACATCTATGTCATTTTATCATTTTCCGTTAAAGTTAACAGTAAATAATCGTTAAAAAGATTGACTCCAAATAATTTAGGTACCATGTTAAAGTTGCATTTAATTAATTAATTTATTTATAATGTAAAGTGGATTGAATTTACTTGGATTTCTTTTCAAAATGGGATAAAAAAATTAACTAATAAAATTTAATAAATTATGTCTTCTAAATGGATTTAGAACCCATCTTATTTAACACGTTAATGTTGCTAAATTCACAGAAACAATAAAATATTATTAAAAGAAAAAATATTTTAGAATTAATTTCGGTGCAGATAGAAATAAATTTGGTGTGAGTGTCCTTAGAAATCGAGTGGCGTTCCTTTAACAGTATTGGTGGCACTTTCTAATGAGGCCCATCACGACCGGCCGTCTCTTGAGATTGGTTTTGGGCTGCAATTAATTTTTTTTTATTAAAAAAAATTGAATTTAAATTTATTTAATCGTTAACCATTAATTACCGTTGATAAACAAGATCTGCATTTTAATAATATATAACCCATGCATTTGGGACGGATTATTAATATTTAGTTTTTAATAATTCCATCGAGTTTATCACGTAATTAAAAAAAAAAAAAACTGAGCAAATTTAGGTTGAGAAAAGTTTTTTAACTTTAAATATATAATTCCATCGAGTTCTCAAAATTCCATATTAATTTATTTCTTACGCTTATCTGCTAATTAAAAATCCTCCAACGTAGAGGTCTTGGCAAATGACTAACCTACTAAGATAGTAACAATATAAAATTTTAATTGTATAAATGAATCAAATTATATGTCTCTTTATCTAATTTGGAAAATAAATAATAACGAATAAACATAAGTTGTCATATCATAAACTTTCCGGTATATCAATTCTCAGAAATTAATTACGTATATACTATATAGTATATAGTATATACTAATGTAAAAAAAAAAAACATTTCTTCAATCTTTTTTATTTTGTTTTCCTAGTAAGATAGTAGAGATTTACTCTTAATTAGTTCTTTTATTTAGAATATTCAGTAAGACTGGAGGGTTTTGTACTTTTGTTATTGCACAACACTATATTTACGCATCAACGTAAAAGTAAAATTTATAAAATCATAAAATAAAGTTTATAAAGTAAAATATCAACATAAAATTTATTATGATGCTTACACTATTTAGAATGAACTTGGAAGTGCCAGTGTTCTTTTATATAATTCATGCAGAGAGCGACGTTATGGAAGGGCCGGAAAAAATTAACACAGCAATGTACAAACAAGCATATAAAGCTCTGTTATTTTTCCGGCTCTTCCAACGCTATTTTATGTCATCATCAGTTACAGAAGAAAACTAAGAAAAGCCAACAGAGAAAAGAGGTCAGAGAAGAGATTGTACGTACACAATCACATTGCTTCTTCTTAAACATTATACATTATTGTTGTTCTTCTACCAGAAGAAGTTATTCAGCTGCGATGGCGATTGTGAATCTTCTTGATCATGCGACGGCGAATGTACGTGTCTTCCTTCGTATGTTGTTATCACCATTCTTGGATCCTCTGCTAATCTCTCCACCCGCTTCTTTACTCGGCAGTTATCCTGCGTACACCGATAATAGCTCCTGCATTTTCATCCCAAAACAACCAGATATCTATATTCATCAGCTTCATCCATGCAAAGGTTAGCACGTCGGTCTTATATGCATCTGAGTCTGTGACTGTAGCATGAGAGAAAACTGAAGACTAATGCATGATGAAAGCGAGTTTTTGAGCACATAAATACTACAGTAATGAACGTATCCAGACCCCTTCATATAAACAAACACAGTAAAATTTTGTCTTTTAACATTTTCCAACCCTAATGAACAGACACCCACACGCATTTAAGAATTTTTGTTAATATGTTACGATCAAATGAGACCTAATGTTGTGCAACGATCGAGAATATATTAGAAGTGATTGCCACCAAAGCTTTACAATAACCTGAAAAACCATATACTTTGAACACAGAATTTTGATTAAGCTAGAAATTGCACCGATGGGGGATGATAAAATGGTGAAATATTAACCATAATGCATGCAATTAGGTTAAGCAAAATAGTGATTATATTTAAATCAAAATAACAATGAACAAAAGTAGCAATTCTCTTGAGCAAAAGAAAATGAAAAATCATACAAAATAATGATAAAAAAAAAACAAAATTGAGCTCAAATAAGACTCTGAAATGGCTGGGACACGTATGCATAAGCATGGCATTTTTAACAGCAAATGTTTCCTGGAGAAATAGCAATATTATAAAGTGTTATGATCACAAAAAAACAAAAAACTGTTCTTGTAATTTGTAATTTTTAAACAGTGCTAAGCCTGAATCATCTGGGATTATCTTAAACAAAATATAATTTACAAAATCAATTAATTTTAAAGGTCAAAATGAAGCAGCCCACAATAATAGATTAACACTGTAGTTAAAGCCAATATAAGCCAATATAACAAAGATTAATAATTATATTTGTAAAAAATGGGAACCTTTTTTTGACTTTGAAAGCTTAATTTTGCAGATATTTCTATGGAAAACCCAGATTTTCAAAGAACATAAATAATTGCTAAAACAAAGGAGGTGTATGATGAATAATAATGACGTGGTATCTAATCAATTAATCATGCTAAAATGAAATTATAACACACTAGAATATAAAAATCTTCCTGCAAATTAAATTAATCAGAAAAATATCATTATTTTCACATAAATAAATATTATTTTTCTCTTATTTTCTTGCAAAGTTAGAGCTTATTGACTATAATAATTTTCATGCAAAATGCAAATCAACACATAGGGAAGCAAACAAGCAATTTTATAGACTTTTCATGGATTACAAATAGATAAATAATATATATTTACTTACCCAGGAGAATTAATTCTAGGAAAATAAGATGCCTAAAACTTTATAATATAACCTTTATTTTCACATAAATAAATATTAATATTCTATAATTTTCTTGTAAATTTATGTCTTTACCGCGACAAATTAACAAGCAATATAATAATCTTCATGCAAAATGCAAATCAACAAATTAACAAGCAATACAATAATTTATTTTGATAAATAGATATACAAAAATATCTACCCAAGATAATTAATTATAGGAAAATGAGATGCCTATTAACTTTTTATTATTACCTTAATATTTAAAGATTGAAAGTTCCCTCTGGTTTCCTTGTCATAGTACATTATAATTAATCAATTGTTGTATATATTTTTTATCATTGTATTGTGATTTTCATCTTTTAAACCTAATTATTTCTTCTTTTTGGCTTTTTGCCTTGGCTTATATATATATCTATATTCATATACTTGGTGTTCTTCATCATTTTATTTTTTAATATCTATTACATTTACATTTTCTTCTTTTACCCTTAAAATCTTCTGCCTCAAACTGTAAAAGCTCTAACAGCAATCATAACAACATTAATAATATGAGAGAAATGAAAAGAAGTTCAAAAAAAAAAAAAAAAAAAAAAAAAAAAAAACATAGCATGTGTTATGGGGGACAACTAAGGCTAAAATCCAATGTCAGATGAACTTTTCACAAGATTACTAAGTTATAAAAGCAAAACGAGGAACACCCAAAAAATTTAAATTGTGAAAAAAAAAATTTTACAAATTTTTCAATTTTATAAAAATAATTTAATTACCTGGGGTGTTGAGTATTTTTTACCACTTTCTGGCCATATTTTCTCCACTTATATCCATCATCAAGAACATCAACTTCGCTCATGGTTTTGAAGCAAAATCTAGGCTCTCTAACCTTCCTTCTGGTTTTTATTTTCTTCATCTTCATGGCGGTGACACCCAAATGATGATCTTGAACCATTCTCTTGTTGTTATAGCACTCGTTTACATCTCCATACGCCCTAATTTTGCACCAAAATGGTCACGAAACTCAGTGTTATATCAAGAAAAAGTCAGGAATGACTATAAAACACATATGCATGAAACCAAATAAAAGGAAGAAGAAGAAGTTCAGAGTTGTGCATGGTTTTTACCAGAGATTTGCAGATGACCTTTGCAATGAAAGGAGTTGGGGGCCTCCGAAATGGTCAGTAGCATGAGGTGAAGAAGGAGAAAGTAGGGTTCCAGAGAGATTATTATTATTATGATGATGAGATGAAAGTGAAGGAGGAATAGAGAAATTTTTGAGAGATTGATGGCAATCCAACGAAGAAGAAGAATTATTACTGTTGTTAGTAAAGTTCAAGTTTGGAGCTGCAGTTGCTGCTATTGAAAATGGAAGAAATCCCATTTGTGTTGTGGCTCCAGCAGCAGCAGCTGCCATCCCTTGATGATCCTCAAACATATTTCTTCTTTCTTTCTTTCTTTTTCTCTCTTTTGACGAAGAAGATCAAAAACAAAAAACAAAAAAAAAAAAAAAACAAATCAAAAATGGATTGAAATCACTAGCTCTCTTTCAAGAGGAGACCTTACAAGCCTAGATTGAAAGAACGATTCAAAGAGACCCTCTTTCTCTTTCTTTCACTCAAACTTCTAGATTGATAGATAGATATATATAGAGAGATAAAGATGGAGATAGATAAAGAGAGAAGAATTTGGAAGAGATCATGAAAATAACAAAATACCTATAAATTTATAAGACTTATATTATATGTGTAACCACTTTCCCATTTGGCTCCTCCTTTCACTTTCCCCTTGAAATATATAAATAAATAAATATTATAGAAATAATACCAAAAAAAGGTTTATGTATCTAAATGTAGAGAGAGTTGTAGAAGAAGTGGTAGTTAATTTAACATTCAACTGAAATTTATATTTATATAAAAGGAGGAATGAATGAAAAACATAATATAAATTGACCTGAAAAGTAAGAAAATTTGAAGGCTCATTTTTCTCTTTTTAGTGGAATTTTCCTGTTTTTGAGAGAAGGTCAACAATAGACGACAAAGAGAGGGAACAGTGACATTCTCTCTCTCTCTCTCTCTCTCTCTCTCTAGCTTCTTCCTGATTAAAGATTTATACAACTTTCTGTCACCAAAAATAAAGTGTATATATAAATGAGTACACAATTATAGAAGAGAAAATATACAAATTTAAAAAAAAATAACATATCATAATAATGAGAAAAACTAGAAAGGGTCATGAAAATCCCTAGCTCCTATCACTTTCTTAGGGTTTCTTTTACTTTTCTTTTCTTTTTTGTTGTGTGAATGATTATTTATCCAGGGTTTCTTTTATAAAACCAAACGATATTATTATTATTTTAATAAATGAGATATTCAGACATAATTATCAGTCGATTCTATTTAATTTTGAGAGTTACAAAACATTCTAGAAATTTAATACACAAAAAATTATTATATAAATATGATAAACATCTCTTTAATTATTTAAACACAAAATTCTTAGCTACAAATAAGCTTAATAGCTAAAGGGTTTACCTTTGATTTTATTTAAGAGATAGTTAAGTTTTAAATATTACAACGATTTTAAAAAAATATTAAAGCACATTTGATTAAAAAAAAAATTTTAAGGGGTTTCTTCGTACTTTAGAGAAGATTTTATGTTATTTTTAGCATAATTTTTTGTAATTTTTGAAAGATATTTGATGATTTTTTAAAATTGTTTGGACATTGGAAAATTATCTTACTGGAGGAATGAAATTAAAAAAGAAAAAAGGAAAATTAAAAGAAATTGTGAATAAATAAAATGAAGGAGTAATAGCAATGATGAGAGATCTTGGGTGCAAATCTAAAATTCTGAATCGGCGGTGAAGATATATCATCATCATGATTGATTGATTTAATTATTTTTTTTAATTTTTAATTTTATTTATTTATTTTTATAAATGGAGGCTCTATTTGACTTTTTGCAGCGAAAAAGCTTCTCACCTTTCTCATCTCCTTTTCATAATAATTAATTAAAACCTTTCTTTTATATATTTTTATTACTTTCCGAAATTACCCCACAAGGACAACCCACGTCTACCCACCATTTTCTCAAATTCCAAACAAGATATTATAATATTAAAATAATAATAAAAATAATAATGTTATGATTAGTCTCTTCAATTAAAAGTAATAATCCTAGCTTTGTAACTTTAGTAATTGTTAATTAAAAATAATAATAATTATTACTTTGTGAGATTAATCATCATACTAATTACATAATTTAAGCCATAAGATAAGCTACCTTTTCTTCATAATGTAATAATAATAATGTTTATAATGTCGTACTTGGTCGAATCAAATGCATGGTAATTAATTATAATAATTAATCATTAACTTCATTCATTTTGTAGAAATAATTATGAATTATTATATGGTTAAAATTCTATTAATCATACTTGAATTAATTTGTAAAGGTTAGAATAATAATAAGTAGCTAGAGAGTAGTAGTGATTCATTCAAAACAATTAGCAATAGTAACTTATAATAATTAATTAATTATTTTGCATGCAACATAAATAATTATTATTATTATCATTATTTTTGAATTTGTAACAATTTCCTTCATAGTGTATTTCTTTTAGCCACTATGATTATTTACTATCATTTCTTCAACTTAATTAAAAAAGTTGTTAATTATATTTGTGAATTACAAACAATCTACACTCTTTTTGTAGTAATTAATAATTAAGAACCAAGTGGATATAGTAAAGTAATCTTAATAAAATTAATTTATTTTTTATTATAATAATTTGGTGAATTTATATGAATATTTATAGGCATTGGATAGTAAAAAGAGGGTTAATGATAAAATTATATACTTAATAAAGTTTAATTAAATTCAAGATGGTATCAATGAAAGATATAATTATCTAATTGACTCTCTCTTTATAACAACACCCTTTAGCCCTTTAGTAGGTGAAATGGAGGTAGATGAGTATTTTATTAATATTAAAATAAATAAAAAATTTCTAATCCAAAATTTCAGAGAATAATTGAAAAATATATTGTCAAATTAATATTTATAACTATTTTTTATAATAATAAAACTCCTAGATGTATAAATCTTATAACTAAAAATCATCCCCAACTCATCTTCTTAACGAAAAGGGAAAGAAGAATTACTTGGTTTAAACTTTAAATTACATATATTTTTACCAAAAATTAATAAACAAAATTATATTATTCTACACAAATAGAGGTATAAAATAATATAAGTCTGGAATTTTAAACTAAATCTTAAATATTTTGAAATATAAAACAAAAATTATGGAATATAAAATTAGAAATTAAAATAATTGTAAAATAAATCATGTTGATGACGGAGAGATGACGTAGAGATGATATCACAATAGTCGTACTAAGAGAGAATAGCTTGCATCATGTACAGAGACTTGGGAGCCTTTTTTGTTTTAATTATTATTTTAATTTTGAATTTATTAATTTTACTTAAATAATACTTTGTTAATTAAAATATTTAAAATAATAATTATTATATTTTGTTTTTTATTAAAAATTTCTGGGCCCTAAGTTGGGGTGGCAAACTTCATCATTTCTTTTTGTCTCTGTTTATAGGTGGCCATCATGCCACTTAGATTTCCTTTTCTTTTTTCTTTTTTCTTTTTTATTGGGATTAATTTTTTATTCTAGTCTGGTTAAGAAAAGAAATTTTTTTGGGTTAATTGGAGCACTTTTTTAGGGTGGTTAGTTTATGAATGGTATATTAATGGAAAGATAGATTACTTGGAATATTTAAGAAAATGTATTATTGAAATAAATGAGTAAGTATATTATATTGATATGTTTTGTTGGGAGGAACAAATCAGTAAGTATGTTATATAGATTACTAAATTACCCTCCTTTTAAAATATTAATAAAATATTATTTTAATTATTTTATTTTGAATCATTTCTTTTAACCTTCTATATTGGAGATTTTGCTAAAATACCCTAGCAGCATAAAATTTTATTTTTTAACAAAAACACCCCCACCCACTCAAGTCACTGCCAACCGCCTAAACCATCGTCGGTCGTCGATCGGGAAGTGCAATGAAGATGCTCTTTGAAGGTTTTGAAGAGGAGGTGAAGGGGAGTCGATCAATGCAAGTGGGGGTGATTTCCAATAGAAAACGCAATCGAAGCGCCAAGAAAAAGGGAAATCACGCACAAAAATAGTGGGCTTCATCGAAAATTGGGTGTAGTTCCGATGATGGGGTTTGGTGGGATTTGAAGAGGAAAACGAGAGGAGTGAGATGGTGGTGGTTGGGGCTGACGATGATGTCGAAATCAGCCTAGATCGGGTTTAATACTAGCGGCTTCCCAACCTAAAAAAATCTCAGATCCACAGTCATGTTAGCGCACGACCGGCCAAATCTGGCCAATTGTGCTCCATTCCGACGATATTGGTCGACTGTGGTCGCTGGTGGTGGTGATGGTGGCTGGATGCCAGCAGTCCTCTTAAGTGGCTTGTAAATTGTTTTAAAAACAAGGGCATTACTGTCCATAACTTTAATTATTTAAGGGCAAAATTGTAATGGCAAGGTTCATGTAAATTAATTTCAAAATAGGGGTATTATTGTCCAAAAATTTTAATTTTGAAGGGTAAAATTGTAACAAAATTAAGATTACCAAGTAATCTTAAAATACTTAAGAAAATTATATTACCAACAGTAATTATTATTGGTTTTGAAAGATTCTCAGAATCTTATATTATTTTACAACTAAACATAGTAATCAAGTAATATAAGATGACATTACCTCAGTAATAGGGAATTACACCAATCAAACACACCCTTACTGAGGGAATTACCCCAACCAAACACACCCTTAGGGTAAAATATGAGTTTGTTTGGGCTTTTTTTTTTTTTTTTTTTGAAATTTTTAAGGATTTATTAACATGTATACTTTATGTAATTAAAGTTTTTAAAAACTATTTTGATTATGCTAATATAAGGGGAAAAACAAAAATTCTTATACAGTAATAGTTTTTTTTATCAGGTTAGTTTCATCTATTTCTGAAAGACTGATAAGTTAATATTTCAATAATTTTCAAAATGATTAAGCATTCCCTATCAGGACGGTTTTCAAATTTTTACAATGTTCTTTTTTCTTATTTTTTATAATCTCAAATATAGTACTTATTAATTTAGATTCGTAAAACAAGTTCAAAGACAATTAGATTATAAAAAGAAAAAAAAAATATTATGGATTTCAAGAGGAATATATAATAAGGAATAATTACTTAAAAAAACTTTTTATTTATGGTGTAAATCTTCTTAAATAAGTAGATAAGATCTTTTATTCATTTAGAATTAATTTTTTTAATATATATATATATATATATTTTATCTTGGTAATTGATGAAACCAGAGGTTCCCCTGGTTTAACCAAAAGTCTTTAAGTTAAAGCAATTCTTATATACATTTGCTATTCTTTTTCAAAAACATTATTGTAATTTTATTTTTACATAATATAATTAGTTTATTTATATATTTAGGTAACATGCATTGAAATTTGTTTCAATAATTTATGAAAAAAAATAAAATAAACTAAAAAATTCTCTTCAAATTTCAGTTAAAATTCCATGAAATCATTACAAATCAGTATACCCACCTGGGCCAATTGTGTTCTAGATCTCCAGGCCAAAAAATATATATATATATAAAATAAATAAAAGAATATTGAGAAATTGGATTAAATTAATATGAAATATTGAAATATTGAGATATAATAATGTGGAAAGATTCTGTATCTTGCAGAAAATTGGCATGCCATTCCCAGTTCTAAGCTGTCATTGACAAGACCTCTCTAGCTATTTTATATTTTTATTTTTTATTCTTATTATCATTATTATTTTTGTCTGTTTGTTTGTATTTATTCACACATAATATTAATAAATAATAAATATTCAGAACTATATTTGGACTATATAATATAATTGAATTAATTCTGATCTCTACACGCTTCTGCTGCGTGTATATCCATGAGTTATTTTATATTTTTATTTAAAAAAATTTTGTTATTTTACAGTTATAACTTATAAGTCATCTTACTGGGTCCATAACCTAGCTGTATGGAAGCCACCTGAAAAAAGCCACTTTTGCTAAATTTTTTATTTATGGAAATTGTTGCAATATTTTTTCCATAATGTGTAATAATGTTTTCATAGAATTTAACTTTGATATTATAAATTAAATAGTTTTTTTAAATTTATTGTTATCACTTTTTCTTTTTTTTTTCTAAAATTGAAATTTTTTTAAGGATACGGGGACGAAGATACCATCTAAATTGACTATTAAAATGGGAGTTTATGTGCATTCATTCACTCGTAATAAACATATATTATGTACATAACACATATTGACATGATATATTATAACCGAGAGAGTGCATATATACTCATTCCATCGATTTTTTTTTTTTTTAATAATTAGGGTGTTCAGGTCTGTTTATGCGCACCTTAACTAATCATTGAGGTTTATTGAACACCCTACAAACCTAATAGGTCAGATCAATCACAAATATAGTAGGTAATTATTTTGTAACACTTGAATACAAAACCTTTGGATAACGCACCCAGATGCTAAAGTCTTACCGTTTGACCACAAGACTCGTTGTTATCAAAGAATTTTCTATTATTCAATTTTATGTATCTTCCAAAAGAGTTCGAGTGTGACAATCTACTAGTCCCTAATAATATTTCTCCTCTAACTTTAGCAATTTGGGTAATCTACCTAAATGGCTAAAGTCTTGTCATTCGACCACAAGACTAATAGTTATTGAAAAATTTTCTACAATTCAATTGTATCTTCCAAAAGAGTTCAATCGTGACAATCTAATAGTCCATAATAATATTTCTCCTCTAACTTTTGTGGACCATCACAATTTTTTCGGTTTTTAAAGACAATTCAATGACTCAAAGGGGTAATGTTACCTCTAACCATAACATTGTTGTCATTTTCCATTGACAATAATGGTACCACCTAAATTAACCATTGAAGAGGAATTTCGTTCATGTGCACTTGTCCAATCACAATGTACGTGTATATTACACGAGTTGACAAGATGCCCTATAATTAAACGATACATATATGTTTATCTGTACTCATTCCCTCAAAGAATTTTTTATTATTGAATTATACGTGTCTTCTAAAAGAGTTTAGTCGTGAAAATCTAATGGTCCACGACAACATTTTTCCTAAATATCTTACCATTGCTCTAAGTTTCTTCATCATATTCATTCTAATATATAAACAAAGTGTCACATCATAAGAATTATGGGAGTTTTGTGTGTATGAAAATGACTTATCAAATGTGAAGGAGATGCGTATGAATACGAATTGCACATATATGTTTTTATGTTTTTCTTCAAGGGAATGAGTATTGAGTCTCCAATCATGTGTTTTTGGGCCTTTGATGATGATTCAAAAATGGTGGGTTTGTGAGTCAGTGAGGTGGTTGTTGAGGGAGATGACATGGGAGCACCACCACCCACCAGAACACACCTTATTGTGCTCTCATTGGTGGCACTTATTTACCCTTTATCAAATGAACGAATTACATTGTTATTCTGATGAAATACGGTGTAAAAGTTTACCCCATTTTTTATTATGGGAAACTAATATATATTTAGCGGTTTTAGTCAAACAACTATCCGTTTTTACATTTTAGAATTGTAACAGTATCAAAACAGTTAACCAATTGATCAAAACTTCTAGCCGTTGGTCCAAAAATTCTCGACAATTTAAACAAAAATGCTAACATAATTAACAATATTGTTTTATTGTATGTATATTAAGAAAACAACAAAAAGAATGGTAACCCAATTCAAATTTTACTTTGGGTTTGGGACCCAAACTAAAACTTTGCCAATTGCAAACCCTAATTTCTTTCAATTTGAGGTGCATGTGAGTAGGATCAAAATATGATCTTGTAATCATTATTACTAAGTTAAAAGATTAGTTGCTAAATGGGTATCTTTTTGTTTGTACTTTAGAGTGAATGTGATAATATAAAGTGCTAAATCTTTGCAAGTGACATAATATAAGTTAAATGTTTTGTTTCAATCAAGACAACCGACCAAGATTTAAAAGTAGATTTACTAATTAAACAAGGTAAAAGGGCCTTATTTTGTTTTGTTTTTAATTTCACTTAAGTTGGCCTTTTGAGTTAATCACTTTCTCCAATTTTGTTTTGTTTCTTATATTCCAACAAAGTGAATTTGCAAATTAAGTGACACTTGATCTTTGCCATACTCGAAGTCGTTTAATGATCACATAATGAACAATATTATCGATTTTTTGGAGTGATTTAGTGATCTCATGA
Source organism: Pistacia vera (assembly GCF_008641045.1). Taxonomy (NCBI): domain Eukaryota; kingdom Viridiplantae; phylum Streptophyta; class Magnoliopsida; order Sapindales; family Anacardiaceae; genus Pistacia; species Pistacia vera. The sequence continues at coordinate 294,952 of NW_022196474.1, forward strand.
TAAATAATGTTATCGATTCTTGAGAATCATCAAAGGTAATTATATGTTGATTTGAGTGTCCATATGGTGGTTCTTAATAGTAGGAGGGGAAGATAAATAACTAATTCAATAATGCAACTATAATATTTATTGTCTACAAAGATGCGATTTTGTCATTGTTTTAAAACCCTGACCAAGACCTAGGGCCTTTTTCGGACCGGGTTACCCCTGTCCACTATTTAAAAATCTCTTACCTGACCGTCAGTCACTTTTGTCCACTTTTTGATGCCCCTACTCCCTCCCGCTCACCCCTCACCCTCACCTGACCCCTCATTGCGCGATCATAGTCGCGCAACACTAGTCGTGCAATTGCAGTTGCGCGATTGCTGTTGCATGCCTTTCCTGCTCGATCCCAACGTCCCAACCCCGCTCTCCTTGGTGTGTCGCTGCTGTCCAACTAGTCGACCGCCGATTTGCATTTGGCCAGATCATAGAGTGTGTTTGCGGGATTTCAAACCTGCAAGGATCGATACGTATTTATCAAGGGTGTGTTTGCTAGATTTCAAACTTGCTGGATCACCGTGGCCGGGAGACACCCTGGGTCGGGTTTCATAACATTGAATTTTGTGAGTTATTTAAGTCGAATTTTGGAAATGTTGATGAAATGTTTATCAATCTAATCAATTTGAGTTGATTCACATATTTCTCAAAAGATTGAGATTTTGTTCTGATACAAGATAAATCTTAACCACAAATGTTTGTTAATGTATCCATGTTATTAAATCTTTAAAGAGGGATAGTGCTTGGATAGAGGAGAAAGGAGAAAACCCTTTCAAAAGACAAATTGTTTTAAAGAGAGAAGATCCTTACTATATCTTTTTTTTTTTGTAAATTTCGCCTCATTTGAAGAATTCTGCTTTTATAAAGTAGTGAGTTAGGTATTGGTTTGACTACAACTCTTAGTTCTTAAAAAAAAAAAAAAAATTAAAATTAATCACTAGCCTTGTGGATCAATGGCCAGATTCTAGCCATCTAGGTGGTTTACCCAGATTTATTTTGTTCGAGTCCTACAAAGTGATCACCTACCACATTTGTGACTTACCTGACTTATTGGCTTGTGCAGTGTTCAATGGATCTTAGAGATTCTTGTAGGGTATTCAATGGACTTCGGAGATTAGTTAATTAGTTGAAGTACGTGTAAATTGACTGGATAGCTCGATTATCAAAAAAAAAAATAATAATAATAATTAAACTAACACAAATTAAGGGTATACATATATTTTGAACTCATTAAATGGAGTCCATTATAATAAATTAAAGGACTATAACCTATTTTAACTTTTATATTATAGATGCCTTAATTTTTTTTTTTATAATTTTCTTAAGTTAAAAGGCTGATGTAAGTTGCAAGAGAAATGCTGATTTAATAATGATGCAATTTATATATAATTATCCTAATAACCTAATTAATTAACATGAAGTCATCATTAAAGTTACCTTATATGGTTATGCTTGTGATTTTGTTTTTGAAATTTGAATACAAAATTTCCAATAATCTACATGGGTATTGGCTCCTTTACATATCCACCATCAGGGGTTCACTTTTGCCTCTAAAAGTTACCTAAATTATAACACTTCTTTCCTTCTTTTTCTTTTCTTTTCTTTCTTTTGAAATTTTGTAATAACTTGAGACCTTTCATTTTCTAATATGTTCATATGTCAAAAATTAAGGCAAACTAACACTTGATATCAACTAACTTTGGGACCTAACTGGGTACTAACAAATGATTGGAAACCACAATGAATCAATCATCTCCTTTTGGCTTTACTTCTTTTGATATAATTTAATAGAGTAAGAGTCTAACATACAATTGATGTACCATATCACTTTTATTTCAAGTCATTACGATTTGATTTTATAGATAATACTTAAAGCCATTGAATCCGGAAGTTGTTAATCCCTAAAACGGATCATATAATGTACGTTACCTATTGAGTTGCCGGTAAATGTTTCACCATGTTGTGCGGGAAATTCAGAACGTATAATTCATCTTTTGTCATGAAGATATCTTGTGAAATAAACTCCAAAATCAAAGTCAGAGATCATGTTATTCCCTGTTTTATCGAAATTGAGTTTATCTCCAACTCTAGCTTGTAAAAGGTACTATATAAACCCAATTATAATTTGTTTTGAAGGCATTCAAGAGGGATAACTTAAAAAAGAGAGAACCAATCATATAACTCTTTGTAAATCAAATCGTTGATATTATACACTCAATAACATAACAGTGAATGTAGGCCTTGCATTACTAACAACCTAGCCACTTTAAAAAATCTCTTTTTGTTCTTTGTTTTCTATATTAATCCTTGCATATTCATTATTCCATACTAATTCATCCCATATCCATTGGGATCACACACACATCCTACATGATTCTAACGATGTCAATCATGTACCTCTGGTTGGTGTAAATCTCTGCATCAACACACAAGATGTTTATATTGTATGAATCTATGTTTGTATGATTACTGTTGAAATATATGCGTAAGGTTTCATCAAACTAGATTATATATAATATGACAAACTTGTTCTACTTAAGGTTGCGTTGTTTAAATTTTTAAACACTATACTATCCAATCCAATGAAATAATTACTTTTCTATTCAACTCAAAATCCAATCCTATTTCATTCAACTCAAAACATATAAACAATTACTTTTCTCAATAAAAGTTTATAAATTAACAAAAACAGCCCCACCCACCCAACTATTGTTGGCAGTTGGTCACCACCATCAAACGATGGCCGAAAGTCGCCAAAATAATGCACAACCGGCTGGATTTGATCGGTCCTACGTCGATATGGCCGTTTTTTGCAAGATCTATCATGGATCTGGCCGGAAACGGCCAGATCCACGGCCAAAGATCTGGCCATTTCGTTGATGGCCATATCTTGGCCGTCAACAACTGCCAGAAATCTTGACGTTCATATCTGGCCAGATTTGGCTGTCAACGGCCTATTTTTTACCATAGAAAATGTCACATCAGTGCACGACTAGCCACATCCAATTGGTGTGCACCATTTCGACGGCTTTCGACCACCATCTAGCGGTGGTGGACAGTTGCCAGAAATAGTTGGGTCGGTGGGGGTGTTGTTGTTAATTTATAAACTTTTATTATGAGGGTTGTTTAGTTAAATTAACAAATATAAGGGGCCAAAAAATAATTTAAATATTTTATAAAACACATTCTTATAATCCTATCATATTTGATTAAATAGTATTCAATATAGAATACTATTATAAAAACTTAAACAAACGCAATCTAAGATTTTTCTCCCGGCAACATAAATACATTGATTAATGTATAACTTAACATATGAGTAACACAATACATACATAAATTTATTGAGTCTGATTATGGAAGATGTGATACCATCGTTATACTTAATATTTTTCTATTAACAAAAGAGCTCATAGATTTGTCCCTACCTTAAAATGAGGGAGATGAATCATGTCATAAAAGTCTTTTGCCATTATCACTAATGTTTGCCATTACAAGTTACCAAGTTCTCATTTTCTAACAAAGTAATTATATGTGATATAATAAGGTTTGAAATTTGTGCATACGTCCAATAAACTATAACATATAATTTCGTGACAAAGAGTCATAAAATAATTCTCTCTTTTAGTATATACTTTGGATACCCTTTTCAAGAATTTTAATTTAATGGGTTTTTCATAAAATTATCCATTTGTTTAAGTTTTTAGAATAGTATTCTATTCTTAATATGATTTAATCAAATATGATAGGATTTTGAGAACGTGTTTGGTACATCTTTGAAAAATATTTTCTAAAAATATTTAAATTATTTTTAACCTTTTACATTTGTTAATTTAACTAAACATCCCCCATAATAAAAGTTTATAGATTAACAAAAATACCCCCACCCATCCAACTATTGCCCACAGCTAGCCAGCACCATTGGACGATGACCGAAAGTCACCGGAATGGTGCATGATCAACTGGATTTGGCTGATCATGCCCCGATCTAGTCAGAAACAGCCAGATCTAAGACAGCCAGATCTGGCCATTGATGACGATCTGAAATCTGGCCGTCAGATATGGCCAGATCGACGCACGACCGGCCAGCCACCGTCTAGCGGTGGTAGCCGGTTGCTGGCAATAGTTGGGTGAGTGGGGGTGTTTTTGTTAATTTATAAACTTTATTGAGAAAAATAATTGTTAAATGTTTTGAGTTGAATAGAATAGAATTGGATTTTGAATTGAATAGTCAATAGTAAAACAAATATGTATTTCACTGGAATGGATAAGATAGTAGGGTAGAATAAAGTTTGAAAAGTTAAACAAAAAGGGGACCCTTTTGTTTTTCTGTTTGCTTCAATAGTCCAAGCCTTTGACTTACTTACCAGTTAGGCCTCCATGAGTTGACTCCTACCTAGTCAACAAATTAATTTTATTTCACAAAATTATACACATAAATTAAATTTAATGAGTCTAAATTGAAAATAATATTTACACTTAATTATATATATTTTGTGATAAAAACCGAGGGTAAAGCGAAAAATTCTATCGAATAAATAGTACCCCGATTTAGAAAAATATACGAGGAAGTAATATCGATTGATCTCCTTTAACACGAAAATTTTGAAAATCATTATAAACATTTCTTGAAATTTTGTGAGTAAAAAAGGTTTCTACTTTCTATAACTATTTTTGCAAATTTTTAAAGGACCCAAAATGGCTCCACCATAAATGGTTTATAAAATTTATCATGTGCTTTAACAAGTTCCCCAAATGCGTGCATGAAATTGATTGATTTTCATAAAAGAAAAATTTGACACACGTCATTGAAACAAGATTTGTTGTACATGCAGTATTTCTTGAGATTTATAATGTGTTTTCATATGTTGCATGAATGGTTTACACTCGTTGAATTGTCTTCAATTTCCATGAGAAACATATGAAACACGAGGATTGAATTCAAATCACTTAGATTGTTTATTTTTACATGCATATCTTGAAGAATGATGTTACACCCATAACCTCGACGTGACAGTTCGCAATGATTAGTCGCAATTTATCAAGTGAGACACATTGTAAACTGACCAATTACAAATTACCACATTGGGGTTGTGAGGAGAAGTTTGTGAGATGAGGTTTTGGGTATAACATTTTCTATATCTTGAATAATTTAAAAAATAATTATTATTTTTTTGTCTTTTTTTAAAGGAAGATTATATGGCTAAATATGTTTCTTTATACTATATTTATGATCTTGGACTATAATATATAATATTTTCACTATTGATAAAGCAAAAATAAAAATATTTTTTGTTTTAATTTTAATTATTATCAATTTTTTATTTCTATGCTAGGTCATTTATGTAGTTAAGAATAGATCATTTCAAACTAATGTTCCCACCACTGCCCATCTTGACCCTTTTAGACTAGACTCTTTAATCAATTAACTTGTGGTTGGATGACAATACTTTAGGTTACACAAAGGTCTTGTATTTAGGTCCTACCAAATGATACTCTACCATATTTGTGACTTACCTAAATTGAACTGTATATAAGCTGACCCGAACACCCGAGTCAAAAAAAAAAAAAAAAAAAAGGATCATTCCCCAACATTATTATAAATTAGTTAAACGTTATTATAAAAAGTGAAATAATTATAAAAAATGCTTACTCTAAGAAGTTATAATGAAAATTTCAAAGCACAATAATCATATTTAATTATAAGTTAATTTGTAATCATCTTCTAAAATGTCCCACTCCATATGGGCCTTAATTAATTTGGTGTGATAATAATTAATTTACTTGATTGATATATTAATTAAAACACAATAATTAATTTTCTCTTAATAACATGGCCTCACGTGCATTGTTACATTTTGATTGTACTTGTGAATTGAAATCCATTAATAATGGGTCTCAACTTCTTTCAATTAGGTATAACTTCTATTCATCATGATTTTCTTATTTATGTAATTTATAAATTTTCCGACCTTTTCAGCAGACCCAAGTTTGAAACAGGTGTTCCAACAAAACCCTAAAATTCTCAGAAACCTTCGAGCCCTTATAATCTTTATAATCGCTAGAAAGTAGAAAACAATAACCTAACTATGAGAGAACAAATCATGGGTCTGACTGTTCGGCTAATTTCTCATAACTATTATTGTTGTTGTTGTCGTCAAAATTACAATTTAAATCAAACAAAATTTGATCTCGAGATCCATTCAACGAATTAAAATAGATACCATCTATATTGGAAGGTTAAAACTCGAAGACTTCCCATGAGTTACTATGGTATTTTTAATCAATAAACCCTTTTGACTTCCACTTGTATAGAATTTTCAAAGTCGAAAAACTGTAAACACATTATGTAACTTTTTTTTTTCATGGGCTTGAAACAACAATTCATTTTTCAACAAAGTTTTGTACTCTTAAACAAATTTTCTCAATCGTCTAGAATTTTTTTTTTTTTTTTTTCGATTTGCTTTCCTATCCAAACGATCTCAATGATCGAGTCAAAAATTGGAAAAGAAAATAAAGAAATAAATTTCATATGGTTTGGTTGGCAAGATTTGAAGATGAACAAGGTGTTACACATTTTATTCACATATAATGTCAAATTAAAGATGTTTCTGACAATGCATGTTCAAGATTTCAAGAAAAATGGAACTTTGTTTTTTTTCTTTTTGTGATTCAAGGTTTTACACATTTTATTTACATTTAATGTCATATTAAAGCTAGGCGTTTATGAATTATGAAAATGGCAACTCCATCTCATGCTTGGAATTCTGTTAAATTATTATTTGTAGGAAGCATTTACATTGAAGAGATGAAGGTATAAAATTTGAATTTGGGTTTGTTCATCAATTAGTTTGGGCCTGTATAAGAATAAGGCCCATTAATTTGAGATTAGTTACATCCATATTCCTATTGGGTTCTTCTACTTATTAGTTTAATTTATAATTTTGGAAATGATTTTTAGGTCCCATCTAATTAGTCTCCATCCCTCATAGCCAAGTGCATTAAAGATTTTTTTTTTATTTTAAACCCAATTTAATACCAAAAATAACCCTCTAAGCTTAATTAGTTTTTTTTTTTTTCTTTACACCTCTTTTTCCCCCTAATTTCCTAATTCTAACTTATTTTCTCTTCTTCATATTCATAGTCATTCCGTTATATTTTCATCAAACAAACAAATATTTAAAATAAAACAAAAGGTTTCAATGATTATGAAAATTTAGGATTTGGTTATTAAAATTTAGGGTTAGGATTTATGTAAGATTCAATGTTAAAAATTAAAGAAAAAATATAAAATAAAATATTAGTGTATTTAGAAATTATTATGTTATTTCTAGTCATTTAAATCAAGGTTAAATTTGTCAAAACAAAAAAGAAATTTAAAAGTGAGGGGTGAAGATCAATTAGGTGGAGGCTAAAAATTACTTCCCATAGTATTTGGATAAAAAAAAAATCACAAGAAAATTTAAGAAATTGTGTTTGGTTGAAAGATCAATTAATTTCTTACATAAAATGAATTATTTTGGGCCAAATTATTGTTTAAGAGTTTGGAATGGGCCTGCATTCAGTCAAAATCCAAACTAGAGTGACAGTTAAGTTGTCTTTATTTCATTTTATTAATGTAAATTATATAATTTCAATATTAAATAAATAATTGTTCTATTGAATCCCCTCTTACACACAAAACTTTTTTTTGTTTAAGAATATAAAAGACGCCTTGAGAGGGTTGGTTTTATTAGTTTCTAAAATTGTTGGGTGACCATAAAATTCGAGAATTTATTATCAGTCCAAATAGTTTGACGATTTTGAATCAAATCCCTTTGTTAGGAATGTTGGCACGTGACGTCATCTCGAATTGAAAGAGAACAGCTCCACAACTCCCAAGGTAAACAGGTTCGGTGAGTGACAGCAACTGATCCACGGTGCGCACGTGTACACACAACCCCAAATCCTCCACTTATAAGCAACTACGGGAAAAAAAGTTATTTCAAATAACATCATTTGATTTAATCAACGGTTTACTATTTACTAAATAACATTTATAAAATGAAAAAATTGTTTTATATACCCTTTGTGAGATTGTTTACTTTAAAATACACCGAAAACTTTCAGAAATCATTAAATACCCCCTATACTAATGATGGATTATTATTCTCACAATTTCAAAAAACTGGTCAAAAACTAGAGTTACACGGCAACACTAATTCCATTCTATGTTTTGTTAGTGAATAGGGTAAAAAGACAAGGTTACCCATTTTTACACGTGATTGGTAAGTGCAACAAATAATAATTTTAGTATTTTAATTAACCACATGTGAAATAAAGGTGTTTTTGCCTAAATCTTATAATAATAATTTATTATAAGATTTAGGTCTATCCTGAGTATTAACCCAAGTTAGGAAGCTAGGTCTCAAACTAGCCGAACCTTTTTGACATCTTTATTTTTCATATTTTTGGGAAGGTTTTTTATTGTAATTTTAGGGGATTTTTGTAATTACGTAAATCAATTGAGAGATTTTTAACAAATTTCATATCTTGGCCGTCGTTGAAGACCAGTTACGATCAAAGATTGGACATTTTTTGACTAAATCCACCGTGGATCTAGCCGGTAAATGCTAGATCGGTGCACTATCGGCTAGATCCAGCCAACAGTGGACTATTATACCAGATTCCGGTCACCTGCTAGCGGTGGTGGTCGAAATCTAGCAAATATGAATGGGTGAAAGTGTTTTTATCAATTTTTAAACTTTTTCGGGGTTGTTTAGTTAAATTAATAAACTTAGAGGGTTTAAAAATAGTTAAATAAAATATAATAATATTTTTAAAATATGAAACAAACGTATATTTTGGAAATAGTATTAGTAGGATTGGAAAAAATATTAAACCAAACAAACCCAATTTTTAGGGGATTTTTGTAATCACGCCAATCAATTGAGAGATTTTTAACAAATTCCAGAACCAGTGGGTATTTTAAAATTAAAGTAATCTTTAGGGACTACGATAATAACTAAAAAAAATAAGTTTCCTAAAATATATATAAATATAAATATATATATATATTTATCCTCTTCCCGTCCACGGTTCCACCTTCCATAGATTCTCTCTCTTTCTCTCTCAATCCGCTGCTACTTTTTCTTCATCATCGTCACTCCACAATCCCTCATCAAAGCAAATCTCAACCGTTGTTCCCGTCCGTACAATCTCCGATCTATAAATCCCCCACCTCAAATCCGTGTATGTTGCCCTTGATCGCTTATGTTTCCGTTTTCATTGAGTTTCAGTTTTATTTATTCTTTCTAGCTTTTGAATTATGATTTAATTTGATTTATATGTCAGGGTTTTAGTTTTCTTTTTTTTTTTCCTTAAAAAAAAAAAAGAAAGAAAAAAGTTCGATTTTGATATATAGTTTTTAAAAATTTAAATTTAAATTAAATTGCTTGTTGATAAATTGAAGCAAAAAATGGAACAAGAATCTCAAAAGAGAAAGCTAGATGAGACTAGTCATGAAATTGAGCCTCAAAATACTCCAAATTTATGTGCAAATAATTGTGGATTCTTTGGGAGTTCAAGCACCAATAATCTTTGTTCAAAGTGCTACAAAGATTATCTGTTGAAACAACCCAAAATCTTCGATGAAGAATCAAAAAAGAGCGTGAAAAACTCGATTGTAGAGGAAATTGAGACGAACCCAGTTGAGAAAGAGGGCGGTGCTGGGGTGAAAGAGAGTGTTGCGAGCGAGGGGGCGTCGTCGGGGAATGTAGAGAGTGAGAATGGGGATGGAAATGCGGAGAAACGACCCGCGAATAGGTGCAATTTTTGCAAGAAACGGGTCGGATTGACGGGGTTTAAGTGTCGGTGTGGGCAGACATTTTGCTCGATGCATCGATACTCGGATAAGCATAACTGTGTGTTTGATTACAAGGGCGCAGGGCAGGATGCTATTGCGAAGGCGAATCCGGTGGTGAAGGCTGATAAGATTGAGAAGATATGATGGGGGGCACGGGATGGTGGTGGTTTGGTGTATGAAGAATTGTGTTAGAGATAATAAGTTGCTACTGTCGCTTTGGTACTTTTATTGTTGTTTGTGTACAGTTTGGTTGTTTCTGTTTATTGCATATGGAATTTGATGTCAAATACATTTGGTTATATATCAATTAGTAGTAATTTCATAGCTTTGAGTTCTCGCTTTGATTGTGTATGGTTCTATTGCTATCTTTTTTCTCTTGTTTCATTAATTCTTGTGTTGGTTCATTGACTGCGCGGAAAATATCTTTTATTATATTGTGAGGATGCAACTTGTATTCAGAAATTGAGGGTTTAGGCAATGTATATGTCCGAGAGAATTTGATTTCATTTCTTGCATTGAAAAAGGCGTCATGTATATAAAAGTGCATACATGCAAATTTGTGTTTGAGGAACTTGGTTTGTGATGCTCTCAACGGTAGCATCTTATCATCGGAATTTCATTTCTGATAAATGAATAATCCTCTTGGTGCCTGCTTCTTTATTTGTTCAGGAACATGGTTGCATTGCAGTGCTAGGTTCATCCTAAAGCGTTCATTTGTTTAGGAACACAGTTGCATTGCTGGGCTAGGTTCATTTTAAAGCATCCAAATATTTTGAGTGTTCACCTGAGTGGTGATGGATCAGTATGAATCTTCTGCATACAACCAGGGTTATTTGGTTGTATTTTGAGGACATAATCCTTATCTTTAAGCTTTTGTCGTCGAATCAATCTGAATCAGTGTCACAATTTTGTAACATTTTAGCATTCTCTGTTGCATGGCTTCAGCATTTGTGTTTTGGCTATCCCATTTGAAATCTCGCTGTATAATCGTGATTTATATGCCGGGGTTGCTCCCTTCTTGTCCTAGTAACATTACTGAGCCAGTTTCAACCTGATAGATTGGTCGATTTTGTGTTGTGTTTTCGTTTCGTCTCCAGTCTAATTGTTGAAACTTGTCTGATAACGGTAAAGGCCAATGAAGAAGCACTTTTGGATTATAGCAGTGTATTTAAGCTTGGATTTATACTAACAAGAGATCAAATCTAGGTGAGAATAATGTTGTGTAGGCAATATGAATGTTTGTAATGTTTTGAAATGCATTTTTCTTAACAGGAGCCTAAGCAAACATGTTAGGTAGCGACGTTTACCATCATTTTCGTTTTCGTTCGCTATCGTCTTCGTTCTCACTTTCTGTATTTGAGCTTGGAAAATATGTGTTTCAGCTTGCATTATTATTACAAGAGACTAAATATGGGTGAAAAAAACAATGCCATACAGGCAATATGAGATTTTCTGAGTGCATTCTACCGATAATGACAACAGGAAATAACCTAATCTGAAACATATTCATACAACGTTCACTGTCATTTTCGTTTTCGTTTTCGTTTTCACTTTCTATTTCTGTCTTTTACAAAGGAAAACATGAACCACAAAGGATTTCATAGTAGTGGCTTGTTTGATATGGAATATTAATGTTACATCCACAATCTCTTTTTATAAAATCTCTTCTTACAAATTTTTTTCACAATCTCTTTTCACAAAATCTCTTCTTACAAATTTTTTTTTCACAATCTCGATATGGTAGTTCACAATTGATCTGTTATAATTTATCAGATGAGATTCATTATTAGCTAACTAATTATGAGTTGTTATGTTAGGGTTGTGAGAAGAGTGGGTGTATCATTTTCCAATATATATATATAGAAAAGGTCTTATGAATAACGTGTTTCATAAAATGAGTTAAATGCTTTCAAACAAAATTTTGAATATAGTCTTGAAAACTAATGTACTATTTCAAAAGAAAAAATACTATTTCCAAAATACACATTTGTTTTCCTATTTTAAAAATATTATTATATTTTATTCAACTATTTTAAACTCTCTAAGTTTATTAATTTAACTAAACACCCCTTAAAAAAAAAGTTTAAAAATTAACAAAAACACCCCCATCCATCAACATTTGCTAGATTCCGACTACTATCGTCGGAAGGTGGCCGAAATTTCGTATAATAGCGCACTACCAGCTGGATCTGGCGGGTAGTGCGCTGATCTATCATTTACCGGTCAGATCTTTGGCTGTAGCTGGTCTTCAACGACAGCCAAGACATGACCGTTGTTGACCATCAACGATGGTCATATCTTTGGCTGTCGTTGACGACCAAACACGGCCAGATCTGGCTAGAAAATGCCATCTCGGTGCCGTAACGCCAGATTCCAGTGGTGGTGGCCAGAATCTGGCAATTGTGTGTGGTGGTGGTTTTTTTGTCATTTTATAAAAATTTTATATATTGGTGTATTAAGTTAAATTAGCAAACCTAGAGGGTTTTTTTATTAATTTTTAAATTCTACCTCGTAATAATCACTCAATTCTACCTACTAATAATATTTCAAAAATATTACTCAAAATAATAAAACAAACACATCCTTATTAATACTATATATGGGTCCGTTTGTTTAATTATTTTTATTGATTTTCAGTTGTTCATAGCTTCTAAGTGAAAATAGGTTTTGAATATTATATTAAACATATTTTTTAGATAACGCGTTATAATATTCCAAATTTTGGTTATGATATTCCAAATTTTGTCCCGTATTTTAATTTTTTAAAATAATTTTCGAATCATAAATCAAACAAAACCAAATTTCTTGTTTTAATTTACGAATTGATTTTTGAAAATGAAATTAATTTACTTAAATAAGAAATTTGGAATCGAGAATATTATAAAAGGAGGTTCATTTCATTTTTACCTTGTGAGATTATTTACTTGTTTTTTAATAATTTTATAAGGATTTTTTTCATATTTGTAAGGTTGTTTTTGATACTCTTTTAAGGCAATTTTTGATACCATAAGGAGGATTTTGGATGCTAATTAAGATAAATAATGAAAGAATTGTTTAATAACGACATATTAAATTATGTTTTTTTTTTTTTTTCATAATTTGATGTGATACAAAATATTCCCTGAAAATATGATTTTTAATAATGCCACTTTTTAGTTTATACTGCATTGCCATTAATAGTTATTAAAAAAAAGATGATGAGTCGTGGAGGCATTTGGCATCTCGATAGTTCCTTGCCAGTATAGAAAAGGGAGAACGACCTTTTCCCACTCAAGGTTTGGCGAAATAGCCCTTTCCCACCCTCCAAGTTTCAAAAAGACAGTTTCCCACCCAGCGTCTGTTAACTTTAAGTCTTTAACCGAAGAAAGATAAAACAGTGAATTCAAAAAACAGTTAAAGGGTTATTATGTCATTTTATCCCCTACATATAAACTTAAAAGAAAAACTAGAAACCCTTTACCCCAAAATCCTTTAACCCCAAAACCCATTGGCGATAGTGGATGGCTGAATCCAATTAAACCAGATCTCAAAGTTTTACAGCTGGAAAAATTAAAGATCACACCACCTTTGCTCATGCTAGAAGTTGTGGTGGATGCTGTTGTTGTTGTGGAGGTTGTAGATATTGCGTTTGATGTGGTAGCAATGGTGGTTGATTGTGGAGGCTGTGTCATTATAGTAGAGGATTTTGGGGCAGCGATGACAAAGGTTAGGGCACAAAAAGAAAGGGGGGTGGAGAATTTTGGGGCGGTGTGCTCAGAATTGTGCGCCCTAAAAGAATGTCTCAAGCATTGGAATAAAAATGTTTTTGGTGATGTTCATTCAAAAGAGGAGAAGGTCAGGTCGCTTCTTGCTCAGGTAGCTTTCCAATTCACAGATGCGTTATACTACTGAGGGTTTTGACTTTTGAGGAAGAAATTAAAGCTAAACAAAACCTGGTGGAAGCTCTTCAATATCAACATACTTTTTGGAGGGAGAAATCTTGGGTTTCTTGGTTAAAGATGGAGGTAGATGTTCCAAATACTTCTCTAATTGTGCAAAGATTAAACGTGCTAAATCTTTTATTCATGCCCTCTCTATTGATGATGTTTTAGTGGAAGATAAGCAAGGAAGAAAGAGAAACGGGGGATTGGGATTTTTTCTTTTTGGGAGGTGAAGAAATTGAAGATTTTTAAGTTACTCTCTCTTTTTTTTTTTTTTTTTTTTTTCAGTTTGGAGATGTGGATTTGGATTAAAGGGTATTTTCATCTTTATATTGATTATCAACAGATTTTACTAACGTTTCTTAACTATGGGTGGGAAAGTGTCATTTTGAAACTTAATGGGTGGAAAAGATGTTTCACCAAACGTAGTTCTCCCTATAGAAAATCTTTAAAATCTCTAGTGTCCCGTAATCCACTTGCCTTTTGCTTGTCCCATAATAAAATCAAAGATAGAGACAAACTTTTCTTTTAGGAAATTTGAGAGCTTGCGTAACGGCTTGTTCAATTGACTTATTAAATAAAATAAAGAGGATTTTATGCTACATTTAACTGTATTTCGGTAACAAACAAGGATTTTATGTGTATTATATATAGGTTTATTTCGTTTTCCTCCCTTAAAGATCGCATATTATTAATTCACTTATTACATTTAAAAAGTACTAAAATCGCCCCTATTAGAGTTTTTTTTCTCCGTAATCTTGTATAAGGGTATTTGATATTTTAAGGATGTCTTTTATTATTATAAGCTTTTAGGTTTTTTTTGTTTAATTAAAAGGGTATTTTTAATATTTTCTTAACGAAGTAAATGATTTTAATATTAGTATGTTAAAACTAATGTTTGATGGATAAAAGAGTATTTGAAATTAATAAAGATAAAACAAATTAGAAAATGAATTGACAATGTTTTTCTTTTTGTTTTTTGCATTAAAAAATTGATAAAAAATAGTAATAAAACAAAAAATCATCAAATTCACAATCATGATCAACGCTTACCCAATCAAAAACTATAACTATTACCAGACCGCAACCTTATTTCTTTAAACAACCAACCTTTTGGCCACAACTCTATATTACTCGCCCTTTGACCTTTCATCATGGTAGGATGTTGCCTCACCTAGCCACCAACTATACCAATAAGAAATCCACATTTATAGACAACTTGTATTGCTACCACAAGTGATCTCAACGACTTATTAAACGATGGTGAGCGAGGTCTCAATGTTTGAATGAGCGGTTTTCATGTTCGGCACATACCTTTAGGCTCGACTTTTGCCTACATCTGCCTACCTAAGCCACCAACATCAACCCATCTTGACCAACCAATCAGACATCGAGGCCTTACTCATTATGTTCATTACCCATCGACTAACTTTATTATTATGTTATATAGTTGGTAAATGATAAAAATGGTTTTATTTATAAATATAGTGTGGTGTTTGTTTATTATTTCAATAGCAATAACAATTAACAACCATAAAAAGCAGATTTGCTCAATCAATTAGGGTCATGGGGAAGGTTTCAATATGTTTGATAAACAGTAGGGGTGCCAAGGTATTTTAGAAACCTCAAGGACTCATTTTTTATTATAGATAATTGTGAGGTTTAAAAATTTTCCCTTAATAAAAGAGTTTTCTCGACCCAGGCTTAATCAAATAACAATTCCCTTTTTGGTAATAACATAAATCTCTTTATTGTTAGTAAGCCGTTAAACTACAATTAGAATTTATATAGTTATAGCTAATGGAAATTATTGTTATTAACTGCTTAATAAAAGATTATTATACATTATTAAAACATGGGTACCATTACTTGTATATGACCCTTTCAATAGTACATGAACTTATAAATTATAATTATATAGTTGACAACTTAAATAATATGTAATAATTTTTAGAAATTAATATATTATAGTAACAAATAAGGGTATAATAATTTTTTTAATAATATAATAAATATTATTATAAATGATTTAAACATGAAAAAAAATACTACATTATTGAGTCATCGTTTTTTCTTATTACAATATTTTTTCGAATGCCATAAATAAAATTAATATTAATTTCCATTATAAAATTTTTTGTATACTATCTTATGAATGTACAGTTCTAATATTCCCAAAGTTTAATTTATTTTAATAATTTATATTAATTTTATAGAATATTTTCATATAAAGAAATTTGACAACCCTTGGAATTATAAATAATTAAATATTTAGAAACTTTCAAAATAAGTTAGTTATGATGAAGAAATTAGTTTTAATTATCGACTTTGAAATGGTGTAATAATTTACTGTTTAACATCACCCTAACATATATG
Organism: Pistacia vera; assembly: GCF_008641045.1. Taxonomy (NCBI): domain Eukaryota; kingdom Viridiplantae; phylum Streptophyta; class Magnoliopsida; order Sapindales; family Anacardiaceae; genus Pistacia; species Pistacia vera. Next base: position 311,131 of record NW_022196474.1, read on the forward strand.
TAATCAACGGCTAAGATTCACCGACTCCTGACAAAGCAGGAATCCCCGCCGCATAGAATCCGCTCCATGAGAATCCCTCCGGCCCAGTGAGGATCAAACCAAATTGACCAAAACACCCCCGCTTCGCCCGTCTACTTCTTCGTTTCCTTGAGCAACTCCGTACTCACCTTCGAATCTTCAAAACCGATCTGTCCTCTTTCGTCCATCCACAATTTCACTCTCTCCCTCTCTCTCTCACTTCACTAAAATTATTTAAAAAACAAAAAAACAAAATAAAAAAACAAGAAAACAGAAAACAGAAAACACGGACACAGAGAAGAGAATAGAGCTCTTGTGATTTGCTTTGTAGAGAGATGGCGTTCGTTCATTAAAACGACACTCCGTTTTATGCCTCCAGGTTCTTTCTCGAACCTTCTCTCGCATTTTCCGATTTTGAATTTTGAAAATTTCGCTATTTGTTAGGGTTTTTGATCTTTTTTTTTTTTTGAAATTTGAAATTTAAATTTCGTTTCTAGTCTGCGATGCTTGTGAGTTTGTTTCTTCTGCGTAATATTTATTTATTTATTTTAATTAATTTTGGATTTTAAACTGTTCTATTAGCTTTAACTAGCTCTGTTTGGTTGCGGATAATAGTGAAAGAAAGTGACAATGAATTAATGTTTAGCTAAGAAAATGAAATTTTGAACTGCTTATTATTATTATTAATTAATTAATTAATTAATTAATGATCAAGTCTTGTTATGGTGCAAAAGCTTAGAGACTGAGACTTTGAACTGATTTTGAATTGTTAATGCGTATTTTTGGAGCCGAACGTGATGGAATTTAATTGATTTATGCGTTAATAGACTTGTTTAAAACAGAAATGGAATATGGAATCGAGTGGACTTGATTCCTGTGTCAATTGAATTTTATTCGGAATTGAAATGGAAATGATCCTGATTGCTGATGTAAATTTCGAAATGAAGTGAAATTAGAAGTGTGAAGAGTTATTTTGGCTGTAGAATTCGTGTAAATCAATTGTAATTAAATTGAATTTGATTAGATGTTGATAAGAAAGCGTCTGGTTGTTAATTTGTCTCCGTTTATTTAATTGTTTCTTTCCTTCTGCTATTAAATGTGTTATTGAATTTAGTGCTGGTTACACTATCTTAGTGTTCTCATGTTTTCGTGTTCTGGTTCATTTGTTCACTCATAGGATCAGAATGGACTATTCTTTGGGTGGTGAGGGGCCTGCTGTACTGCAGTTGCGCAAGTGGGACCCCTCCCAGTTCCAGTTCAACCTGTCAGAATTTCGTGAAGCCTTTATTTCTCCAACAAGGGAGCTGTTATTATTGCTCTCATATCAGTGTGAAGCATTACTGCTACCACTGGTTACAGGTGAATATTCTCGTCTCATTATTATTTTCTTTAATGGTGCTATGAATATTGTGGATTGCCAGCATTTAAGTTTGTATTTTTGGTGAATGATTACTTGTTCATGCATGTTTTTACCTCATTTGGCTGAGCTACCATTATCATTTCATTTATTTGGGATGCAATATTTGATATATTTGTGTTTCATATTCTTGTTTGCAGGGTACTCTATAGATAGGAACATTACAGAAAATTGTTTTGATGAAAGTCTTCGAGATCCATGTTCATCTGCTCTAAGTAGGTCAGATTCAAAGGATAATACCCCATGCCCTTCTGGATCAGTAATGGATTTTGATAATGGTTTTTCTCTTGATCGTAATTTTTCAAGATCTAATAATTACCCTTTTGTTTGTGATGTAAACTCACTGGCTTGGGGTGTATGTGGGGATACGTATAATCAGCACAAGGATGCCTCATTTAGAGAGCTTCTTTTTGTTTCGAGTGACCAGCGTGTGACAGTCCATGCTTTCTGTTGTCCGAATGATACTAGTTCAACGACCAGGCAGGGGGACTTTGAGCAAGGTAGGTGGGTGGATTGGGGGCCTTCTTCTGCATCAGTACATAATACATTGGCAGAGGAGGCTTCTAGTTTGTCTTGTGAAGGCACTGGAAATGTTGGGGATGAATTTGTGACCAATGGAAGTAGTGAGAGTTCACAGAGTATATACAAAGAGGCAGGGGATGATGGGTCATCAAGAAGTGTTGGTTCAAGGAGGTGGCTGCGTTCTTTTTTCACCAAAGCTGAAATGATCCAATCTGATGGTAAGATTTGGACTAGGTTTCCAGAGAGGTCATCATTTCCTTGCTCTGCGAAGGTTATTTCATTTACCATTCTAGATAGTAATTTACCACTTTTGCAAGTCCCTACTCAAGGAAACTCTGTGGCAGTTAAAGAGAACATACAAGATACTGGTTTGGATTTGCCTACAAATTCTCATTTGGCTTCAACTAGTCTAAATTTTCAGTCTGATGTATTGCCCAATTATCTAGGTATTGACATTAACAGTTCATACAAATGTATTAGAGTTTTTTCCAGCAATTCTCATTACTTAATTGGATTCTTTTTGACACTGGTGAATCCATTTTCTGTCAATATTGGTAGTGAAAGTGAGAGAAGTAGGGGGAAAAATATACTTCTTGTTGCGAGGTTAAATAGTTGGGGAATCCAGTGGGTTTCTGCTGTGAAGTTAGAGGAAAGTTTAAATATAGGTTTGGTATCTGACTGGACGGACTTCTGCTTTTCTGATAATCTTCTTGTTTGCCTCAACTCTAGTGGTGTAATCTTTTTATATGATGCTATATCCGGTGACCGTGTGGCACATGTTGATATTTTACGTACTTGTGTGCTTGACCCACGCTCAAATTTGCATGAGCAAGAAAAATTGCATGTTGGTGCTGATGTGCAAATGAAGCAAGCTGATGAAGTTCATGAATTGTCAACTTATCGACAAGGTGGTCTCTTGGGTGGAAGAATGTTTAAACGGGTGATTGTTGCTTCACATACCTCCCTCTTAGCTGTGGTTGATGAATATGGTGTCATATACGTTATACATGTTGGTGATCATATACTTGAAAAGTATAACATATCTGTGAAATTGCTTCCACATTTCCAGCATTTGGGGCTTGGGACGTTGGTTGGTTGGGAGGCTGGTGGTTCTGATATTGGCCACCAATGGGTGTATTCTAATACATCAAGTTCTCGTTGTCATAGATTAGATATTTCATCTGAAAGGAACAGGAATGTTTCTTTATCTGACAATATCAGAAATACTTTGCTTCATGAATGCCAACACCAAAATGTGCGTAGAAACGGTGGGCAGTGTGACTTGTGTTTGAGTGGATTTTCTGCTACATCAAAGATGAGTTGCCAGTGTTTTCATGATTCTGATGTACGGTATCACCTTGTGAGAAACATCTTTCTTCCCACAGATAGGTTTAGTGTGGATGATTGTATCTTTTTTTCACCTTTAGGAATCACTCGACTGACCAAAAGGCATAATATTGAGGGGCAAGAGAGTGCCAAAATTGTTCACCTTGATCTGCATACAGATTCAGCAGTTCGTGATGACAGTTACTTGAATCCTGGGTCTGAAATGTTTTATCTACAGGGGAGGAAAGAATCTTCTGTTGGAAAAGCAGTTGGTTGCACTTTTCAGGGTTGTTTTTATTTGGTAACTGAGGATGGGCTTTCAGTAGTTCTCCCTGCTGTTTCAGTTCCATCAAACTTCCTCCCTGTTGAAACGATTGGCTATCGGCAATCACGTATGAAGACAGATGTGGTATGCCAAGAAAGAAGCAATTTGGAAATGAAAGAATCAAAACAGCCTTGGTCACCTTGGAAGGTCGAAATTTTGGATAGAGTTATTCTGTATGAAGGCCCTGAAGAGGCAGATCGCTTATGTGTGGAAAATGGTGAGAATAATTATTAAGCCTTTTGTATTAAATATCTATGATTTGATGTCTAGAAATATGTATAGGATTAATTCTTTGATTTCTCAGCTGTGATCTGGTAATTCTTTTATTTTTTGATAAAACACAAAAAAATTCATTTAAGAAAAAATGATTTACAAATAGGTGGATCAATAGTTTACTAAATAAATGACAGAACAGACAAGACTGTGGAGTTCAGAAAGTCCAATCCTTTTTTAATGAAAGAAAAAAATCCACATAAATTGCTCTCAAGAATGTTAAATATTTGTGAATGGAGCCATAGACAGTCATGTAAAAATATTCATGTTATGCAAACGAGGTTGGAATTACTTGCATGGTGTTTGGGAAGCCTGAAGTAGGACTAGGAGTTCGAATAAGAGAAAGTTTGGGTATGGAATAGTCAATCTGCACGTTAAAATTTCTGTAATTTGGATTTTGGAATAATGGTTTTTGCCTTGCCCATTAAAGTTTTCAAACCTATGCATAATAGCTTAGACCTTTTCTGGGAAAGGAAATTTTATGGGAGAAGCATGTGTATTGTGAACTTATAGAAGTATCTTGTAGGGATATTGAACATATCTAGATTGCACGATTGCTAACAAAAAAACAATTATATGAAGTAGGTTTGTAGTTGGCCATTGGATAATTGTTTAGTTGCATTTCTTGGCATGAGGGAGCTACCATTGTATTCACTTTTTTTTGATTTATTATATGTTTTAGTGGTAAGGGTTGTGGCAAATAGTGTACCTATTTTTTTTTGCGTTTCAACATAAATTTTTGTTTCTTATCCTTTACCATATGAAGTCCTTGTTGAATAATTTACACTTTAATTAGCTGGTGATCTAAAAGTTTATCTTTGACTATGACATTTCAACTATTCATTTGTTGATTTTTGACACTATGAAATCCTTTGACCTTTCTTGTGTTCACTGAGTCCTGAACTTGGAGCAACTTCCAGACCCTATAAACTTGGTAGTCAGGAAACTTGTGGGATATAATTATTATCAAAGTAGGTGGACCAGGATACTTGAAACCAAGGGTTATAACCACTTAACTGAACCTTTAGGGTTTTTTCAACTATTCATGTTGTATGCCAGCTCTACAGAAGGTGGAACTGCTGAAACTTGAAGTATTGCATTCTTGCGATAGTGTTTCAATTTCTGTCCGTCTTAATTTTAAATGGGTTATTGTGAGGGTTATCAAGTGCAATGAAGAATACCATTCCGACTTTACTTTCTAGTCTTGATTAGCCCTTTATTAAATCTATATTGTTTGTGAGAATTCACATCCAATAAGTCCAAATTGCTCTAAGGAATGCCTCCCATACTGCATTGCTGCCAGTTTTTCCTTTCTGACATTATAGTTTGATACATACTGTGGCTTTTTCACAGATATGCTGCAATTTGAAGCACATTTTCTCAATGTAATTTTGACATGTGAATTACTGCAATGTCAGGGTGGGAGCTGAAAATTTCTCGGACGCGTCAACTGCAAATGTCATTAGAATACTTGAAGTTTGACGAAATTCAGCAGTAAGATCATATATGTGTGCATACACAACACTCACACTTACACATGGATGTATATTTGCGTATGTGTATATATATGTACCTTTTCTGTAATTGCTTTTATGCTTGGGAAAGGGGGGATAATTGTGTAAATTTTGTTATTATGTAAGGATATGACATCATGGTAGACATATACCAAAACATTTCCTTCTGTTGAGTGGTCTAGATATAATTGCAATTGAATTAGAGATGCATCCATTTGTGATTAAATTGGAAATTTATTAATTATTGGCTTCTTAAATCATGTTTATTCTGGAATAACTTTTATAGATGACTGCAAACAACTTTTTTCGATACCTAGTTTCTTGTTAGGAATAAGATTTTTAGTTGTTTTCTGAGTTATTGTCTTGATATTTGTTCTAGTTGATATTACTATTTCTACTCTATATATTTGCTTCTTTAGGAAGAGTTTTTGACTAATAATTGAAATGTTTTTTATCCTTAAAAGGTTGACCAAAATTTCATGTGACAGGATGTACATGTTCACTCTATAATTTGACCTAGTAAATTGAATTATTGAATTATTATAGGCTTTGAATTGCCTCATGCAGTTAGATCAGGATTTCTGAATAACTTGCTTCAACAAAATTTCTTAATTAATAAAGTATTATTTGATAGAAGATGGGAGGGGGAGTGAGGTGGAAGAGGGCAAGTGAGACTTGAACATCTCATCTTGTCGTTCTGTGATGATGCAAACTTCTCCTTCCTACCCCTTTCGAATGACCAACAACTTGGAAGTGATTGTAGAGATGTCTTCTGGTTCAGAAGATGAGAGAAGAATACTGGTCCTGTCTTCTAAAATTTTAAGCATCCCTCTATTATTTCTATGATAAAAGGTTAAATAAAATAAATTTTCAGTACTCAAATGGGTGAATCAGAAGCCCTTTAGAAAAAAAAAAAAAAATGAATTCAACAACTGCACTACTTAAAAAAATTAAAGATACAACAGTTGCTCAATCCCTTTGAACGTATATGTGTGTGTGTATATATAGAAATTCCTCATACTGCTTTGTAACCAATGCCCCCAATGAAGCTCGAGTATTGACTCTTTTTCCCATACAATCTCTAGGTTTTCATCCTTCCTCAAATATCCTTATTCCATAGAATCTCTATTATGTATGATACTAGTATCTGATTTTGGAAGAGCTTGTGTTTGATGGATCAAATTGATGTACTATACTAGTATCTGATTGTGGAACAGCTTGTGTTTGATGGATCAAATTGAGGTATAGGTCTGTTGACAATACATGGACTGGATTAATATTATTTCTTGCCTGTTTTGTGATCCAAAAATAATTTTAAAAACTAAGATACAATTAGAAAATGTACGCTATATCTCAATATGTTTAATGTCTAAAAGCATGTTTGATATAATTTTCAAAAACTGTTTCCAAAGTTGAAAAAATCTAGAACTTCTTTTTTGTTTTCTGATTTTACAGTAGTTTTCAGGATTGTACTGGATAACTTTTATTAAACATTTAAATGCATTTCAACCAAACACAGTTTTTATAAAATTTATTGTATCCCCTGTCTTCAAAAAACTGGGGCTTAAATTCTGTGTCAAACCGGCTCTTATTTTCTTTGTTTTGGTCAATGCATAGATCTTTAGAAATGCTTGTGGAGGTTGATCTGGTGGAAGAAGGCATTCTGAGATTACTCTTTGCTGCTGTTTATCTGATGTCTCATAAAAATGGCAATGGCAATGGCAATGACAATGAGGTATCTTCTGCATCAAGGTAAATATCTTATCTCTTAGCATTTCACAAATGGGAGCTCTTGAGGAATAAGATTAATGTAGCTTAGTTAACATAAATGCTACTTCATTTATGTAAAAATATCTTATCTCTTAGTTTTTTTGGTTCCTTTCAATTAGGCTGTTCAACTTGACAGACAAGGGCTTGGTTTGATATCTTTTTTGCTGATTATGAAGGGCTTGATTAGATGTTATGACATTTTAACCCATTGGAATCCATCTTTTGCCATGTGGAAATTTGGATTATCTTTGATAACCAGAAATTAAAAAGTTTACTTAGAATTTCGAAATACATGTTAAAAAGAATTGCTGGTNAAAAAAAAAATTAAAGATACAACAGTTGCTCAATCCCTTTGAACGTATATGTGTGTGTGTATATATAGAAATTCCTCATACTGCTTTGTAACCAATGCCCCCAATGAAGCTCGAGTATTGACTCTTTTTCCCATACAATCTCTAGGTTTTCATCCTTCCTCAAATATCCTTATTCCATAGAATCTCTATTATGTATGATACTAGTATCTGATTTTGGAAGAGCTTGTGTTTGATGGATCAAATTGATGTACTATACTAGTATCTGATTGTGGAACAGCTTGTGTTTGATGGATCAAATTGAGGTATAGGTCTGTTGACAATACATGGACTGGATTAATATTATTTCTTGCCTGTTTTGTGATCCAAAAATAATTTTAAAAACTAAGATACAATTAGAAAATGTACGCTATATCTCAATATGTTTAATGTCTAAAAGCATGTTTGATATAATTTTCAAAAACTGTTTCCAAAGTTGAAAAAATCTAGAACTTCTTTTTTGTTTTCTGATTTTACAGTAGTTTTCAGGATTGTACTGGATAACTTTTATTAAACATTTAAATGCATTTCAACCAAACACAGTTTTTATAAAATTTATTGTATCCCCTGTCTTCAAAAAACTGGGGCTTAAATTCTGTGTCAAACCGGCTCTTATTTTCTTTGTTTTGGTCAATGCATAGATCTTTAGAAATGCTTGTGGAGGTTGATCTGGTGGAAGAAGGCATTCTGAGATTACTCTTTGCTGCTGTTTATCTGATGTCTCATAAAAATGGCAATGGCAATGGCAATGACAATGAGGTATCTTCTGCATCAAGGTAAATATCTTATCTCTTAGCATTTCACAAATGGGAGCTCTTGAGGAATAAGATTAATGTAGCTTAGTTAACATAAATGCTACTTCATTTATGTAAAAATATCTTATCTCTTAGTTTTTTTGGTTCCTTTCAAGTAGGCTGTTCAACTTGACAGACAAGGGCTTGGTTTGATATCTTTTTTGCTGATTATGAAGGGCTTGATTAGATGTTATGACATTTTAACCCATTGGAATCCATCTTTTGCCATGTGGAAATTTGGATTATCTTTGATAACCAGAAATTAAAAAGTTTACTTAGAATTTCGAAATACATGTTAAAAAGAATTGCTGGTTGGAGGTCTGCATGTAATAAATTCAATTTTGTCTCCTTTTTTGATTAGTTTGTCATTAATTGCATGCATGTTGTATTTTATATTAGTTTTACGAAAATTGTCACTGTGTTTGGATCTTTATTTAACACTTACATTCACGATGTAATTTTAATTTTTGGTGCACATCAGAATCTCAGAAGAATATTCTTCGAGTCCCTATTTTAACTTGGCTCTTTTTTCTTTTTATTTTCATATGAGTAAAAATTGAAAAAGAAAAAAGAGCCAAGCTTAAATAGGGACTCGAAGATAGAGACACTCACATACACATAAAGAAACTTGGTGTGGTCTAAGTCTCAATGTTGGACCTCATGTCAATTTGTCATCATATAGATCTAATTACATAAAAGCCATTGAAGAATATAAAGTTTCAGCTTATATGTTTGATGCTCATTAGGGTCTTCTTTCAAATCTTGAGTCAAGTTATCTGATTCACAGAAACCTTGTTGGGTCACTTATTCTTTGAACATCAAGTTGGGTTAATGGGTTTATTTGTATCTAGGGCCAGCTTGGTAGATAGCTTGACTTATGAAACTTATATAGATCCTTGCTCTGCATCAGAAACTGGACGAATATGGGACTTCTCTTAGAACCAAAGCAGTGTGGCACACTTCTCTTTAATCCCTGCCTCCAGTCAGTTTGATAGAATGTTTGACGAAAAGTTTTTATGTGTCACTGGGACATTGGTGGAATTTTAAATGATTGTCAGCTCCTAGCAAAGGAAACTGGAACATGAATGTTTTACTCGAAGAGGTGTTTGACAAGAATACTTGGTGTGTTATCTGATGTTTGATTATTCTTAATAAAAATATGAATCATTTTAAACTAGGTTTCTCTGTGGAACCTTTTTCATGTCTTTCACTTTCTTATGATTTTTCTTTTTGCATATACTTGAAATTTGTCATTGAATTGGAAATTGCCAATCTTTGGATTTTGAATCCACACGTTATTGATTTGTCTACAATGTTTTTGGCTCTCTCTTTATTTTTAATTTATGGAAACCTGTATTCAGTAAGGTTTTCTTTTTTCAGCTTCTTTACTCTTTTTCAGGCCAATATTCTCTTGGTAAATAAGTAGATGCATCTACTTCATCAGCATCTATGAGCTAGTAAGATTTATGTAGCTCCTTGATTATAACATTGTGGTCCACATTTACTATGATGAATCTGGAATCTGTTTGATTTGGAAATAATCAATTAGAGAATGCTGATATTCCATGATTTGGCTGAATATTATTATTGGATAGTATCTATTAATCTTAGCAGTTTGTCCATGGTACAGAATAGTAAGGTATATGATTTTGAATGTCAATCAACTATGATTGTTATATTTTAAATCAGTGTTGTAAGTGAAATAATTGCTGTAATGATTTTGGTTGGAATGTATCTATCTCAATGTTCTTTTTTTTTTTTTTTTTTACTTTATGTATAACTGTTCGCGATCTTCTGTGCTACAGGCTTCTTATGTTAGCTTCCTGCTTTGCAACCAAAATGATTCGCAAGTATGGATTACAACTGCATAAAGATGATGCATACTTTCTGAAGGGCTTAAACGGAATGAAGTTACTTTCTCTTCCATCAACTTTAGTGGATGAAGAACAAAATGATGCAAAAACTTCTAGGAGGATTTCTGAGATGGCTCACTTTTTGGAGGTTATTCGAAATTTGCAGTGTCGACTGAGTGCAAAATTTAAAAAGCCGGGCCAAGGACTGGTACGTTGTTATTTGATTTTGCTACAGCTCATGCCACGGTTCGTCTTGCATGTTATTGTTAAAATTGAAGCAATGTCTTTGCACTTTGGTGCAGGTGGATTGTGGGGGGGCATTAAGCTTGGCGGAGCCAAACTTATCAGAGAATGAATCTCGGCTGTCGATAGTTTCAGCAAAAGCAGTATCCTTGGAAACCTCAAATGAAAATGAACTGTCATTTTCTTTGTCTACCCAGGGTTCTAAGGATACTGAGAAGCTTGCTTTGGTGCCCAAAGATTTCATGAATTCTAAAGCTGAGTTTGATTTAGAAGATTCTGGTGAAGCATCTGTTCATGTGTCTCCAGGGGCACTTTTGAGAAGGACAACACTTCCCTTGGAAAATCCCAAGGATATGATTGCACGTTGGAAATTGGATAACTTGGACCTGAAAACTGTAGTCAGTGATGCTCTACTCTCTGGTCGTCTCCCTTTAGCAGTTCTTCAGTTGCATCTTCATCGTTCAACAGAACTTGCTACTGAGGAAGAGCATCATGATACCTTCACTGAAGTTCGTGACATTGGAAGAGCTATTGCTTATGATTTATTTTTGAAGGTAGCTATTGTTGGTTCTTAAACAAAACTAAGGTTATTTGTATTTCTGCACTGATTTTACATGGACAATAGGGTGAAACTGCGCTTGCTGTAGCAACATTGCAAAGGCTTGGGGAGGACATTGAAGTCTGCCTTAAACAGTTGGTATTCGGCACAGTGAGGAGATCTCTACGAATGCAAGTTGCTGAGGAGATGAGAAGATACGGTTACTTGGGACCACATGACTGGAAGATGTTGGAGAGGATATCACTCATTGAGGTATGAAGGATTTTTAATTTTTTTTGTTTCAAGATAACATTCTGTGATTTTAAGTTCCATTATCTGACAAATTTTCTCCCTCTCTCCTCTCTCGTTGTACTGGAAAAGAGACTCTATCCTAGTAGTAGTTTCTGGAGAACTTTTCGTGGCCGGCAAAAGGAATTCACAGAAGCCACATCAACTCTAAATTCTCCAGGAGGAGTATATTTGCAACTTTTGAATTCACATTTATTTGGCAATCTTGTCATTGAGTGTGGCGAGATTGACGGAGTTGTCTTGGGTTCATGGACAAATGTCAATGAAAGTTCGTCTAAGCCTGTGATTGATGAAGATAATGCTCATGCTGGATATTGGGCTGCTGCTGCAGTGTGGTCTAATGCATGGGATCAGAGAACCGTTGATCGTGTAAGTGACTACTTTCTTTGTGTCTGAACATTTCAAAAGATGCGTCATATTGTGCTGAAACTGGAGTTGAAGGAAAATGTATTGTTGTCTTAGGATAGGATGTGGTGTCCACTTTGAGGTTCCAATCCACTATCTTTTATAGACACTGCATTATTTTCCTCTTAATGAGAACTGAAAAATTGCAAAATGTAGTGTGTCGCGTGTATCAATCTTTATTTTTTGTATGTTTAATTGAAGTATGTTAGGACTTAGGATTAGTTAGGAGGTTTCCATTTTTGCTCTTCCCTTGTGTGGTCCTGTCTAAAGCAAAATACTGTTATTCTCTTGACGCTTTTAAAGTGGTAGATGTTCTTCATTATGAATATCAGATACCTGCTATCTGAAGCATATCTGTGATCATCCTTTATATAAACACTTTGTCATCTTTCTTGCTGTTCACTTTTGTCTAGAATTCTCTCTCCTACCTTTTTTAGGTTTGAAAGTTAACTGTGTCTCAGTGAACTCATGGCTGTCAACCCAGCTAGATAGTTAGATATAAAATTGAGATAGTTTATATCTTTATTTTAATACCATGGGTTGTGTTATTCCTCTTCTTGCTCATTCTCAGATATATCACGTTAGAGCTATATACTACTAATGCATATTTGTTGGTTATGTTTCATTCATTACAATTTATTTCCATGTCTCTGAGGCTTTTCAATTGAGATATGGGCCTGTAAATTTCTCAATAAATGTTTCTCTATGCAGATAGTGCTGGATCAACCTTTTCTTATGGGTGTTCACGTATTATGGGAATCACAACTGGAGTACCACTTATACCATAATGACTGGGAAGAAGTTTCCAAACTTCTGGACATTATTCCTAAATCTGTGCTATCAGATGGAAGCCTACAGATTGCTTTGGATGGTTCACAGCCTGCTTCAACTATCGGTAGTAATAGTGAATTTCCTGACTATGGCAATTACATATGCTCTATAGAAGAACTGGATGCTGGTTGTGTGGAAGTGCCAGATATCAAAATATTTAGGTTATCTGCTAATATTATGTGCTCCATGTGGTTAAGGAGGCTCATGGAGCAGGAGCTAGCTAGGAAATTTATTTTTTTGAAGGAATACTGGGAAGGCACTGCAGAAATTGTAGCTCTTCTGGCCTGTTCAGGCTTCATTACTAGCAGAAATAAAATTTCATCTGAGGATGATTCTATTGAGAATTTATCAGATATTGTTGGAAGATCTTCTGTTGGTACCATTCAAGCTTTACATAAATTACTTATGTATCACTGTGCGCAACAGAACTTGCCAAATCTTTTGGATCTTTACCTTGATTATCACAAGTTGGTTCTAGATAGCAATTCACTTCATTCATTACAAGAAGCTGCTGTAAGTTTTCATTTCTGTCATCTGTGTTCTGCTGTAGTTTTCATTTCTATCATCCATGTTCATCACACTTTGTTCTCTCTGATATTGCAACATGTTTTGCTAATGTTTTGTATGGTACAATCTATACTATACATTATTTGTATACTTTTAATATCTAGTATACTGTAACATTTTTTGTATAAATCTAATATATTTTGCGCTCTTACCTTTGTCTTTGTTTTATTGGATACATCTGTTCAGGGAGATTGTCACTGGGCAAGATGGTTACTCTTATCTAGGATTAAGGGGCGCGAATATGATGCATCATTTTTTAATGCTCGTGCTATAATGTCACATAATTTAGTTTCTGGTAACAACTTAAGTGTCCTAGAGATCGATGACATAATTTGTACTGTTGATGACATTGCGGAAGGAGGGTGGGAAATGGCTGCTTTAGCAACTCTAATGTATGCCCCTGCTCCAATTCAAAGCTGTTTAAGTAGTGGTGGTGTAAACAGGCGTAGTAGTTCTTCAGCCCAGTGCACATTGGAGAACTTGAGACCCGCTTTACAACAGTTCCCTACATTGTGGCGCATGCTTGTAGCTGCATGTTTCGGACATGATACAGTTTGCGCTTTTGTAGGCCCTAAAGTGAAGAATGGTAAGCTTTTGACCTCTTATTTTCTTTTGGTTCTTTGGATTCGATTTGTATAACATTGTTTTTTTTTCACTTTATTTGGTAATTCAGCTTTATCAGACTACCTAAATTGGCGTGATACCATCTTCTTCTCTTCTGGACGTGATACTTCTCTTTCCCAAATTCTGCCGTGCTGGTTTCCTAAGGCCATAAGGAGGTTAATTCAGCTTTTTGTTCAGGTATGCATTTTAATCTCTTCTTAAGACGCTATTGAGATTTGCTATGCGATTTTCCTTCTCAAGGTTCTTGTCTAACTTATGGTCAAATAGAGGTATGATATAAGCTTTTCTTTGAGACAAAGTCTTGATCTTACAAAGCTTATGTTAATACTTGTAAGTAGTTTAATCTGTTCCATTTTACTGATCTTTGCCGTCGTTATTACCATTGTAATATATGTATCAAGGGTCATTTTTTATTTTAAACTTTTTATTAATAAATTGTGACAGAAGTTGTAAACCATCATTCAAAGAACTTTCAACGGTTGAGATTAAATTTGACATGCATCATTCCTAAGGTGTATCAATTATGTGTGTCAATATTATATCACTGTTGAAACTGTTTTGATCTAATCTTCCACTAAATGTGACATTTTGTGTGGAAAATAAGGTTTCCAATATATTTATATATTATCTGCCTGGACATTAATGATTTTGTTTGCATGTGATTGCAGGGTCCTGTTGGATGGCAAGCACTTCCAGATCTGCCTACAGAATCTTCACTAGATAGAGACATTGAATTTTTCATAAATGCCCATGGGCATGCTGAGGTTAGTGCTATCTCATGGGAAGCAACTATCCAGAAGCATATTGAAGAGGAACTTTATGACTCCTCACTCCAGGTATGTGCTTTTTTTTTCAAGGCAATCATTTCATTCGAAATGTAATAATTATAAGCTGTTGACTGAAATAATATTTTTGGCTTTATGAGATTCTTTCATAGCATTCTCTTTTGCCTGGGTTACTATTTGTCGCAATTTAAGTAGCAATATTATTAGTTTGGTTACAATTGATCTTCTTACTTGTTGATAAGAAACTTCATACAATTTTATGATTCTAAAAGTCTATTAATGAAAGCAGTCCACACTAAGGTGGAGAGACTAACTTACAAAATAGGCCAAAGATTCATAATCCATGAGAAGACCCTAAAATAGATATCCCGGAAAAAATGAAGAAATATTTATTGGGCTAATCTATGTCAAACAACTGTTGCCTTACAATTAAACTATTTATAGTGAATAAAAAGAAAGAAAGTTCTCTAAATTCTACAGAGACAAAAGTACAAGGAGAAGCCTAAATTTTTGTTTTCATAACATCAAAACCTCTTCTCCTGATTGTCTATTTCTCTCATTCCGTATTGCACATAATAAGGCCATCACTTGACAGTCTGACAAAACATAGGCTTCTTTCCTCCCCAAAAACCGTTATGCCTTCCCGTTGTGACAGAAAAGTTGGACAGGCACAACCCATGAAATTTTAATGTTTGAAAATGCACTGAATCAGAGATGTAAGGCAATGGAGAGGTGCAAGAAAGATGATTAATGCTCTCGACTTCTCTTTTTGCACATAATGCACCTTTGATGATATAAACACAATGTCGGTATTCCCCTTGTAGTGGTGTCCTTAGTGTTTAGCTTTCCTTATTCAAAGATTCAAGGTTGAAATTTACCTTGAAAGGAACTCCTATGTGTATAAAACTTCTTAATTGTGTCATGATATCTTATCAAGTGATTCTGAAGAGAGTGGGAGACTCATTCTCTATTGTAAAGGACATGGTTCTATGTTATGTGTCGTAATAGTGAATTTCCTGACTATGGCAATTACATATGCTCTATAGAAGAACTGGATGCTGGTTGTGTGGAAGTGCCAGATATCAAAATATTTAGGTTATCTGCTAATGCTTATGTGCTCCATGTGGTTAAGGAGGCTCATGAGCAGGAGCTAGCTAGGAAATTTATTTTTTTGAAGGAATACTGGAAGGCACTGCAGAAATTGTAACTCTTCTGGCCTGTTCAGGTTCATTACTAGCAGAAATAAAATCTCATCTGAGGATGATTCTATTGAGAATTTATCAGATATTGTTGGAAGATCTTCTGTTGGTACCATTCAGCTTTACATATTACTTATGTATCACTGTGCGCAACAGAACTTGCCAAATCTTTTGGATCTTTACCTTGATTATCACAAGTTGGTTTTTTTTTTTTTTTTTTTTACTTTATGTATAACTGTTCGCGATCTTCTGTGCTACAGGCTTCTTACGTTAGCTTCCTGCTTTGCAACCAAAATGATTCGCAAGTATGGATTACAACTGCATAAAGATGATGCATACTTTCTGAAGGGCTTAAACGGAATGAAGTTACTTTCTCTTCCATCAACTTTAGTGGATGAAGAACAAAATGATGCAAAAACTTCTAGGAGGATTTCTGAGATGGCTCACTTTTTGGAGGTTATTCGAAATTTGCAGTGTCGACTGAGTGCAAAATTTAAAAAGCCGGGCCAAGGACTGGTACGTTGTTATTTGATTTTGCTACAGCTCATGCCACGGTTCGTCTTGCATGTTATTGTTAAAATTGAAGCAATGTCTTTGCACTTTGGTGCAGGTGGATTGTGGGGGGGCATTAAGCTTGGCGGAGCCAAACTTATCAGAGAATGAATCTCGGCTGTCGATAGTTTCAGCAAAAGCAGTATCCTTGGAAACCTCAAATGAAAATGAACTGTCATTTTCTTTGTCTACCCAGGGTTCTAAGGATACTGAGAAGCTTGCTTTGGTGCCCAAAGATTTCATGAATTCTAAAGCTGAGTTTGATTTAGAAGATTCTGGTGAAGCATCTGTTCATGTGTCTCCAGGGGCACTTTTGAGAAGGACAACACTTCCCTTGGAAAATCCCAAGGATATGATTGCACGTTGGAAATTGGATAACTTGGACCTGAAAACTGTAGTCAGTGATGCTCTACTCTCTGGTCGTCTCCCTTTAGCAGTTCTTCAGTTGCATCTTCATCGTTCAACAGAACTTGCTACTGAGGAAGAGCATCATGATACCTTCACTGAAGTTCGTGACATTGGAAGAGCTATTGCTTATGATTTATTTTTGAAGGTAGCTATTGTTGGTTCTTAAACAAAACTAAGGTTATTTGTATTTCTGCACTGATTTTACATGGACAATAGGGTGAAACTGCGCTTGCTGTAGCAACATTGCAAAGGCTTGGGGAGGACATTGAAGTCTGCCTTAAACAGTTGGTATTCGGCACAGTGAGGAGATCTCTACGAATGCAAGTTGCTGAGGAGATGAGAAGATACGGTTACTTGGGACCACATGACTGGAAGATGTTGGAGAGGATATCACTCATTGAGGTATGAAGGATTTTTAATTTTTTTTGTTTCAAGATAACATTCTGTGATTTTAAGTTCCATTATCTGACAAATTTTCTCCCTCTCTCCTCTCTCGTTGTACTGGAAAAGAGACTCTATCCTAGTAGTAGTTTCTGGAGAACTTTTCGTGGCCGGCAAAAGGAATTCACAGAAGCCACATCAACTCTAAATTCTCCAGGAGGAGTATATTTGCAACTTTTGAATTCACATTTATTTGGCAATCTTGTCATTGAGTGTGGCGAGATTGACGGAGTTGTCTTGGGTTCATGGACAAATGTCAATGAAAGTTCGTCTAAGCCTGTGATTGATGAAGATAATGCTCATGCTGGATATTGGGCTGCTGCTGCAGTGTGGTCTAATGCATGGGATCAGAGAACCGTTGATCGTGTAAGTGACTACTTTCTTTGTGTCTGAACATTTCAAAAGATGCGTCATATTGTGCTGAAACTGGAGTTGAAGGAAAATGTATTGTTGTCTTAGGATAGGATGTGGTGTCCACTTTGAGGTTCCAATCCACTATCTTTTATAGACACTGCATTATTTTCCTCTTAATGAGAACTGAAAAATTGCAAAATGTAGTGTGTCGCGTGTATCAATCTTTATTTTTTGTATGTTTAATTGAAGTATGTTAGGACTTAGGATTAGTTAGGAGGTTTCCATTTTTGCTCTTCCCTTGTGTGGTCCTGTCTAAAGCAAAATACTGTTATTCTCTTGACGCTTTTAAAGTGGTAGATGTTCTTCATTATGAATATCAGATACCTGCTATCTGAAGCATATCTGTGATCATCCTTTATATAAACACTTTGTCATCTTTCTTGCTGTTCACTTTTGTCTAGAATTCTCTCTCCTACCTTTTTTAGGTTTGAAAGTTAACTGTGTCTCAGTGAACTCATGGCTGTCAACCCAGCTAGATAGTTAGATATAAAATTGAGATAGTTTATATCTTTATTTTAATACCATGGGTTGTGTTATTCCTCTTCTTGCTCATTCTCAGATATATCACGTTAGAGCTATATACTACTAATGCATATTTGTTGGTTATGTTTCATTCATTACAATTTATTTCCATGTCTCTGAGGCTTTTCAATTGAGATATGGGCCTGTAAATTTCTCAATAAATGTTTCTCTATGCAGATAGTGCTGGATCAACCTTTTCTTATGGGTGTTCACGTATTATGGGAATCACAACTGGAGTACCACTTATACCATAATGACTGGGAAGAAGTTTCCAAACTTCTGGACATTATTCCTAAATCTGTGCTATCAGATGGAAGCCTACAGATTGCTTTGGATGGTTCACAGCCTGCTTCAACTATCGGTAGTAATAGTGAATTTCCTGACTATGGCAATTACATATGCTCTATAGAAGAACTGGATGCTGGTTGTGTGGAAGTGCCAGATATCAAAATATTTAGGTTATCTGCTAATATTATGTGCTCCATGTGGTTAAGGAGGCTCATGGAGCAGGAGCTAGCTAGGAAATTTATTTTTTTGAAGGAATACTGGGAAGGCACTGCAGAAATTGTAGCTCTTCTGGCCTGTTCAGGCTTCATTACTAGCAGAAATAAAATTTCATCTGAGGATGATTCTATTGAGAATTTATCAGATATTGTTGGAAGATCTTCTGTTGGTACCATTCAAGCTTTACATAAATTACTTATGTATCACTGTGCGCAACAGAACTTGCCAAATCTTTTGGATCTTTACCTTGATTATCACAAGTTGGTTCTAGATAGCAATTCACTTCATTCATTACAAGAAGCTGCTGTAAGTTTTCATTTCTGTCATCTGTGTTCTGCTGTAGTTTTCATTTCTATCATCCATGTTCATCACACTTTGTTCTCTCTGATATTGCAACATGTTTTGCTAATGTTTTGTATGGTACAATCTATACTATACATTATTTGTATACTTTTAATATCTAGTATACTGTAACATTTTTTGTATAAATCTAATATATTTTGCGCTCTTACCTTTGTCTTTGTTTTATTGGATACATCTGTTCAGGGAGATTGTCACTGGGCAAGATGGTTACTCTTATCTAGGATTAAGGGGCGCGAATATGATGCATCATTTTTTAATGCTCGTGCTATAATGTCACATAATTTAGTTTCTGGTAACAACTTAAGTGTCCTAGAGATCGATGACATAATTTGTACTGTTGATGACATTGCGGAAGGAGGGTGGGAAATGGCTGCTTTAGCAACTCTAATGTATGCCCCTGCTCCAATTCAAAGCTGTTTAAGTAGTGGTGGTGTAAACAGGCGTAGTAGTTCTTCAGCCCAGTGCACATTGGAGAACTTGAGACCCGCTTTACAACAGTTCCCTACATTGTGGCGCATGCTTGTAGCTGCATGTTTCGGACATGATACAGTTTGCGCTTTTGTAGGCCCTAAAGTGAAGAATGGTAAGCTTTTGACCTCTTATTTTCTTTTGGTTCTTTGGATTCGATTTGTATAACATTGTTTTTTTTTCACTTTATTTGGTAATTCAGCTTTATCAGACTACCTAAATTGGCGTGATACCATCTTCTTCTCTTCTGGACGTGATACTTCTCTTTCCCAAATTCTGCCGTGCTGGTTTCCTAAGGCCATAAGGAGGTTAATTCAGCTTTTTGTTCAGGTATGCATTTTAATCTCTTCTTAAGACGCTATTGAGATTTGCTATGCGATTTTCCTTCTCAAGGTTCTTGTCTAACTTATGGTCAAATAGAGGTATGATATAAGCTTTTCTTTGAGACAAAGTCTTGATCTTACAAAGCTTATGTTAATACTTGTAAGTAGTTTAATCTGTTCCATTTTACTGATCTTTGCCGTCGTTATTACCATTGTAATATATGTATCAAGGGTCATTTTTTATTTTAAACTTTTTATTAATAAATTGTGACAGAAGTTGTAAACCATCATTCAAAGAACTTTCAACGGTTGAGATTAAATTTGACATGCATCATTCCTAAGGTGTATCAATTATGTGTGTCAATATTATATCACTGTTGAAACTGTTTTGATCTAATCTTCCACTAAATGTGACATTTTGTGTGGAAAATAAGGTTTCCAATATATTTATATATTATCTGCCTGGACATTAATGATTTTGTTTGCATGTGATTGCAGGGTCCTGTTGGATGGCAAGCACTTCCAGATCTGCCTACAGAATCTTCACTAGATAGAGACATTGAATTTTTCATAAATGCCCATGGGCATGCTGAGGTTAGTGCTATCTCATGGGAAGCAACTATCCAGAAGCATATTGAAGAGGAACTTTATGACTCCTCACTCCAGGTATGTGCTTTTTTTTTCAAGGCAATCATTTCATTCGAAATGTAATAATTATAAGCTGTTGACTGAAATAATATTTTTGGCTTTATGAGATTCTTTCATAGCATTCTCTTTTGCCTGGGTTACTATTTGTCGCAATTTAAGTAGCAATATTATTAGTTTGGTTACAATTGATCTTCTTACTTGTTGATAAGAAACTTCATACAATTTTATGATTCTAAAAGTCTATTAATGAAAGCAGTCCACACTAAGGTGGAGAGACTAACTTACAAAATAGGCCAAAGATTCATAATCCATGAGAAGACCCTAAAATAGATATCCCGGAAAAAATGAAGAAATATTTATTGGGCTAATCTATGTCAAACAACTGTTGCCTTACAATTAAACTATTTATAGTGAATAAAAAGAAAGAAAGTTCTCTAAATTCTACAGAGACAAAAGTACAAGGAGAAGCCTAAATTTTTGTTTTCATAACATCAAAACCTCTTCTCCTGATTGTCTATTTCTCTCATTCCGTATTGCACATAATAAGGCCATCACTTGACAGTCTGACAAAACATAGGCTTCTTTCCTCCCCAAAAACCGTTATGCCTTCCCGTTGTGACAGAAAAGTTGGACAGGCACAACCCATGAAATTTTAATGTTTGAAAATGCACTGAATCAGAGATGTAAGGCAATGGAGAGGTGCAAGAAAGATGATTAATGCTCTCGACTTCTCTTTTTGCACATAATGCACCTTTGATGATATAAACACAATGTCGGTATTCCCCTTGTAGTGGTGTCCTTAGTGTTTAGCTTTCCTTATTCAAAGATTCAAGGTTGAAATTTACCTTGAAAGGAACTCCTATGTGTATAAAACTTCTTAATTGTGTCATGATATCTTATCAAGTGATTCTGAAGAGAGTGGGAGACTCATTCTCTATTGTAAAGGACATGGTTCTATGTTATGCACGGGAGTATTCAGTTTTCCAGAAGTTAAACTATCTGAAGACGAGCTGACCCTGATTTTCTTAGGGGAATTTATTGTTTATCCTATGCACAATATAAGCTAATTATGTTCCTTGGTTTTTGAGAGCAATGCTGTTTTGACCATTACTCATACGTTGTTATCTGCTTGCTATTGGCTTTGGAATTCTTTAATTGTGCAATGCTATTTCACAAAATCTTTTGGCAGCTATGATAATATCTGGATAGTCATAGTGTGCTGTTACTTGCTTAATAGCTTCCTTTCTGCTGGGAGCACCTACTTGGTTTCTTTTCACTTGCCTCCATTTCATTTATTGTTAAACTTGCGTTAACTCTAGGAGACTGGACTTGGACTTGAGCACCACTTGCATCGTGGTCGTGCCCTGGCAGCTTTTAACCATCTTCTTGGTGTTAGAGTTGAGAAGTTGAAATCAGAAGGCCGATCAAGTTCTTCAGCACAG
This sequence comes from Pistacia vera, assembly GCF_008641045.1. Classification (NCBI taxonomy): domain Eukaryota; kingdom Viridiplantae; phylum Streptophyta; class Magnoliopsida; order Sapindales; family Anacardiaceae; genus Pistacia; species Pistacia vera. The sequence continues at coordinate 332,879 of NW_022196474.1, forward strand.
GGACAGGCAAATGTTCAATCTGATGTTCAAACACTTCTTTCACCCATCCAGCAAGGCGAAGAGTCTCTTCTTTCATCTGTAATTATCAGTTTCCTTATTGTCTAGATTTATTTACTCAAACAAATATATCTAGTTCACCTCAGTTTGATTATTTTCTATTGATATTAAAGAATTTACTTTTACATTAATATATTGTTGAAGTCAATATTAGTTTTATCTAATTAGGGCTTTGTAAGTATCTAATGGGATTTAAATTTTTAGGTTATGCCACTTGCTATTTCACATTTTGAAGATTCTGTATTGGTTGCCTCATCTGCTTTTCTCCTAGAGCTTTGTGGGTTATCTGCCAGCATGCTCCGTGTTGATATAGCGGCTTTGAGACGGATATCCTCTTTCTACAAATCTAGTGAAACTAATGAAAGTCATAAGCAATTTTCACCTAAGGGTTCTGCATTTCATGCAGCATCCCATGGAGGTGATATAACAGAGTCTCTAGCTCGAGCACTGGCAGATGAATATTTGCATGAGGATAATGCAACCAAGGCTAAGCAGAAGGGAACTCCAAGTTCAGTTAGTGACACACAGCCTTCTAGAGCTCTAATGCTTGTCCTACAACATTTGGAAAAGGCTAGTCTTCCAGTAATGACAGATGGAAAGACTTGTGGATCTTGGCTGTCAACTGGTGTTGGTGATGGAGCAGAATTAAGATCTCAACAAAAAGCTGCAAGCCAGCACTGGAATTTAGTTACAGTCTTTTGTCAGATGCATCAGCTTCCTTTAAGCACAACATACCTTGGTGTATTAGCACGAGATAATGATTGGGTATGCTCTAATGTTTTCACTATTGTTTGGTTAAGGAATGTTTTTCCAATTTTATATCTCATGTTGCCCTTATCTTTTGTAAGGTTGGATTTTTATATGAAGCTCAAGTTGGTGGGTATCCTTTTGAATCAGTGGTCCAGGTGGTAAGTCTCCTTTCCTCTTCAATAGTTTTTCTCTATATACATTTTTTAAAAATTAATACAAACATTGTTTGTGATGAAAATTTGACCATTTTATGTCCTTTTGTCTGTGGTTCAGGCCTCAAAGGAATTTAGTGATCCACGTCTCAAAATTCACGTGTTAACAGTTTTGAAAGGCATGCAATCAAGGAAAAAAGCTAGTTCTTCATCTTACATGGATGCTACAGATAAAAATGAAAGTTCCTTTTTAGATGAAAATTTATATATCCCGGTTGAGCTCTTTAGAATTTTAGCTGATTGCGAGAAGGAGAAAAATCCTGGAGAGGCCCTCTTGATTAAAGCTAAGGAATTGTCCTGGTCTGTTTTGGCAATGATTGCTTCGTGTTTTCCAGATGCTACACCATTATCCTGCCTAACTGTTTGGCTGGAAATTACTGCAGCCAGGTTACAACACATATCTTATATTTTAGTGTTTTTTAAAGTTTTGGATATTTGTGCTTTTGTGCTGGAGGGAGTCAATGCATATATGAAATTTCATATAAATATGCTTTATTCCTTTAGTATCTAGAGCATCCTAGCTCCTTTAATAAATACTTCACATTTGCATTGTAGTAGGGCTTAGATCTAATTGTTGCTAATTATTAACAGGGAAACTTCATCGATAAAGGTGAATGACATAGCTTCACAGATAGCAGATAATGTTGCTGCAGCTGTGGAATCTACCAATTCCATGTCAGCTGGTGGTAGACCCCTTGCATTTCGTTACAACCGGCTGAACCCAAAACGTAGACGGCTTATGGAGCCAATATCCACGGATCCCTTGGTTGCCTCATCTGATGTTTCAAATACTTATCCTGATGCAAGAATATTAACTGCCCAGGAAAGCAGTGGGGAGGAAGGAAAAATTGAAGATGGTCACAATATTAACATTCGAACTGATTTAATTGAAGGCCCTGCTTCTCTGTCCAAGATGGTTGCGGTGCTTTGTGAACAACACTTGTTTCTTCCTTTGTTAAGAGCATTTGAAATGTTCCTTCCTTCATGTTCTTTGTTACCTTTCATTCGAGCACTTCAGGTTTGTTAGCAATGTTAAATCTCAGCTTTACATTTATCTCTGTGATTCTTTGTGTAGAGCTCCCTTTTATGTATTACAAAACTTGACTTATGGACCCTTATCTCTTTGAGGCACTCCTTTTTGACCATATAGAACATGCATCCTGATCTCCTTGGATAAAGCCTGCTGGTCCAATTTCTGCTCCTGGTATNAATATTAACATTCGAACTGATTTAATTGAAGGCCCTGCTTCTCTGTCCAAGATGGTTGCGGTGCTTTGTGAACAACACTTGTTTCTTCCTTTGTTAAGAGCATTTGAAATGTTCCTTCCTTCATGTTCTTTGTTACCTTTCATTCGAGCTCTTCAGGTTTGTTAGCAAAGTTAAATCTCAGCTTTACATTTATCTTTGTGATTCTTTGTGTAGAGCTCCCTTTTATGTATTACAAAGCTTGACTTATGGACCCTTATCTCTTTGAGGCACTCCTTTTTGACCATATAGAACATGCATCCTGATCTCCTTGGATAAAGCCTGCTGGTCCAATTTCTGCTCCTGGTATTAAGTCTAGATAGTTCACTCAATGTTCAATGAGCTCGTAGATGTAGACATAGATGTGCATGGTTAAGGGGAATATTAAATTACAGTACAGTGCATAAATTATTCCCCTACACCCCACCTAAAACTTCAATTAAAATACGTTATAGTTGAGTTATTTTGTGTGTGGATTTGATGTTGACTTCATTGAGTTATAATTATTGTTTTGTGTTAAAACTACTTTTTGGAATGAGGTTGATGGGATTATTTTCTAATACAAGCTTTATCCTTGTTGTTTCTACAGGCATTTTCACAGATGCGCCTATCTGAAGCGTCAGCACATCTGGGTTCCTTCTCTGCCAGATTAAAGGAAGAGCCAACTCATTCACAGGCAAATATGGGAAGAGAAGGCCAGATTGGAACTTCATGGGTTAGCTCAACTGCTGTAAAAGCTGCCGATGCTATGCTTTCAACTTGTCCATCTCCTTATGAGAAGAGATGCTTACTGCAATTGCTTGCTGCTACTGACTTTGGTGATGGGGGATCTACAGCTACTTACTATCGACGACTCTACTGGAAGATTAATTTGGCGGAGCCTTCACTGCGAAAAGATGATGGCCTGCAACTAGGGGATGAGACTTTAGATGATGCTTCACTTTTAACTGCATTAGAAAAGAATGGACATTGGGAACAAGCACGGAACTGGGCCAAGCAGTTGGATGCCAGTGGTGGACCTTGGAAATTTACTGTTCACCATGTCACAGAAACTCAGGTAATATAAATGCAATATAGGTTCCTGCTTCCATCTCAAGTGATTTAATGGATTGTTGAACTTTCCTCACTCGGAGGAGGATTGTCATCTAGGATGTGAAACAATTCACTAATTTAATGTTCAAACTATGAAGCCTACACAAGTTTTAATATAGCACATTCTAATGTTTATATCCATGAAATTTATAACTTAATATGATTTATATGGACATTTTGTTTTCAAAATTTTACTTTGTTAAAGTTTTTGTGAGTTGCTTGTGTGATAATTACTGAAACCATATTCCAAGTAAACACCTTGAGCACCTTTATATACAGAACCTCTTCATTATAGGTTATTACTGGTGAAATTATCATAACATGGCACTTATAGTTTGTTTTTCGTTTGGGAAATGGTTCAGTTTGTAATGCCTTTTATGTTGTTATGGACTCTGCTACATACCCTTTGTCTAGGCATTTATGGCGTGAATCCTTTATCATGCCTGCCATATCTGTAAGCACCTCTTGATGATTTCTTCTTGAACTTGTCAATGCTGACTTTTGCCCTCTCCTCATTTTTAGGCTGAATCCATGGTGGCTGAATGGAAAGAGTTCCTTTGGGATGTCCCTGAAGAGAGAATTGCTTTATGGGGCCATTGCCAGATATTGTTCATCAGATATGCCTTCCCTCCTTTACAGGTACGTTTGTTTTGTGATAGCAACATTCGCCTATCAGAATCATGATTCTGGCAACTTGCATAGTGCTTAGATAATCTACTTTCATATTGTGTGCAGGCTGGATTATTCTTCCTTAAACATGCAGAAGCAATTGAGAAAGATCTTCCGGCTAGAGAGCTTTATGAAATGTTGCTACTTTCGCTTCAGTGGTTAAGTGGAATGATAACCCAGTGCAATGCGTAAGTTACTTTAAAGCTGATCCAGTTGCTGCCATTCAGCGTAGTATATCACTACTAAACTGACCTTTGTGCTCATTTTATTAGAGTTTATCCGTTGCATCTTCTGCGAGAAATTGAGACTAGAGTATGGCTGTTGGCAGTAGAATCAGAAGCTCAGGTGAAAAGTGAAGGAGACTTCAGTTTAACCAGTTCCACCCGGGAAAATACTTCCAATATCATTGACCGGACTGCAAATATAATAACAAAAATGGATAATCATATTAATGCAATGAGGAACAGACTTGCAGAGAAACATGATGCTAGGGAAAATAACCAAGCAAATTACAAGAACCAAGTGTTGGATGCTAGTTCTTCAACTACATCTGGGGGAAGTACGAAGGCAAAACGGAGGGCGAAAGGCTACATGCCATCAAGACGGCAATTAGTGGACTCTGTAGATAAAAGCACTGAACCTGAAGATAGTTCTGTCCTTCTCAACTTTAGGCATGATTCTCAATTGCAAGATGAAAGCCTGACAATGGAAATGTCTTTTCCAAAATGGGAGGAACGGGTTGGACCTGCAGAGCTGGAAAGGGCTGTTCTTTCTCTTCTGGAGTTTGGACAAATAACAGCTGCCAAGCAACTTCAACATAAGCTGTCTCCAGCTCATGTTCCATCAGAATTTGTACTTGTTGATGTTGCTTTAAAGCTTGCAGCTATCTCGACACCCAATAGACAAGTCTCAATTTCAATGCTCGATGAGGAAGTGCTTTCAGTCATTCAATCATACAATATAGTGATCAACCGAAACTTCATCTATCCACTGCAGGTTTTTGTCCTAATATCCCTTAGTTCCTTTGTCTCACATACTTTTTTATGTACAAAGTTAATTGGGTTTACAATGCTAAAATGAATGAGGTCACTCATTTAATGGAATATTTGTAGTTTGTTCCCTTCTGTCTTTTCAAATGGTAATTTTCTCTTGTTTATGTTCTTTGATGGATTCTAATACTTGAATATGCAACTTTAGGTCTTAGAGAGTTTAGCTACTATTTTCATTGAAGGCCATGGGCGTGGTCTATGTAAGAAGATAATATCAGTCGTAAAAGCTGCCAATGTGTTGGGTCTTCCATTCTTGGAGGCATTTGAGAAGCAACCAGTTGAATTGCTACAGCTTCTTTCTCTTAAAGCACAAGAGTCATTTGAAGAAGCATATCTCCTTGTGCAAACTCATTCAATGCCGGCCACAAGTACTGCTAAAATTCTTGCAGAATCCTTCCTAAAGGTGTGCCATGTTAATTTTCATTTTTATTTGATATTTAATGCTGAAATTAAAATTCTAGGCTTTTGGCATTAGCTGTAACAGCTCATAATTTGTGGTGGATGTGGGCATTATTGTGGCATTGGACAACCAGGGTCAAAGTCGACCGAGCTTATGATTTAAACCCTATTATAAGTTGACCATATAAAACAAATGCTACTCTAATCTAGAGTAAGTTGTTGATTAACATCCTCCGTGTCTCTAGGGTTTATTGGCTGCACACCGTGGAGGGTACATGGATTCTCAGAAGGAGGAAGGACCAGCTCCTCTATTGTGGAGATTTTCAGACTTCTTGAAGTGGGCAGAACTTTGTCCTTCTGAACCAGAAATTGGCCATGCACTAATGCGTTTGGTGATTACTGGACAGGAAATACCTCATGCTTGTGAGGTATTGTTGTCAATTATAAGCTGATTTTAATACTATCCATTGCTTCTGATACCATAAAGATTTAGTTAAATTTTCATTCACCTTTCCCGAAGTTTCACCTAATTACAAACTGATTTACTTCGTCCGGAAATTATGTAAAAGCCTCCTTGTACGAGAGGTTCCTGATTAATCTTATGCAATTAGGAGATCTTTGATAATCATGTAGAAGGTTTATGATGATTTTCGTAATTCATTTGGGGGTTGTAACAAATGTTGATGCTAATGGGTTCTATCTATATTTTAGCCGAATCCTAGGGAAGATCAATAAAAAATAATTAATTTCTACATTAGGTTTCTCTATGAAGAAGTTAAAGGAATTTGTGGAAGTGATAATGATCGTGGTGACAACGATCAACAGCCCTACAATTATAAAGAAAAGATATCTGTATATTGTTTTTGATGTACATCTGCTTCTAATTTTTTTAAGCGTTGTTCACAGGTTGAGCTTCTCATTCTCTCCCACCATTTCTACAAATCATCAGCTTGCCTTGATGGAGTTGATGTTCTTGTGGCTCTCGCTGCAACCAGGGTTGAAGCTTATGTGGCCGAGGGTGATTTTCCATGTTTGGCTCGACTGATAACGGGCGTCGGAAACTTCCATGCCCTTAATTTTATTCTTGGCATTCTTATAGAAAATGGTCAGCTGGATCTCCTTCTTCAAAAGTACTCTGCTGCTGCAGACACAAATACGGGCACTGCTGAGGCTATCAGAGGATTCCGAATGGCTGTTCTCACATCGTTGAAGCATTTTAACCCCAATGACCTTGATGCATTTGCTATGGTTCGGATGTGCTTACACGACTTATTTTTTTCTGCAACTTCGAGTTTTTAAATATTCATCTCAATCTTCTTTTTACAGGTCTATAATCACTTTGACATGAAGCATGAAACAGCTTCTCTTTTAGAGTCGCGAGCGGAGCAGTCCTGCCAGCAGTGGTTTCATCGTGCTGACAGGGACCAAAATGAAGACCTCCTAGATTCCATGCGCTACTTTATCGAAGCTGCGGAAGTTCACTCTTCTATTGATGCTGGCAATAAAACACGAAGAGCTTGTGCGCAGGCTTCCCTTGTCTCTCTTCAAATTCGAATGCCGGATTATAAATGGCTGAACCTTTCTGACACCAATGCCCGGCGAGCATTGGTTGAGCAATCTCGTTTCCAGGAGGCTTTAATCGTCGCAGAAGCCTATGGTCTTAACCAGCCGAGTGAATGGGCGCTGGTACTTTGGAATCAGATGCTCAATCCAGAACTAACGGAAGATTTTGTGGCTGAATTTGTGGCTGTACTTCCCCTCCAGCCTTCTATGCTTGTCGAACTGGCGAAATTCTATCGGGCTGAGGTGGCGGCCAGGGGCGACCAGTCCCAATTCTCAGTCTGGCTGACTGGTGGAGGCTTGCCAGCTGAATGGGCTAAATATCTGGGAAGATCATTCAGATGCTTGTTGAAGAGAACTAGGGATCTGAGGTTACGGATGCAACTGGCCACTGTGGCAACTGGGTTCACCGACGTGATCGATACATGCACAAAGGAGTTGGATCGGGTTCCCGATATCGGTGCACCACTCGTTCTCCGGAGAGGGCATGGTGGGGCTTACCTCCCGTTGATGTGAGTAATACATGATTCCATGGCGATGATGATGATGATGAAAATTTTGACTTGGATGATATCAAACGTGATTACGAGGGGCTGATCCGATGGTGCCGGTGATATTAAATCTCGTAAATCTCTATTTTGATGAATTAGCAACAAGATTATATTTTTGGACAGCGTAAATTAGTTGAAGAGTTTGAAAATAATTGTTGAAGAATATGTTCAGATTAGGAAGACAAAAAGGGGTTGAAGCCTGGAAAATCTTGTAAAGTGGTTCGGTTTTGTTCTGTTAAAATTTTTGAGAAATTTCCTTTTTGGATGACAGAATTTTTGGTGATGGGTAATGTCAATTTTGTAAGAAATGTACATGTGTACATATTTTTTAGTTTTGAATATAAAGTTCATTTTTGTGTTTAGTTTGTTTCTCAGGAAAATTTACAAATTTATTAAGAACTTGGTTACACTCTTAATTTGAATATGATCTATATGTTATACTGTTATTCTCTATTTTTGTTATTTTCTGTTTTATAAAAGTAAAGACTTAGGGTATGTTTGGGGAGTTAGATTAGAGGATGGGATTGAACTCTTTTTTTTTTTTTTTTAATTCCAAATGATTGGTAGCCATAGCCCATAGGAATTAGGATTACTTATCCCAAATTGGATTAACTTTTTTTTACATTAAAAAATTATTCTTATTAAATTTATTTATATTGTATTATTTTATATAATGAGAACTAATTATTAATATACAAATTTATATACTTACTTAATAATCGATATAAAATGTGATAGTTTAATAATTTAAAAATTATGACTTAATTATATTTAATGTTTTTAATTGATTTTTAATATAAATATTCTTATCCAACCCCATACTTTACTAAACACGAGACAGTACTATTCTAATCCTAATCCCAAAATCTAATCCAATCTAATCGAACTCTACCTCTCAGACGCGACCTAAAAACGATGACGCAACGCCAGTTTGATAAAATGACAAATTCCTCGAAGGATTATGAAGTAACAATAATTTCATTACCGTTTTAGTATTTCCATTATATTTATTATTACACCTTCCGTCTATTTTAGCACCTAAAATTTTTTAACATGATAATTATTGATTTTTGTTATTTAATCAAATCTTAAGAGTCAATTAACTCAAATAAAAATTATAAAAATAGATTAATATTATACGTTTTATGAGATAAAATAAGAAAATAAAAACGATAATTATCAGCCTTTAGCTTTTCAAAATAAATTTTGATTTAAACTGTCACTACAAAGAATCAAGGTATACATAAACCTCAAACATCTTGGTAATGCCCCATTCAGAAGGGCCCTGATTAATTTCTAACCTTTTTTTTTTTCCCTCATGTAATTGAGACTTATTTCATCAAAAGCAGATTTTTCCATTGCACGTGCGAAGCTACCAGCGCCAACTGAGCAAGAACGATGTATAATTTCTTATGCTCTGTTGGTGACGTGAAAAAAAAAGAATGCTTCCTGACATCGTTCAGGAACATAAATTCAATCTTGCTTTGATTGTTCAGAAGGTGATGGACGCCTCTGAGCAAGCGCCCGCTTAGTGCTTTCCAGGACACCGAAGAAAATTGAACCACCGATGCCTATCCACAGTACCCTCGGTCCAATGCCCTACAGTGAAGAGGAAATGTAATTCTCTCAGAATTACCATTGTATCATATCTGTATAATAAATCTTACGAATTTGAAGATGTGTGTGACTGCTTTTTATTTTATAATTCTGCCCTTTTTAGGGTATTTTCAATCATGTCAACTGGAAATACTTTTTTCCGGGTGGAAATCGTACCTTCAGAAGAGCAGGAGGTCCTTCTTCTCTAACAATAGTTTGAACACAATCGAAGATACCTTTGTACTGGTTTGCGGATCCCTACAATGGAAAATAGATGGTATAATGAACCAGCAGAGTACAATTTATAAGGAAAAAAAAATGATAGTACCTGAACCATTAATCTTGTTTTAATCACATCCAGGGGAGTAGTAATAGCTCCAGTCAATGCACCTATAAAAGAGAATTTTAAAAAATATTAAGAAAAAAACATCATTGTCCATGTTAAACCGGTACTCTTCAATACTTCTTTGTTTTTGCATTCCATCAATGTAGATACAAAAACGATCGGATTCGATCGTTAAAAATTTGAAGTTGTATCTTGGGAAAAGACATTATATGCTCCCAGATTGATGTGTATGAACGAGTCATTACCAGCAAAGGCACCAATGACAGCGTTCTCAGGATCATTCAACTCTCTGTGCGCCTACAAAAATAACAAAATGTCAAAGTTCTCAATTGATCAAAACTTAAAAAGAGTCTGTTTGGTTGTGCTTATCTACAGATCAAAAGAACTTATTTAAAGTTATAAGTACTTCTAAGATTAATTTAAGTTGTCTGGTTGCATCTCAAAATATACCCATGAAGTGTAATATTACATGAAACTATGCATAGCAAGGAGCTTACTGCTGCTTTATAACCCAACCGAAGCTGCTCATATAAGCAGAATTGAATTGCATCAAAGGGCAAATCCCGCAATAGAAAGGATCCATATCCCTGAGATTTCAAAGATGCCGTTCAAATTAGATATCCCAAACAATTAACAAAATGCAGTAACTATATGCCTGCAGGTCAAGAATCAAAACCACAGTACAAAGAACAAAATAAAAGAATGAACCTCAGGTAAACAGAACTATTTCAATCTCATACCGCATATAGACCCTTAAATCCTTCCTTAGAAACAATAAGACGGACAGCATCCGGAGCTGAAACAAACTGCCCAGTCTGCATCCTTTGCTTAATAACCTGTTGATTGTTAAATAGTAAAAAATTAATCTAAACACAAAAGAATTATGCCTAGTATAGCAGTTCCTAAACCGAAAATGCATAGGTAGAAAAATCTACTTCTGTTGGCACACGGATGAGAGAAGCAGCAACCCCTCCTATGGCACCTGCTGTCTGCATAATATTCAAAAAACTTATTGCAAGAAAAGAATAATCTAAAAGGGACTGAACCGTTGAGCAAAATTTAAGCAACCAAACAAATTCAAGATGATAAACTGGACCAAATCATTCAGAATGGTGGGTGGGATGTTTACAGGAGTTTCCGGGTGGCTAATATAAGAAAAGATGAAGATACATCGAGGCCTAAAAGTCGAGTATAATATAATACTTTCATCCAATGGGAAAGTGTGGAGACACTCAAAAGCTTGTGTCTCTATGATTTCCATGGGACTTCAACCAGAAAAACAAATTAAAACATGTTCAAAGGAAAACTATTGACAAGCATTCTTACAAATTAAGAAACTTATTTCCGAGCAACCATCATTAATATGCGAAAGCAAAGACAGAAGACATTGTATAATCACTTACCAGATGAGCAACAGCACTAAGATTTTCAGGAAACATCCTCAACAATTTCTGTTTTGTTGGTTCATATACGCCAACAAATAAAGCAGAAGCGCTGTAAATAAAGTATAAAAGAATTATACTCATATCACTACATAAAATCAGTACATAAGAGCTTATCTCACTACATCAATACATATTCAGGAATAATTGATTAACAAGTTACTTTCCAAACCTATATCCAACTCACTTTGGATACGGAAGACATATTTAATTATTGGATGAAATATACTAATCTCATTAAATAGAGGATCAAGAATCTACTAGTCAATAGAACTTCAGATAATAGATAGATTAAAGAAAAAAAAATCCTACAAAGAGGGCTAAACCAAATGATTTGCTACCTAAATTTTGATAGCAATGCTTCAGAGCCAACTTCCACGCGTTTAGCAAAATAAAGGAGATATGATTCTTAACAGGTCTAGAAACAACTAGATGCATTTTCCTGTAAAAACATGGAAGATATGCAGTTCTTAAGTACTTACGGTAAGACCCCAGCAAGGTTTCCAGCCAAACCAGAATAAAGGCCCTTCAACTTTATTTTTCCTCCACCTCGAGCAGCCTATAAAAATATATATATAAAAAAGTTTTCAGCCCAGGATAATTATTAAGTTATGGGATTAGATAATCTACACAAGATGGGGAACTATTAGATTCAAGTTCACCCACTTTACATATACAACTTAAATGCACCTCTACCTAAATCCCAAGAAAAGACGAAGTAGCAGCAAACAGAGAAGAGGCACCATTTTGTTTAGTGACCTTTGTATATATAGAAACAGATTTTGAATGATTGCAATTCCTTAACATTAAAAAGAAAAAAAAAAGAAGTAGGAGTCATCTAAATAGCAACAGACAAAAGGCACTCCTAAAGAAGCAGACAAGAGCCTGATAATGAGTAATGAAGCAGTAAAACCAATGGCAGAGAACCTTTCTCTCTAATGATATGTGACAACTCTTAATTCCTAACTCCAGGCAAGAAACAATTAAACATATAACCGTATGGTTAACCTACCTGCAGCCTTGTCTTTATGGTATCGATAGGATATAAAGCAGTTTCAACAACAACACCAGCTGTACCTCCTGCTATAACTCCCTCTGCAAAATTCCGCCTGACCAATAAGCATGCATAAAAACTAAACGATAAAATTTGCTATATGAGCAGCATTGACATTAACCAGTTTAGTACTATATGTCATGAACAAAAACTGAACCACTATATCTGTGCTTTCAATCATTTCAAAGAAAAAAGCAGTTACAGACCCTATAAGAACTTGCCCTAAACATTTCATGAACAAAAATCAATCATGAAAATAAGCAAGCCTCCAAAAATGAGAATTCCACACAATTAAGAGCTAAATCACATGAATACATTGTCTGAAGATTTTTAAATGCGATGAATAATCAAACACAAACTGGATTTTGTTTGGGGTTATTGTCACTTGCACCCCTGAATCTTTACATGATTTTTCCATCTTTCACCCCAAGAAATTTAAAGTAAACTGCACATACCAAATAAAGTACGAAAGAAATCAAAGGGTTTCTGCTCTTCCATGCTAACTGATGCAAACGACTTCCTTGTTTCCAGCTGCAACTTCTGTGTTTTCTTGTTCGATAGATCTGCAAAAATGTGTCACCTGTTCAAAGTATAAACAACATTGTACAAAGAAAAAAGTTTCCCCCACAAAATAAAACGATTATTGCACATATTTGTTCATTGTTATAATAATAATAATTTTGTAGAACTTAACTAATTACCAACCTCTTAAAGGAACTGCAGATTAACTTCCTTTTTTAAAATAATTAATATAAAAAACTTCCAACACCACATATTTTTCAGAGTTTCCACATTTTTTATTTTTCTAGATTGTACATCAAAAAAGTACTTATATTTAGAACTAATCCAAGATTAACCAAAAAAAAAAAAAAAAAAAAAAAAAATTTAACAGCCCCGCTTAATTTATAATTCAAAAATTACATTTCAACTTGTATTTCAACATTTTTAATATCCAAAAAGACTTTAGAATTTAGATATAATATTCAAAAATTATTTCCAGAATCAAAAACTTAAAAAAAAAAAACATATTTTTTATTATCCCAAACAATCTTTTGAAAACACTTCAACTAAACCAAACAGAGTTTTATTTTACAAAAATGCTCTTGATATAATATTCAAAAACTATATTCAGAATAAAAAACATAGAAAACAAATTCTTTTATTTTATTTTTGCTTTTATCACAAACTCTTTTCTGAAAACACTTCAACCAAGCCAAAACCGTGTTTTCCTAAAACTTATTATTCCGTTTAAAAAAATATATATATATAATTATTAACCAAAATAACACAAAGCATTTTAACCACATCGTCCAACTCCAAAACCTAAATTAATGGAAAAATAATGAAGAACTAATTTAAAGCGAAAATGAAATGAGCTGCAGAAGCGCTTTTTAATTACCTGAAGAAGCTGTAGAAGTGCTTTTCGAATCAACGGATAGCGTTAAAGGACCCATCCAGGCCCTATAACAAACTAAATTGAGAATTAATATTACTCAAAAATCGCCTGAATTAAAAAAAAAAAAAAATTAAGAATAACAAAAAGAAGAAGAAGAAGAAGAGAGTAAAATAAAATTGAGGCGAAATGGAGAAAAAGAAGCTAACCAGAGAGAGGAGGACCGAACCGGAGAGACAGACTGAGAGAGTGCCGTTAGGAGAAGTGAAGTTGGAAATGTCGAGGGAAGAAAGAAGATAGAAGAGACTGTTGGGTTTTGTTTGAGGTTATTATCACTTACCCCTCTAAACTTTTAAAAATAAAATCTGTTCCTATAAAGTTGAGAAACTACTGTGAACACCCTCTTCCGTTAGTTTTGTCTTTGTTAAAGTTTGATGGAAGCAAGGGCAAAAATGGGTATTTCATAAAAATCTTACAACATAAAAAAGAAAAAAATAGAAAAAAAAAAAATCAAAATACTAAAATATTGTTCTTTTTGTTTTTTTCAACAAAATTTGCAAAAATAAACGTGTTAAGAAGTTCAAAACATTTTCAAAATGAATTAAATATACATTTTTTTAGAAAGAGATATTTACTAACCCCCATATTTTTGCCTGAGCCACCCGCAATTATGAAAAATAGGAGGATAACCCCCATTGTGTTTAGGGGTGTTCAAAAGAACCGGTTGGAATCAGAACCGGTGGGTACTCGGGGTTTGGTTCCGGTTCCTACCTAGAACCGACCGTCAACGGGTAGGTTTCAGTTCCAAATTTTTAGAATCGTTACTGTGCGATTCCGGTTTCGGTTCCTATAGTTAGGAAACGGAACTGGAACCAGGAATCGCGACTAATATAAAATAAAATTAAAGATTAGGAGGGTTAATAATTCTGTTTAACACATAACTTAAATTTTATAGATCTGTTTAGCTCAAAAGTGAAAAAGAAAATTAATAAGAAAAAATTATTAAAATAATTGGTGGTTGCTTAGTCTCTAGCCAGATCGGCTTGCCGCTTAGCAGGATCGTCCCGACATGAAGTTGAAAAGTCATTATTGCCCTTCATAAAATTATCAAAATGACGTAAAAACCTTCTTTCTTGTTAAAGTTAACCGGAAAATATAATGAAGTGAGAGTTAACCTCCTATTGCCGATAATAGCGAGTGACATCTACTAAATTGGTAAACCTATAGAAGTTAAAAATAAGTCTACGGGCAAATTTGTAATTGCAATGACCAATAATTACCAACCTGCCAATCTAGCGAGATAAATTAGTAGAAGAGTAATGCTATTCTTACTTACGAACTTACTAACTGTCCTACTCACCTTTGTTAAAATTATATATGATATCCGTACTATGCTTTATATTTACACACGTTAGTAAGATGGTTAGTAAGATCGTGAGTAAATATAATATTATTGATTAGTAGAAATATGTTTGTTTTTATGGTAGTTTTTGAATTTTAAAGAATGTATGTAACAATAACTATAAATAACCAAGGGTACATAGATTGGAAATAATCGGAATCATTAAGTTCGAAATATATGTATATATATATATCTTCCATTATACATAATATAGGCTTGCAATCGCTCTTAGAATTGAATACAAATTTATTTGGGTCATTGAAATACACAAACAAATATTAACTCGCAAAAATATACAAATAAATAATCAAACTTAAAACATTCTACGTAATCCCTTCACTTAAGATCACTGAACATCAAAACTTACGATTATTACCATATATTTTATTTACAAAACAGTAAAAAGAATAATAAACAAATATTTTAACATATCGTACCATGATGCTATGCCTATGCTTTAGTGATCTTGACGTGTGTTATTTGTTAGTTGTCATAACTGTTTAGAATAATGTTAAGAATGCATACAAAACTCCGGCGAAAACGGTGGCAAACGATCCGAAGACCACCTTGAAGCCGCCGCTCTCGATCTGAATGGGGAAAAAACATGTCCCGTTGCTCGGATTCTTCTTCACGACAACCGCTAATCCATTGAAATCACAAGCCTCCTCTTTTTGATTTTTGATTTGATAGTACATGTTGAACGCCTGCGACACCTTCGTTAGATTATCGTTGCCGCTGCACGATCCGCCCTTGCCGATGCTCGTGCAGTCGCCTTCCTTACACGCCTCCTCCATTTGCTTAGGCACCAGCGACATGTCCCTCACCCCTCTATCGAAAACGCACCACTGTTGGTCCAAATACTTCACATTCTTTGCCCCCACTGGCATCTTGTTTTGCCCCTTCCCCGTGAAGTCTATCGGAAACTTTGGCTGCCCGTCGAAACGGAAAATCCCCCAGTGCCTTTCGAAGTCCCCTGGCGCGATGCTCTTCGCGTCCTCGTCGAGCAGGCCGAAAAGATAAATGTCGAATTTGGTGTCTGGTCGCATTGGGGTGCCTTTGCCGCTCCCCAGCTTCTTGAACAAACCGTCATAAAATTTCTGCGCGTTTTTGTTGGTTGCAAATGAGTTTCCGTCCGTCGGCCAGCCGATTTCCCCTATGATGATCTTCAAGTTCGGTACCCCGACTTTCTTGAGAGCCCAAAGCAAGGTGTCGTAGTTTGCGTCGAGGACGTTTGTGTAGGAATTTTGTTTGTCGTTGACGGTTTTACCGTTGCCGAAGAAAGCGAACTCGGTGGGGAAATCGGGGTTTTCGTAGAGACTAAGGAAAGGGTAGATGTTGACAATGAAAGGGGCGTCGTTATCACTGAGAAAATTCACAAGTTGCTGCATGATATCCTTTACATCCTTACGAAAAGCGCCATCGGAGGGCAAGTTCGAGGTCGATTCGTAAACGTCGCCGTTTAGAGGCACTGATGCTTTGATGGTTTTGCCATAGCCAGCCTCGTTTAAAGCTTTCTGAACATTTTTTAGGGCGGGCAGTGTGGGTTTCACGAAGGTACCGTTGTATGATTTCAAGAAGGGTTCATTTCCAACAGCTATATATCTACGTGAAAATTCAAAGAAGTAACTTAGATTAACATAAACATAATTTATATACTATTTTTCATTGAATTAAGCTTTTAAGATTAATGGGTATTCAAAAAAATGAATAAATAAGAACGAAAATCCATCAAATATACACCAAAATTAATCAAATTTAAACAAATTAATTAAGTAGATAAATAAATTTAATTTTACTAACTTGATATTGACAGAATTTGTTTTGAGATGTTGAGTGACGTTGTCTTTCACCCAATCCTTTGCATTTTGATAATCATCGGCCATTGCTTGAAGGTCTAAATTAGGAATTGCAAGCATGACTTCAATCCCAGTATTCGCTAGGGCTTTCACTGTGTAGCCGTCGGCATCGAAGAGCTTCACCCTTTTGAGACCGTTATCCTTCAACATCTGCACCACGATGGACGGCGATAACGGGTGGGAGGCGATGTTGCCCCAATTCATCCCGATGTCCACGGTTGCGCTGTCTATAGAGACCAGAATCACAGAGAAGGTCAAGAGGAAGAACACGGCTCTAACCATTGTTGATCGATTGAGCCAGTCTTGCAAGGGTGAGAACCAATGGTTAAGAAAAATTGAGATTCTTTTTTTGTGGTTAGCTTTGGCTTCTGGACGTAGAGGTAATGCATGCAAGGTAATGCGAGAGTACAGGGGATTTTGCTTTTTATAGAGGGTTTATGTGATTTTGGTTCGTGTATTGTCGTCAATTGAAACTTTGTTTGTTGCAAACTCTAAACTAATTAAACTTTTCTAAATTTAGGTTCTCAATATTGAATCGTTTTAGTAGTAATTACCTTAGAAGACTATTTTTGATATTGTTGTCAAATATATATGTAACAATTATACATATGATAATATAAATTTCGATGAAAAAGAGAGATAATTACATAATAGTTTTCTATAATTAGAAAAAAAAAAAATTTAGAAAATTGAAACTATACTACATTATTCTTACTTTGTTCAACAAATCTTGTTGTGTATATGTATATTTATATGTATATTAATGGGTATGTTGTTGCCACACTTAATTGTAAAAAAAAAAAAAAAAAAAAAAAAAGTTGATTCTCAAAAACCTATATTTTGTTAGTGAACGCATTAAAATATGATTTTTATTTTATATAAATAAATACTAATTTTTGAAAACTAAAAAAGCAAAAAAAAAAAAAAAAAAAATGTGAACTGAAGTTTTGATAAGAAATATTAAAAATATCTCATTACTCACATAAAAAATCTTCACAACACAATTTAATGAGATTCTGAATATTATTAGTCGTTACTATAAAGAAAATAATGTCTCAAATCAAAACAAAAATTTGTTAATGGACGGAGAACAGTGCAACTCGCAATTTAATTGAACTATAATTTAATGGCTTCCAATATATTCATTCTAAAGACTACAAAAGAAAAGAAACAATATTCATAAACTTTTTTTCTTACAAAAAAAGAAAAAAAAAAAAAAAAAGGAACATAAAAAAAAAGACTACTAGTTTTAGATTAATTCATTTAAACCTAATTGAAAAGAAAAGATATGAGATAATTTGATTGTTCTTGAAAAGAAACACATAATAATGTTATGTAAAACCCTAACCCTAACCCTAACAAAAAATGATTTAGGTTTCAACCTCCTTTGCTCCTCATCACCTTTTAACATCAAAAGAAATCAACCTAAGAGGAAGGCTTCGTACCAAAACTGATGCACCAATTCCGTGAATTAAAGCAATCCACATTACTAGTAGAATGCAACCCTTCTTAAGTTTAAAAAAACTATCCTCCTCAACCTCTGAAAAAAAAAAAACTATCCTCCCCAGGCTTCCATAGATGAGTTATTATATGAGTAAATCCCACCGCTGGCACAAAAGATAGCAAGACAGCAACCATCCATCGCCATGTTATCTCCTTACTTACATACAAAATCTTCACATCACACATAAAAAAGGAAAAAAAAAGAAAAAAGAAAAAAAGCTTAAGTTAGAATTACCCATCATAAAAAATATCATATCAAATCAAATTTTAAAAACATGTCTGATTACTCTTCATATCCTCGATCTTGAGCCGTTTCTTCGGATCCTTATCTTATAAATTAAACAAGATCATCTATGAATGTTGAAGATGAACAATGGCAATGGAAAAAGCAAAAAAGAGTTGAAATAAATCAAAAAGGGATGTGCACTACATATACAAACCTAAAGAAATATAAATAAAATACACAAAGCGAAACGAAAGATTACCGCTTGAAAACATTTGAAGTTGTCATCCCATTGCGTCTTGACAAGTACTAGGTTGATTAATAATGTAAGAGACACCAGTATGGAATACCCAATGGGATTAATATTCATCATCCACACAAACATGGCAAAAGACAGAGGGTTAAGAGCCAACATCACAAACTGGAGAAAAAGAAGATTTAGACTATTTTTATTTTACATACTATCAAATACAAAATAATCAAACCATAAGGCTAACCATCAAGCTAAACGAGGGAAAAAATGGTGAAGATTAAGCAATTCTTACAGCCGGTTAGATGGCAGTTTTATCCCTGGTAAGTAGTGAAACATCTAGTTCCTAAATTGAATGATATTTTTCATATTCATAAGGATATTTTCTATAATTAGTTCTATTATATTATGTTAAAATAGATATTTTTCATAACCACTTTCATCTTCTATTTGATATTTTTCCATGAAAGCTAACCAAAAGAGAGTTTGTGAATGAATGTATTCAATATTTCAATTCCATGACACATATCTATAGTTGAGCTGAAATCTTAAACAAAAAATCTGTAAGTTACTTTACCCTAGTTAGGATTTTTTTTTTTTTAATTGAATTTGTATTATGAGACTAATTCTACCCGATTAAGCTTTATCCGATCTTTTCACTCAATTATAACTTTTATAAGCCTTTGGGCCTTTGTCTTCACACACACGCACACACACACACACAATCTATAAGTCTACCCCAGTTAGGATTTATTTTTTATTCAAACTCTATTATGAGACTAATTCTCTACCAGGTTAAGCTTTATCCGATCTTTTCACTCAATCATAATTTTTATAAGCCTTTGTGAATATATATATATGTTGAAAGTCAACCTGTTGATTGTGTTTATTTGGTTATTTTGTTTTCTTGTTATGTATTAGCTAATGTATCTTGTTTTTTATGAGTTTTTTATTTCTTAATTATTCTTTTCTTTTTATAAGAAGATTGAATTCCTAATTGTCAAATCTTTTTAATTTATTTTTATTTGTTCCTTTAAGAGAGATTCCTTTTCGGAATTGTCTCATCCTTGTAACCTATTTATTTATGTCTTCGTTATTCAATAAGAATATTACAAGCAGAAATAGAGTCTATGTTTCCTCCTTCAAGTCTTTATTTTCTACATGATATTAGAGCAAGTTTAATCATGTCGCTTTAATCTTCATCATCATCGAGCTTGTCCCACTTGTTATCTTTGGGTCTTCCAAATCTTGATACCCAAATACGGACTAATCTCCAGTATGGTTACTAAAAGTAATTCTTCCTCAACTTCTTTGGGCATCATTGTTCCTTCATTTCCTTTTGTTCACAATATGGAAGCCACCCATGTTCTTATTACCTCTCATAAATTAAATGGACAGAATTATGTTCCATTGTCTCAATCCCTCTTAATGTTTATTCGAGGGAAAGATACGACTACCTCACTAGTGATTCTGTAGCCCCAGAACCAACGACTTCTACCTACAAGAAGTGGTTGGCAGAAAACAACATGGTGATGTCATGGCTTGTCAACTCAATGAATATAGACATTGGAGAGAATTTTTCGGCGTTCGCAACTACTAAAGAGATCTGGGATACAGCTAAGGAGACTTACTTAGACATCTAGAACACTTCAAAGGTGGCAGAGATTGAAGAGATTCTTCATGATCTGTGACAAGAGATCTTACGGTAACTCAATATTTTAATATTCTTACTCGCAACTGGCGTCAACTTGATATGTATGAGATTCATAATTGGTCATGTACTACTGATGGATTATTGTACAAAAAGATTGTAGAAAAAAAAAAAACTTGTTTATAAGTTTTTGCTAGGTTTGAATAAAAATCTTGATGAGGTATGTGGGAGACTAGCTAATGGGAGCAAAGACATCACCTAGTCGGAAAGATGCTTTCTTTGAAGTCCGACGAGAAGAAAGTAGAAAGAAAGGTAATGCGAGAGTTCAGGGGATTTTGCTTTTTATAGAGAGTTTATGTGATTTTGGTTCGTGTACTGTTATCAATTGAAACTTTGTTTGTTGCAATTATATTTTTTTTTTTCTGAATTTAGGTTCTCAATATTGAATCGTTTTAGAAGTAATTACCTTAGAAGGCTATTTTTGAGGTGGGATTTATAAGTTCGTTCAATATATATATATGAACACATTCAAAGTATGATTTTTATTTTATATAAATATATCCTAATAATTTTAGCACAAAAATAATATACTAATTATATAAAAAAAATGTAATTTTCAAAAAATAAAAAAAGCGACAAAATGAAACAAAAAAAAACTAAAGTTTTGATAAAAAGTATTAAAAATATTTGTAGTGTTTCAGATTTTTTTTTTTTAAGATTTCCAGATTTTTTTTTTTTTTTTTTGAATTTTAAGAATTTTTTTATTTTTCAGATTTTTAGCTTCTTTTGTAATTTGTAATATATTATTTGATTGTTCAGTATTTCATAATTTTATTTTTTTAAATTTTCCTAATTTTTATAAAAATTTTATATTTTATTTTCAGATTTTTTTAGTCTTTTTTATAAACTTTCTAAAGTGAAAAAGGTAAGCATGGTGAGAGGATATCATTATCTTTTCTGAAACAATAAAGACCGTCTAAATGTTAAGAATTCTCTAGTTATGAACTTAACATACCAGATGATACGCTGCTCGAAACAATAAAATTACGCTCACGGTCAGATTGTTATTCTCTTTCCCTGTTCAGTTTCATGCAAAAATCAGTGCAAAGGTTCAATAGCGTCAATCCCAAAATTTCTGATGCAAATTCGTTTTTCATGATTTTTTTTTTTTTTTTTTTTTTCAAACTTGCATATTGAAGTATGAAATTCGATCTTAAGACCTTTTTACTATATTAAGAGATCCTATCAACTAAACTAGTTGGCACATAAGATTAGCGTAAACTCAGTTATACAAGAGAATCAAAGTTGCTTTAATGTTTTTACCATTTAGCAACAATCAGAATATAAATGATCACTTAATCATTTATAATTCCATAAAATTCGATAAAGGTGATTGATTACAAATTAGATTAATTTATCTTTAACAATGTTATTTCAATTTCGTTGGTTTACCCAGTAAAGCACCGGTACTGGTCTTGTGGCAGAATAGTACCCTACCATGGTACAAACGCCTTGAGTTAATATGAAAGAAATCCCAAATATTCGGGTGAGTTCATTATTATTTGGGTTAATATGAAAGAAATCCAAAATTTGTAAAATGTTGTTTGTTTTTCAATATTTGATATTTTTATTTTTCCTAACTTTTATAAAAAATTTAGTTTACATTTTCCCCAATGATGATCTTCAAGTTTGGAACGTCGACTTTCTTGGGAGCCCAAAGCAAGGAGCCATAGTTTGCATCGAGGACGTTTGTGTAGGAATGTTCTTTGTCGTTGACGGGTTTTCCGGCGTCGAAGAAAGCGAATTCAGTGGGAAACTCTGGGTTTTCGTAGAGACTAAGGAAAGGCTATATGCTGACGATTGAAGGGACGTGCTTGTCATTGAGACACTTCATGAATTGCTGCATGATATCATTTACATCCTTATGAAAAACGCCATCGGAGGGCAAGTTCAAGCTCGATTCATAAAGGTCGCCGTTTACAGGCACCGAAGCTTTGATTATAAATTAGATTAAATTATCTTTAACAATGTTAAATTTCGATAAAGATGATTGATTATAAATTAGATTATTTATCGCCATAATATTTCATTACTTACATAAAAAATATTCACATCAAAATTTAATGAGATTCTGAATATTATTAGTCGTTACTATAAAGAAAATATATAATGTCTCAAATCAAAACAAAAATTTGTTAATGGACGGAGAAGCATTGCAACTCGCAATTTAATTTATTGGTTTCCAATATCTTTATTCTACAGACTACAAAACAAAAGAAACAATATTCATAAACTTTTTTTTTCTGAAATAAAAAAAGACTAATATTTTTAGATTAATTCATTTAAACCTAATTGATAAGAAAAGATACGAGATATAGTGGAAATAAGTAATACCAATTTGACAAAGATTTACATACAAAGTAATATATCAAAAAATGAATAGAAGAGGTGAATATAATGGGTTTAACTTTTTATTTCATTATACTTTTTCATTTATTTTTTGTCACCCCGCTTTTTACAAAAAAAATTGTAAGCATAGTATTATTGATTGGAGACTGAAAAAAAAATTACATAATATTGTTATGTAAAACCCTAACCCTAACAAGAAATGATTTAGGTTTCAACCCCTTTGCTCCTCATGATCACCATTACCATCAAAAGAAATCAACCTAAGTGGAAGGCTTCGTAGAAAAACTGATGCACCCATTGCGTGAATCAAAGCCATCCATTTTAAATTATAGAATTATGTCTACATGAAAAATGGTAAGATCGAAGCGCATTTGATTCTAAAGTACGAGTGCCCATTCACTCGGCTGGTCAAGACCATAGGCTTCTGCGACAATTAATATTCATTGAATCAATCATACAATAAGAGCAGCCACCAAATAGAATACAACATAACTTCAGATTTTATCAATCAACAGCAGCCATTCATGGTTCATGGAACTGAATTTAGAATTTAGAATGATAGAGAGATCTTAGCTAGTCAACTAAGGAAATATATATAAATGGATAATTATATGTTTTTATTTAATTAACAATTCATGTATATGTATCCGTTAATTATTAGTATAGTTAGAATGAATAAAGAAAGAAAGCACATCACAGAATACATTAAGAACAGAGACTGGAAAGTGATCAATCGAGGAGCTTGTTATAGTTTCTACTTCATCACCTGGCTGGTTTTTGTTTACGTTTTCGGCTTTTCCAACCCGACTTCTCCCACCTTTGTAAACTGTAAATCTCAAAATAAGACCAAAATATGCCCCCCTTGCCATCATCTTCCCACTAACAATCCTCCTTTTCTCATCTCCACTCCTCCACCTCCACTTCCATCTTCATCTCCACCCAGATTTTGCTTTGAAAGTCGTTCTTCTTCTTTCACTAATACTCCTCCACATCCACAGCCACAGCCACACCCATCTCAACTTTCACCTCCACCTTCCCAAGAAAGCTGCCATCGCTCTTCAACGGTTTTATTGATATGCTTTCCCGTGTTCTTATGTTTAGTATATGTGGTTCATTTTTTTTCAAAATGTGTCATCCACACTGCTTTTCTCGGATTTCTTGCCAAGCTTTCCAGCAACATCTTTGCCATATTTTACATACCCTGGCTCAACCAGCATCCCTCATCCCTGTTTATCTACAGCTTGATGATGTGTGGGGTGATGTTCCAGCTCAAGTGGTACCATATGATAAAGCAGCAAGAGGGTTTCGTTCTCCTCATTGAGGCAATCCACAGAGCTTTCACTGGGGCTTCATTCGGGTGGCTTGTATTCAAACATACAAATCTCATAGTCGTCACTATTTTTCCTACAATTATAGGATCTATAATCCTTCTCCCCCAACTATATAAATGGTGGATGGAGTTAGAGGTGCCAGAATCTCTGAAAATTTGGAGTCGTTATCTACTGGTACAGATTCCCCTGCAAGGCAAAGATTGGGTGAAAGGGGTTTTAGTGGTGCCAGAACCACTGAAAAATTGGACTCGTTTTTTGCTGGTAGAGGTTCCCCTGCAATGCATAGATTGGGTGAGAGAGTTTTTTTGAAAGTTAAGGGTTTTTGTATTTGTTTCTGGGTTTCTGAAGATAAAGATGTAATGAAGTTTTATATCCACTGTTCTTGTTCATGGGTACATTGTAGTTTCTCTTTGACTGTTGTCAATCTTTTTTAATGAAATAATAGTTTTACGTACGATTTAATTTTGTATATATATAAAATAAGAAAACGGTCAGGAAAGTAGTTTTACAGTTTTTAGACAAAAAATATATAAAAAAAATCTTTAAATTATAATAAGCTGAAATCATATGGTCTAACGATTTTTTTTGGTCTCAAAAAAACTACTTCCCCTTCCCAAAAACCCAAACCCTCGTATACACTGATTTCATCTTTGTTTGTTTCTTTTTTTTTTTTTTTTTCCCTTCATTACGATAAATTATTCAAATTCAGAACAATTTTCAAGCTAGAGCCGCAGCAGCCGGTGCGCTTTTATGGTTGCTGCGGCAGCGGCGGCGCGTGGGGCATTTAATGGTGTCAACTTAGGGTTGTATGTGAGTTTATTTTAAGATTTCATTCGTGCAGACCAAGTTTTATGGAAGTTCTGTGAGAGGACAAAGAAGCAAAAGCAAAAATGGCGAATAGCAGATATGAGTATGTGAAGTCTTTTGAAGTTGAAGATGAAGTTTTCTTGCCCAACTTGATCGTTGTTAAAATCGACGGCCGGGATTTTCAGAGGTGGTATTCAATAAGTATTTTTTTTTTTTCCAAGTGAACAAACAAGCTTAAAAAATGAATGAACTTTCGATTGTATGTTAATTCTTATGAGGTTTCTTTTCATGGGTTGTTTTCATTGTGAATGTTATAGCGGGTTTTCTCAAGTTCATGAGTTTGAGAAACCAAATGATGAGAGAGCTTTGAATTTGATGAACTGTAATGTTGAAGGAGTATCTAGATATAGTTTTTTCATATGGTTAGTGATGAGTATGGGTTTATTTATTTATCTGGTGTGGTTCAGTTTTGGATGATTTTTGCTTTGTTTGATTCTGTTTTATCTCTGGTGTAATTTTCAGTTTTGTTTTCAAGAAGACGCACAAGTTTACCGGATTCAACTTTATAGTTTATATAGGGTTAGATGTTTTGCCGGGCCGGAGTTGTTACTGTAACCAAGTTAATTTTAATCTTTTCATTGAAAAAAAAAAAAATTTATATCATTTTTTGTTGATTCGTTGAGTTTCCTGCTCTGTTATCGTCAGATTTGTTTGTGCTTGCTGCTA
The DNA here is from genome assembly GCF_008641045.1 of Pistacia vera. Classification (NCBI taxonomy): domain Eukaryota; kingdom Viridiplantae; phylum Streptophyta; class Magnoliopsida; order Sapindales; family Anacardiaceae; genus Pistacia; species Pistacia vera. Next base: position 358,452 of record NW_022196474.1, read on the forward strand.
TTGTTTTGGACGATATGTTGCAGACAATTTCATTTAGTTACTCGTGGGTGGTTGGTAATACTAACTGTTGCAAAAAGCTGCACTTAGAATGATTCCAAAATGATATTGATATTAGATTCACCGGCCACCACTTAATTTGTGCACTTAATTTAGATCAGTTTTAACTTAACTGTATGAGATTTCAGTGTGATCATGTGTATTTTTACTCTCCAGAACTATCATCAAAATCCTCTCATTGGCCCCAGACTATACATTATTGTATCTCCATCCATGCTCCTCTTCTCCAATTGCTTTACACAGGAATTTCTTTTTTTGGTTTATTTATTTCTGTTTTTTAGGGTCCAATCCAGCAAATGTTCGCATTTTGCAGCAAATACAACTTCCTTTCATTGTTCCACACAAAGACAGAATTCCCAGAAAGAGAGATATAATTGATTTAATAATTTTATTTATTTTAGGGTTTAAAAGATTTTTGAATAATAAGGTATATGCATAAGACCAGGAAAAATAATAATAATAAAATGAAATATATTGCTAGGTAAGATGAATAGTAACAAGAAATGATTTAGGTTTCAAGCCAAATCCATTCCTTTGCTCCTCTTTAAATTATCGCATCATCATTCACCATCTAAAGAAATCAACCTAGAGGAAGCCTTTGTGCTAAAAGTGATACAACGCTGCATGATGAACCCAAACGCCAGTGCCAGCGTGGAGCCCAACTCGTGTCAAAATCCTCCTCAGGCTTCCATAGATGACTTATTATATGAGTAAATCTTATCACCGGCACAAAAGATACCAAGAAAACCACAACCGATCGCCATAATATCACATTACTTACATACATAAACTTCACATCAGAAAAAAGAAAAAAAAGGTTTAGTTAGAATTACCCATCATCAAAATATGAGCATTTGATCATATATATCATGTCAACCACACATGCCTGATTATTTTCCATTAGGGTCTTGAGCCGTTTCTTCGAATCCTTGTCCTATAAATTAAATAGAACAATTATCTATGATATTAGAAGATGAAGAAAAAAGAGTCGATATGAATCAAAAAAAAAGAAATGAAAGATTACCGCTTGGAAACGTTTGAAGCTGTCATCCCATTGAGTCTTGAGAGTGCTACGATGATTAATAACGTAAGACACACCAGTATGGAGTAGCCAATGGGATTAATATTAACACTCATCTCCCACACAACATGGCTAAACACAGAGGGTAAGAAGCCACCGCCGCAATCTGGAGAAAAATAAAAGATCAGATTATTTTTATTTACATACCCAATACGAAATAATAATGACTAAGTTGAGGAGCAGCTCTTACCGTCTGATACATGCTAGTTGTATCCTTGATAATAATGAAACATCGAGTTTCTGAATTAACGATATTCTTCATATTCAAATGATATTTTTCATAAAGATTTCTGTTACGTTCAATAAATGTTTTTCATAACCACTTCTATCTTCCATTTGATCTTTTCCATGAAGGAATTCATATTTCAATTCCAAGACAAGTAGTTATAGTTGAGCTGAAATCTTAAACAAAAACTCTATCATCGCACTAACTCTACTCTACCACGATTCTTTTTTTATTTCAAAACAAAGATAAGATATAAATCAAATAACAATTTAAATTTAAATATATCCTATCATGCTAAGGATCCTCAGCCTTAATTCAAGGCTTTCCATTTGCATTCTCTTTGACCACAATTGTAGCCTTACCATTATCTCATAACTCTATTTTTTTTTTTTTATGATATTCAAATTATTTTTAGAACAAAATAAAAGTAGTTTAATGAAGGCATAAAATATATCAGTTAGAAGAAATATTGTAAGTATAAATTTATAATTACTTTTTCTTTAAAGTTTAATAACTATTTTAATTTATATATTTTTGCGTTGTTAAATTTTTATGTTTTTCGATTATTCACAAAGATTTTTTTTAGCTTTAACTTTTTCTTGAACTTTAAATTTAATTATGCTGGGGGTATATAGCATATATAAAGAAAATGAAATGTTAACTCTTTTAAATTAAAAATAGGATCATGGTATTATAGAATTTATGGGAGGTCATAAGAAAAAAAATTAATTTTAAAACTTTGAAAATGGGTGTCTTTGAAAAAAGGGCGGGGTGCAAATAGCTTCACTCTAAGTGAAGATTGGTGTTATGAGAGCCCAACTAAAGTTCTCTCTAAGTCCCATTTTAATTAAAATTCATTAATAAATATTTAAATAAATCAAATAAAAAATTAGATAATAAGTATATGCATGAGACTAGAAAACAAAAAAATACATAATATTTTTCATAACCACTTTTATCTTCCATTTGATCTTTTTCCATGAAAGCTAATCAACAGAGAGTTTGTGTATTTATAGTTGACCTGAAATCTTAAACAAAATCTCTAAGGCTTTCCATTTGCATTCTCTTTGAGCCACAATTGTAGCCTCTAGTTTTATTTGATTGATTCTTTCTATACTTGTAATTACCATATACGAATATGTAACTGTGCATATATATATATATATATATATATATATGAAATCGACTCACCATTAAAAGTGTGGTAGTTTTTCAAACACTCTCACTATTGAAAAGAGACAGCTTATAATTATATCATTTTTATTTTATTTTATATAAAATAAAATTTATTATTTATATCCTGATCAGGGACACATAAAAAAACGTCGTTATAGGTCAAATGACGCATTATATATAGATCTCTATCTGACATGACTGTATAAATCTGATTCATGCACGCAGCTTTAGTACATAATACAACAGGTTACGACTGTATAAATCTACCTTCCCACTCTGCTAATGCTTAAAACAAGGATGGTACATGATAATTATAGAAGCGCTCTAAAAAATATTCATATTTTCTTTTAGTGTTTCAGATTTTGTTACCAATTCCAGAATTTTCAAATTTTTAGCTTCTTTTTTAATTTGTAATATGTTATTAACTGTCCTTTTATTGAGAAAAAAAAGTTGTATTATATTTATTGAGGTTTTAAACGAAGTGTCAGGGGAAAGATTGTTGCCCTTCCCTATATTGTAGAATACAAATTTACTGGGATTTGGAAATGAAATGAAAATACAAGAGCATTAATGATTTCCTTATCTTTATTCAATCATATTATAAAATTTTAATTAATTAAATGTTTATTCATCTTAATATTGATAGAAGTATCATATTTTAAGAATTGATTTAAAACCCAGCTTGGCTTGGCTGGTTCAACCAGGACCTAGGGATTTCTCCAGGCCAGGTCACCAATTTCCTTGTTCATCGAAAATCCCAGAAATGGGGATGATGATCAGTGAACAATTGAAGGCCAGAATGTTGGAACTTTTGAAGAGGAATGGCCGGTGAGTGCAATACTAGCGATGGAGATGATTTCCAGTTAGTGAATCGATAGAAAAAAATGGGCGGTGGCAACAGTCAGCTTTTGCCAATGATTGGCGAGGCGAATGGGGGTGGGGTGAGATAGGTTTTGGTCAAGAGATTGAGGGGAGCATTTTAGTGGTTGTTTACGCCGATGGTGGTGAGATCTGGCCTGGGTTGTCGATGGTGAGATCTGGCCTGGGTTGTCGATGGTGCGGTGGTGAGATCTGGCCGAAATTGAACCAATTTCATCCATATTTTGGGTAGATTTTTTAGGGTATGTGCTCAATGGATGATTGCGATTGCATTTGGTGTGTCACTGCCGATTTGTATTTGGGGTGTGTTTGCTAAGTTTCAAACTTGTAGAGACTTAACTATAATTTTTAGAAGATGAACAATTTTGCCGAGTTTCACCTTGGGTTGGTTATTAAAACACTGATTTGAAGTTGAAAAAGAGCTTAAAGTTGGACAATGAACGTAATCTCAAACTAAACTCACCGCAATGATCTTTTAGAGACAAAGATTCTAATGAATTTTTACATAAATAGGTTTGAAAAACAATTGGGCCATGATTCACAAAAGCCCACCAGTTTGGCCTAGTTTCTGTCAGAGTATTGGATCAGAGAGCCCGAGGCTTTAGGAAAAATGTATTTAAATATTAAATTTAAATTAATTTTAATTTTCTATATTTTACAAATATTTTTTGATACCTTACCATTATCTCATAAACTCTATTTTTTTTTTATATATATCAAATTATTTTTAGAACAAATAAAAGTAGTTTAATGAAGGCAATAAAATATATCAGGTTACAAGAATATTTTACGTATATTATAATTACTTTTTTCTTTAAAGTGTTAATAACTATTTTAATTTATATTTTTTTTTGCATTGTTTAAATGTATTATATGTTTGGATTATGCACAAAGATTTTTTTTTAGCTTTAACTTTTTCTTGAACTTTAAATTTAATTATGCTGGGGGTATATAGCATATATAAAGAAAATGAAATGTTAACTCTTTTAAATAATAAAAAATAGAATGAATGGTATTTATAGAATTTATGGGAGGTCATAAGAAAAAAAAATTAATTTTAAAACTTTGAAAATGGGTGTCTTTAAAAAAAGGGCGGGGTGCAAATAGCTTCACTTTAAGTTGGGAGTGGTGTTATGAGAGCCCAACTAAAGTTCTCTCTAAGTCCCATTTTAATTAAAATTCATTAATAAATATTTAAATAAATCAAATAAAAAATTAGATAATAAGTATATGCATGAGACTAGAAAACAAAAAAATACATAATATTTTTCATAACCACTTTTATCTTCCATTTGATCTTTTTCCATGAAAGCTAATCAAGAGAGAGTTTGTGTATTTATAGTTGAGCTGAAATCTTAAACAAAATCTCTAAGTCTACCCTGCTTACAATTCTTTTTAAATTGAAACTCTATGATGACACCCGGTTAAGCTTTATCCAATCTTTTCACTCAACTATATCTCATCTTTTGAGAGGGAAATTATGATTTTCATAAGCATTTTGGTATATATATATATATTCAACTCTAGGGGGATTCTGTTAAATTATTTATAGGAAGCATTTACATTGAAGAAATAAAGGTAACAAAAATTGAATTTGGGTGGGGTGATGGGGGGAATTCCGAGTTTGAAGAAGGAGAGATTGTGTGGGTGGAAAAAGCTGCGGTTTTATGGATTCCGAAATTGTTGAAGCGAATTTGGGTGATGGTAGTGAAGTAAAAAAACTTCCTTCCTTTAGTATTAATGCTAGTGAAAATGGGATGTAAATTAAGATTATAAATCAAATAACAATTTAAATTTAAATATAAGATGGTTTCAGTAATAAATTAAATTTATCTATATCCTATCATGCTAAGGATCCTCAGCGGTAATTCAAGGCTTTCCATTTGCATTCTCTTTGACCCACAATTGTAGCCTCTAGTTTTATTTGATTGATTATTTCTATACTTGAAATTACCATATACGAATATGTAACTATATATATATATATATATATGAAATCGACTCACCACTAAAAGTGTGGTAGTTTTTCAAACACTTTCACTATTGAAAAGAGACAGCTTATAATTACATCATTTTTATTTTATTTTATATAAAATAAAATTTATTATTTATATCCTGATTAGGGACACATAAAGAAATGACGCATTATATGTAGATCTCTACTAACACGACTGTATAAATCTAATTCAACTTTATATATGGGTTAGATGTTTTGCCAGGCCGGACTAGGTTTTAAAATACTGTAACCAAGTTAATTTTAATCTTTTCATTGAAAAGAAAAAACTTTATATCATTTTTCGTTGAGTTTCTAAACAAAGTGTCCACGGAATGATAGTTGCCATTTTCTAAATTGTGGAATACAAATTTAATGGGATTTTGCAAATTAAATGAAAATACAAAATCATTTAAATGATTTCCTAATCTTTATTAAATCATATTATAAATTTTTTAATTAATTAAATGTTTATTCATATTAATATTGCAATGACCTTTCAGAGAGAAAGATTCTAATGAATTTTAACAGACATTAAAACATTTACATAAATAATTCTAAAATAGGTTTAAAAAATAGTTGGGCCATGATTCACGAAAGCCCATCAGTTGGGCCTAGTGTCTGTCAGAGTATTGGATCAGGGAGCCCGGGCTCTACGGCGTTTGCTTGGTTTATAGGTCATTAAGTTAAGCAGTGGATCTATTGGTACTAAAAGAACATTTAATTTTTTAAATAATTTTATAATGACAAATTTATTTATATATTAAATCTTATAAAAAAAATAATTTAACGGAGGAAGAAGGTTTGCAATAGAAAATATTAGGTTATAAATAATATTTCACATATAAATTTACTATCATTTTCTTCTTTTAAGTATTGGTAGATATTTTAGTTTATATATTTTTTGTGTTGTTTAAATGTATTATGTTGTTGGGATTATTTATAAAGATTGTTTTGAACTTCCAATTTAACTATGATTGGGTATATAATATAAGTGAAGGGATATTGGAAATTTTAGTATAACCAAAAAAAAAAAAAAAAAAAAAAAGGTTATATTGTACGCATTTTCTTTTCCTGGATTCATAGATTTGTTGGAAACAGTGTTTTGAAAATCGAACCGAATCGGTTTGACTGGGAACCAATGTCATCTCCGGTCTGGTTTCTCCTAAAAACTGGTATTCTTAATCAAATAGGATTGAGCTGCAATTGGGCTATCGGAATAGTGCCGAATCGAGGTCCAATCGCATGTCAATCCCGCTGGATTCTGGCATCGTTCGAGGGAGATAACACCACCATAAGACTTGACGACATCTCCACAATAAAACCCATCCATTTTTAGTAGCCGCTGTCCAGCCTTTCATTGCTCGCCGTCCACCTATCGTTCAAGCAACTGTTAGACTTCTTCTTGATTCCGACAAATTCCGATGCCATTAGAACTCTTTGACACCACCATAAGATTTGTCGACACCTTTACATCAAAAGCCCCATAATTCCAAACTTCTATTGGCCGTCGATCACCGTCCACCTGTTGTTCATGCAACTGTCGACCTTCCTTCTTGATTCGAAAAAAGTCCGGCATCAATAGAACTCCCTGACATAACTATAAGATTCGTCAGAACCTATACATCAAAAGCCCTATGATTCCAAACTTCAATTGGCCGTTGATCATCGTTGTTGCCACCACTCACCAGTCTCTTCGTGCGATAGGGGTGTTTTTGATGAATTTCAAACATTTAGGGACTAAAAATAATTTTATAGTATACAGTCCAACCAATCGATCCAACCAGTCAAATCAAGAACCGAACCCTTGAACGGGTCAAGGTCCGATCCGATTTTCAGAACATTGGTTTGAAGGTTACCTGGTTAAGGCATCTCCAACCCACAATATTTTGGTGTAAAAAACACCAAAATAGCGTGAAAGAGAGGCTCCAATCTAGCACCATTTTTTGCACCAATTTGGTGCCTATGTACAGTTTGGTATACCACTGTTCATGCACACCAGTTTAGCGTGGCAATGCTCAAACAATATAAATTTTTTTTATTTAAATTTTGTTGTTTGTATATAAGTTAATTTGATTATTATTTTTATTAATATTTATAATAATTATAAAATTCAAAAAATGATGAAAAATTAGAAACAAAATTTTATTCAATGCAAATATTACACTACAATAACTCAAAATAAAAATTAACACTAATTTAAAATGTCCGATTTTTAAATTTTCTTGCTCAATATAGACAAATCAAGGACACAGAGGCTTACCATGCTCTTCGAAATACATTAATTGATCATTTGTGGGAAGAATATACTAATTTGGAAAATTAAATTACTATCAATATGGAATTTTACTTTTGTATTGTTGCTGTCTTTTTTTTTCTTGGTATTATTTTATATTAGATGTAATATTTTTCTATATTAAATGTCATGTTTATTTGATTAAATAAATGCTTAATTTTATTAAATTAGTATAATTTTCAAAGTAATTATTATTTAATAAAAATATCATTTCCAATACTTAATTAATATATACAAAAATAATGAGTAAAATAGATTAATTATTGATTATTACAATAAAAGAAAACGAAAGAGAATATTCTAAGGAATATTTTTTTTAGTGCAATGTGTTGGAGATGCAATAGTGTTTCACACCAATTTGGTACAATGGAGTTGGAGATGGTCTTAAGTTTAATAAGAAAGGGAGATATAATTGAGTTAATAATTTTATTTATTTTAGGGTTTAAAAAGATTTTTGAATAATAAGGTATATGCATAAGACCAGGAAAAAAATAATAATAATAAAAATGAAATTTATTGCTATGTAAGATGAAATAGTAACAAGAAATGATTTAGGTTTCAAGCCACATCATTCCTTTGCTCCTCTTTGAATTATCGCCATCATCATTACCATCTAAAGAAATCAACCTAAGAGGAAGCCTTTGTACTAAAAGTGATACAAACGCTGCATGAATGAACCCAAACGCCAGTGCCAGCGGTGGAGCCCAACTCGTGTCAAAATCCTCCTCAGGCTTCCATAGATGATTTATTATATGAGTAAATCTTATCACCGGCACAAAAGATACCAAGAAAACCACAACCGATCGCCATAATATCACATTACTTACATACAAAAACTTCACATCAGAAAAAAGAAAAAAAAGGTTTAGTTAGAATTATCTATCATCAAAATATGAGCATTTGATTCATATTATATCATGTCAAACCACACATGCCTGATTATTTTCCATTAGGGTCTTGAGCCGTTTCTTCGAATCCTTGTCCTATAAATTAAATAGAACAAATTATCTATGAATATTAGAAGATGAAGAAAAAAGAGTCGATATGAATCAAAAATAAAAAAGAAATGAAAGATTACCGCTTGGAAACGTTTGAAGCTGTCATCCCATTGAGTCTTGAGAAGTGCTACGATGATTAATAACGTAAGACACACCAGTATGGAGTAGCCAATGGGATTAATATTAATATTCATCACCCACACAAACTTGGCTAAACACAGAGGGTAAGAAGCCACCGCGGCAATCTGGAGAAAAATAAAAGATCGGATTATTTGTATTTTACATACCCAATATGAAATAATAATGACTAAGTTGAGGAGCAGCTCTTACCGTCTGATACATGCTAGTTGTATCCTTGATAAGTAATGAAACATCTAGTTTCTGAATTGAACGATATTCTTCATATTCATAATGATATTTTTCATAAAGACTTCTTTTATGATAAAATAAATGTTTTTCATAACCACTTCTATCTTCCATTTGATCTTTTTCCATGAAAGCTAATGAAGGGATTCAATATTCCAATTCCAAGACAAGTATTTATAGTTGAGCTGAAATCTTAAACAAAAACTCTATCATCACACTAACTCTACTCTACTCACGATTCTTTTTTTATTTTCAAAACAAAGATAAGATTATAAATCAAATAACAATTTAAATTTAAATATAAGATGGTTTCAGTAATAAATTAAATTTATCTATATCCTATCATGCTAAGGATCCTCAGCCTTAATTCAAGGCTTTCCATTTGCATTCTCTTTGACCCACAATTGTAGCCTTACCATTATCTCATAAACTCTATTTTTTTTTTTTTATGATATTCAAATTATTTTTAGAACAAAATAAAAGTAGTTTAATGAAGGCAATAAAATATATCAGGTTAGAAGAAATATTGTAAGTATAAATTTATAATTACTTTTTTCTTTAAAGTATTAATAACTATTTTAATTTATATATTTTTTGCGTTGTTTAAATTTATTATGTTTTTGGATTATGCACAAAGATTTTTTTTTAGCTTTAACTTTTTCTTGAACTTTAAATTTAATTATGCTGGGGGTATATAGCATATATAAAGAAAATGAAATGTTAACTCTTTTAAATAATAAAAAATAGAATGAATGGTATTTATAGAATTTATGGGAGGTCATAAGAAAAAAAAATTAATTTTAAAACTTTGAAAATGGGTGTCTTTAAAAAAAGGGCGGGGTGCAAATAGCTTCACTTTAAGTTGGGAGTGGTGTTATGAGAGCCCAACTAAAGTTCTCTCTAAGTCCCATTTTAATTAAAATTCATTAATAAATATTTAAATAAATCAAATAAAAAATTAGATAATAAGTATATGCATGAGACTAGAAAACAAAAAAATACATAATATTTTTCATAACCACTTTTATCTTCCATTTGATCTTTTTCCATGAAAGCTAATCAAGAGAGAGTTTGTGTATTTATAGTTGAGCTGAAATCTTAAACAAAATCTCTAAGTCTACCCTGCTTACAATTCTTTTTAAATTGAAACTCTATGATGACACCCGGTTAAGCTTTATCCAATCTTTTCACTCAACTATATCTCATCTTTTGAGAGGGAAATTATGATTTTCATAAGCATTTTGGTATATATATATATATTCAACTCTAGGGGGATTCTGTTAAATTATTTATAGGAAGCATTTACATTGAAGAAATAAAGGTAACAAAAATTGAATTTGGGTGGGGTGATGGGGGGAATTCCGAGTTTGAAGAAGGAGAGATTGTGTGGGTGGAAAAAGCTGCGGTTTTATGGATTCCGAAATTGTTGAAGCAAATTTGGGTGATGGTAGTGAAGTAAAAAAACTTCCTTCCTTTAGTATTAATGCTAGTGAAAATGGGATGTAAATGAGCTCCCATGAAGTTGTTAATGGCTGAGAGAGTCAAGGGAATGTCAACCCGAAGCTAGGGAATGGTTCTAATGGTAAAGAGAGTTTTATTAAAGATGGGCAAGCAAAAGTTAATGAGGTTACCAATGATTCCCACCCCCTTCCAAGCAAAAAACCAATTGGTAGCGTGGATGAGAAACCGGTGAAAAGGGTGGAAAAAGGAGCTTGGAAAAAACGTTCTAATGTCTAAGAAATCTAATGTGTCCCTTGAATATGTTAAACCAAATCTAAGCAAGGTGGGTCCTAAGATTAGAATTTTAATTGCCAGTGAAGTTGCAGCATTTAAAACCCACCTCAAGGTACGTAACTCTATTTATACCGTAATACCTTCAGTTGAATTTCGTTGGAGTTATCTTGGACAAATATTAAGAAAATTCTTTAAAATTTTATTCGGGGTAAAATGGCCATTTCACTCATAATTAGATAAAAGAGTGGTGAGTGAAAGGAAGTATAATAATATGGAGAAGATAACAGAAATGAGGGCAATTATGTCATTGATTAAAGGACATAGATGAAATTTCTTAGAAAATACAAGGGTAAAATGGGAATATATATATATAAGGATTCAATAGATGAAACCCTAGTTTTTCCACCCCTTGTACACTCCACTAGTGGCGGACCTAGGATTTTTGACCAGGGGGCCTCGTCGCTCCGCCACTGTTTGCTAATCAAGTAGTGAAAACATAAAAAAATAACATTCAATTCACAAGGAAACACAAAAAAAAAATTTATATGGAAAAACCTCTTCAATGTAAAGAGATAAAAAAACCACGGTAATCTAACGATTCACTTAAATCCAATATAATCAAAAGAATTTACAACAACCACAAATCCTCCAAAAATATTCTACACAAATTTAGAGCTCAATCACAATTCTAACGAAAGTAAAATACACAAAGGTTTACAAGGAGATGGATTACAATCACTCCAAATCCAGATGCAGACATTAACATTCTAACTCAACCGTCTATATTAAAGATCCACACATCCTCTTCTTATTGACCCAAAAATCAAGTTAGAATGATATACCTAAAGATCTAAATAATATTGATTATTTATTATTTAAAGATGAAAGCAAGTTAGAATAGTACACCTGAAGATCTTCAATTTAACACGATTTTCTACTTCATTATGTTCTGAAAATGTTCAATGATATCTTCATTTTGAATTGTAGCAAAAACTTCATTTTCAATGTAAACTACTAAGCAATTGTTCATCCACTCGTCTCCCATTCGATTACGCAAAGTATTCTTAAAAAGATTCATTGCAGAGAACACCCTTTCAACTGTTGCAGTAGCCACGGGCAAAACTAGTGCTAATTAATAAGTAAGAAAACTTTGTCATAAGCAACATCCTTCTTAAACTCAACCATTATTTATTTATTTATTTTTTTTTTTTGCAAGATTGGCAATCCCATCAACATGAATGAAATTGGTGTTGGTGCTAACATCCTCATAATAGTTTTCAAGTTGACTATCGAGCAACCAAATATTGTGTTGAGGAAAATCGGTAAGATAGAACTTTGCAAACTCAAGTAATCTGTCTTTGTTAAATGCATCAAAAGAGTTACTTGGATCAAGAGATGCCATACACTGAAGCAACCTCATATTTACTTCATCAAAACGATTATTGAGTTCTTCTTGAATGTTATCTAAAACTGTGTACATCAATTGGCGACAATCGGCTTTTGCCAACGATTGGCGAGGCCAATGGGGGCGGAGTGAGATGGGTTTTTGTCAAGAGACGGAGGGGAGCATTTTAGTGGTTTTTTATGCCGACGGTGGTGAGATTTGGCCTGGGTTCTCAATGTTGCAGTGGTGAGATTTGGCCGAAATTGAACTGATTTCATCCAGATTCTGGGTCGATTTTTTAGGTTATGGGGTGAAAGGATAATTGCGATTGCATTTGGAGTGTCACCGCCGATTTGTATTTGGGGTGTGTTTGCTACGTTTTAAACTTGTGGGGACTTAATTGTAATTTTTAGAAGATGAACAACTTTGCCGAGTTTCACCTTGGGTTGGTTATTAAAACACTGATTTGAAGTTGAAAAAGAGCTTAAAGTTGATAATGAACGTAATCTCAAACTACCTCACTGCAATGATCTTTTAAAAACAAAGATTCTAATAATTTTACATAAATGGTTGAAAAACAATTGGGCCATGATTCACAAGCCCACCAGCCTGGCCTAGTTCCTGTCAGAGTATTGGATCAGGGAACCCAGCTTTAGGACAAATGTATTTAAATATTAAATTATTAAATTAATTTTATTTTCTATATTTTACAAATATTTTTGATACCTTAATATATATATAGGTTTTGTATATAAATTATAGAATTATGTCTACATGAAAAATGGTAGATCGAAGCGCATTTGATTCTAAAGTAGAGTGCCCATTCACTCGGCTGGCAAGACATAGGCTTCTGCGACAATTAATATTCATTGAATCAATCATACAATAAGAGCAGCCACCAAATAGAATACAACATAACTTCAATTTTACAATCAACAGCAGCCATTCATGGTTCATGGAACTGAATTTAGAATTAGAATGATGAGAGATCTTAGCTAGTCACTAAGGAAATATATATAAATGGATAATTATATGTTTTTATTTAATTAACAATTCATGTATATGTATCCGTTAATATTAGTATAGTTAGAATGAATAAGAAGAAGCACATCACATCACAGCATGGCCATTACATTACCTTTAACAATGCTCTCTGGAGATACTCTCTCAGCAGCTCACAAGAGAAAACCACAGCAAACAACATCCACCCACGCCATTAGTGCAAGGAAGACAATTGGCAGTAAATCCTTAGTTATAGTGCGGCACACAAACGAATTTTTTTGCTGGTGTCGTCCCATGTATCATGCAGGTAAGAACATTGAGCATTCTGATTTTCCTCATCTCTATATGCAACCGCTTCCACCATTTTTCTTCATCGTTTCATCTCCATTGTCACAATTTTTCAAATGTCTCCCATGGCTCAGTTTCTGAACCGAGTGAAAGAAGCCATTAGAACAGAGACTGGAAAGTGATCAACCGAGGAGCTTGTTATAGTTTACGAAGGCATAAAATATATCAGGTTAGAAGAAATATTGTAAGTATAAATTTATAATTACTTTTTTCTTTAAATATTAATAACTATTTTAATTTATATATTTTTTGCGTTGTTTAAATTTATTATGTTTTTGGATTATGCACAAAGATTTTTTTTTAGCTTTAACTTTTTCTTGAACTTTAAATTTATTATGCTGGGGGTATATAGCATATATAAGAAAATGAATGTTAACTCTTTAAATAATAAAATAGAGATGAATGGTATTTATAGAATTTATGGGAGGTCATAAGAAAAAAAAATTAATTTTAAAACTTGAAAATGGGTGTCTTTAAAAAAAGGGGTGCAAATAGCTTCACTTTAAGTTGGGAGTGGTGTTATGAGAGCCCAACTAAAGTTCTCTCTAAGTCCCATTTAATATAAAATTCATAATAAATATTTAATAAATCAAATAAAAAATTAGATAATAAGTATATCATGAGACTAAAAACAAAAAATACATAATATTTTTCATAACCACTTTTATCTTCCATTTGATCTTTTTCCATGAAAGCTATCAAGAGAGAGTTTGTGTATTTATAGTTGAGCTGAAATCTTAAACAAAATCTCTAAGTCTACCCTGCTTACAATTCTTTTTAAATTGAACCTCTATGATGACATCCGGTTAAGCTTTATCCAATCTTTTCACTCAACTATATCTCATCTTTTGAAGGGAAATTATGATTTTCATAAGCATTTTGGTATATATATATTCAACTCTAGGGGATTCTGTTAAATTATTTATAGGAAGCATTTACATTGAAGAAATAAAGTAACAAAAAGAATTTGGGGGTGATAGGGGAATTCCGAGTTTGAAGAAGGAGGATGGTGTGGGTGGAAAAAGCTGCGGTTTGTAGGATTCCGAAATTGTTGAAGCATTTGGGTGTGGTAGTGAAGTAAAAAAATTCCTTCCTTTAGTATTATGCTAGTGAAAATGGGATGTAAATGAGCTCCCATGAAGTTGTTAATGGCTGAGAGAGTCAAGGGAATGTCAACCCGAAGCTAGGGAATGGTTCTAATGGTTAAGATAGTTTTATTAAAGATGGGCAAGCAAAAGTTAATGAGGTTACCAATGATATCCCCCCCATTCCAACAACACCACACCCCACCCCCCCCCCCCCCCCCCCCCCCCCCCCCACACCACCCCGGTCTTCCAAGCAAAAAGCCAATTGGTAGCTGATGAAAAACCGGTGAAAAGGGTGGAAGGAGCTTGGAAACAGTTCTAATGTCTCCCTTGAATATGTTAAACCAAATCTAAGCAAGGTGGGTATAAGATTAGAATTTTAATTCCTAGTGAAGTTCGGCATTTAACACCCACCTCAAGGTACTTAACTTTATTTATCCGTAAACCTTTAGTTGAATTTCGTTGGAGTTATCTTGGACAAATATTAAGAAAATTCTTTAAAATTTATTAGGGGTAAAATGGTCATTTCACTCATATTGATGAAAGAGTGGGGAGTGAAAGGAAGTATAATATATGGAGAAGATAACAGAAATGAGGGCAATTATGTAATTGACTAAAGGATATGATGAAATTTCTTGGAAAATCAAGGGTAAAATGGGAATATATATATATCCACTGTTTCTAATCAAGTAGTGAAAACATAAGAAATAACATCAATTCACAAGGAAACACAAAAAAAAATTTACTAGAAAACCCTCTTCAATGTGAAGAGATAAAAAAACCACGCTAATCTAACGATCCACTTAAATCCAATATAATCAAAAGAGTACAACAACCACAAATCCAGCAAAATATTCTAACAAATTTAGAGCTCAATCACAACTCTAACAAAGTGAAATACACAAGGGTTTACAAAGAGATGGATTACAGTCACTCCAAATCCAGATCCAGACGTTAACATTCTAACTCAATCGCTATATTAAAGATCCACACATCCTCTTCTTATTGACCCAAAAATCAAGTTAGAATGGTATACCTAAAGATCTAAATAATATGATATTATTATTTAAAGATGAAAGAGTAGAAGTAATGTATACCTGAAGATCTTCAATTTAACACGATTTCCACTTCATTATGTTCTGAAAATGTTCATGATATCTTCATTTTGAATTGTAGCAACACTGTAAACTACTAAGCAATTGTTCATCCACTCGTCTCCCATTCGATTACGCAAAGTATTCTTAAAAAGATTCATTGCAGAGAACACCCTTTCAACTGTTGCAATAGCCATGGGCAAAACTAGTGCTAATTTAATAAGCAAGAAAACTTTGTCGTAAGCAACATCCTTCTTAAACTCAACCATTTTTTTTTTTTTTTTTTTTTTTTTTTTGCAAGATTGGCAATCCCATCAACATGAGTGAAATTGGCGTTGGTGCTCACATCCTCATAATAGTTTTCAAGTTGACTATCGAGCAACCAAATATCGTGTTAAGGAAAATCGGCAATATAGAACTTTGCAAACTCAAGTAATCTGTCTTTGTTAAATGCAGCAAAAGAGTTACTTGGATCAAGAGATGTCATACACTGAAGCAACCTCATATTTACTTCATCAAAACGATTATTGAGTTATTCTTGAATGTAATCTAATACTGTGTACATTAATTCCATCTTAAAATGATGTTTATTCGTAATTGGCTTAATCTGTCGTTTTGTCCTCCCAAAATTATCTTCCATGTTCTTCGGGATTGGTATGTCATTATCTTTACACAGATCATAAGCTTCTTTCAACAATATGTCGAAGCAAGTGTCTTCTGTGATAAAAACTGCTATTATGGTATTTCAAAATACCAAATTTTAATTGCTTTGGACTGTTATGTGATTTTAATCGCTTTTGGACTATTATGTGTTAAAAGCAATTGAAACTTTAATTGCTTTTGGACTGTTATGTGCAATTGATATTGAATATTGCTTTTTTGTTGGACTATTACGTATTAAAGGCAACTGAATTGTTCCAAGTTATTGCAATTCAAATGGGCAGTTATGGTTTTAAAAGCAATTGATTAACATCGGTTACAGCAAGGGAAATGGGCAGAATTTCAAGTATAAAAAGGGGGTGGTTTTCTCATTTGAAAGACACAACTTTTCACTTGAAAAATCTTTATTTCTCTGTGTTTTTTAACTTTTCAGCTCTCCGTCACCACTGTTACTTTTCTTATATTGTTCTAAATCTCTATTAGAGTGTGCACTCTATAAGAAGATTCGTCATTGTATCTTGGAGGTCAATCCGCTGTTGAGCTTTGTTGCACCACGAAGATTCTTCCAGTAGGGGTGGAATTCTAATCTTAAGGACAGTGCTTTTGCACGCCTTGATGCTGCTGTCTTGCTACTATTTTGCTACTATGTTTGTTGCTATTTCACTGTTGTATTGTTGCTGTCTCCCTACTGTTTCACTGCTGTTATTCTATTGTTTCATTACTGTTCTTTCATTACTGTTCTTTCACTGGTTTGCTGCTGCTGTTTTGCTGCCAATTTTTGTATTGAAATCCAACATCTTCATTTCTCAATTTATGCAATCGACGCTTTGAAATTTGTACAAACTGCATGACATTAAGAAGATCTTGATCTTTTCTTTATAATGCTTGTAACGGTTCATATATGATTCCCAATACTTTCTTCATTAAGAATAACAAAAAGATGAATTCAAAATTCTCCATGATTCGCAATAACCTCCTTGCTTGACTTTTGTTTTGCCAATCATCTCCTTCACTCTCAATCACTCTGAGCACACCAACAACAGAAGAAAATAAATTTATGATACTATGAATTGTCCCTATGTGTGAACCCCAACGTGTATCTCCTAGTCATTTAATAGTGCATTCTTGATTTAAACTGCTTCCTGTCTGAGTATCACCATTAGAAATCAAAAATATCACATATTCACATTGTTTATCACATAGAAGATCTCTGTGCTTGAAAGATGCTGCTACAGTGTCTGCTAACGTAAAAAGAGTTTAAAAAAATTCACCCAATCCTGAATGTTTACTTACAACTTTGACTAGCGCCAATTGGAGTTGATGAGAGAAACAATGGACGTAGAAAGCAAATTTATTTTCTCTCAATATCAAAGTCTTCAAACCATTGAACTCACCCCTCATATTGCTTGCTTCATCGTAACCTTGGCCCCGTAAACTTGTCAAACTCAATCCATACTTTACAAAAAAGGCATCTATTGCAATTTTCAAAGACTTTGCAGAAGTATTCTTAACATGCACAATCCCCATAAAATGTTCAATAACACAACCTATTTTGTCCACATAGTGAAAAACAATAGCCATTTGTTCTTTCATTGCCACATCACGAGATTCATCAACTAGTAAAGAAAACAGTTGTTTATCTCTCACAATTTTGCAACAATTTTCTTGCTCGTCAAATGAGCATAAACACTAGTTAGTTGCCTCTAGATTTTGGGGCCATCATTTGATGGTTTTTCGGAGCATTTCCCAGCACAACTTTCTTTATGTTGTCATTGTGATTGGATAGAAACTTCAATAGTTCCATAAAGTTACCTTGATTTTCATATTCAACCGACTCGTTATGACTACGAAATGCTAATCCCTAATGTAAAAGGAATCTAATGCAATCAATTGATGCATTCAAGCGAATGCAATAGTCCAATTTACCATTTTTCGACACCCAAGCAAGATTTACATCGATCTATTGCCTTTGGTTCATCAAATCAACACACTTGGCATGACATTGGTTATGAGTACTAGAATGATCACCAACATGTTTTTTCACTTTTGCTTTGTCTTTCCAGTTATTATATCCGTTATTCACAAAAACTTCACCACCTGCTTGGTCACCATAATTGGGTTTGAAAATATAACAATTCAAATAGAAGATTGCATCTTTTGCCACACTATATTCCATCCAACGTGAACCTTATTTGCACCATTCTGATGTAAACCTATGCTTTTTATCTCCAAAAGGAGTGAAATGAAAGTTGATCTTTAAGTTGGCAAAGACCTTTCAACAAGTATGCTCTTCGAACTTCCTCTTTTTGTTTGTCAGTACAACAAAGCTCGTTAATTGGTATCCTTAATCCTGGGTCAGTTTCAAGCTCATCTAAATTGAACAACCCGATTGAAGGTTGAGCTTCTTTTACTTTGTGGTGTTGTCGCTGTTGTGGGGCTTCTTTTTCTAATGGGGTTTGATTAACCTCAATATCAGTAGAGTCTCCATCAACATTTTTCGCTGGACTTTTCTTCAGTCTCTTAAAATAATTGGATATCATAATCTTATTTGTTAATGCTTTGGATTCCAAATCCAATAAACATATAATGAGTTAGTACCAAAATGGGATCCCAAAAATAAGAGACAAAGAGATTCCTATAAAAAAATAATAATAATAATTTAGCAACTTAATTTTCTCTTGAATAAGATACATGAACAAACCATGATACATTTAAACACATGATACATGATACATAAGACATATTTTAATTTAACACACCAGACATGATATATTTAAATATTTAATTGCCTCCAATGAGAGATGGAGACATGAGTGAGAGAAGTTGAGAAGGGGATTTTTATATATTCAGTTTTGATAATCATAAATCAAGACATACGTACATTCATTACGACGATTGTTTTGTACTAAAACACAAAATTTTGGTCAATTTTCTCATACAAGATTCTGAAAATTTTATTCTTTTGTGTAAATTATCGATAGAAATATTATTGCAGATTTAAAATAAATAAATAAAAACATCTATAAGAGAGGATGACTATATAATACATACCCAACAAATCCACCAGCAAATCTTGATCTTCAATCTGGCTAAAGTATTGCAGCTTGCTCAAAAATGTTGCCGATGTTATGCAAAGAATGGCTACAGCCTACAGGAATATTTTTGCTGTTACCAATACTTGTAGCCCACAAAAGATAAATATCACTTACAATGTTGCTCACTGGTGGCTCAAGTTGATCAAGAAGCTGCTCAATGGGGGATTTTTTTAATTTCTAGTTCAAGGTTGAGCCTTAACCATCATGTAAAAGGGAAGTTGGGAATTGGGGAAGAAAAAGTTGTATATACAAAAGACAAAACCTAACTTTTTCATTTTTTAACTTTTTACTTTTTTTAACCTTTCAAAAAAACTTTGCAATTTTTTTTTTTAAAGTTTAGGGCAGGCCTAGGCCTACCCTCAAGGGGCCTGGGTTCACCCCTGTACGCCACCCTTCACCTAAGTGCTCTCAAATTTCTTCAACAAATTCCAAAGCAACTTCATAGGATTTGGCTTAATCTTTGTAGATTTTCAATCCTAAAGCATTCATAGGTAAGATTCTAGCACCAAGATGTGAGATTAAACTTTAAAGTTTTAAGTTCTTGTGGTTTTATATGATTTAGGTTCAAGAAGAAGAGAGTTTTAACAAAGGGAGGTTATATTACTAGTATTGCTCAAATTTAAGGTAAGTAAACCCAACTTTAGCTTTGATTTGACCAATAATTGTGTAGAGTATTCTTGTATGTTTGTATGTGCTTGTATGGTGAGAATTATTGGTTGAATTAATGTTGAATGATGTGTAAATCCAACCATGAGAAGTAGTTCATATGTATACGGTGAATTGGTGGAAGTTTGGATGAAATATGGAAGAATTGTTGTTGAATAATGGAGTGATGATTTTTGGTCAGGTTTGAGATTAACTATAGGGAGTTTTTGCTCCAATTTTGGTGGCTTGAGATAGATGTGGAAGTGTAGTCAATTTAGTATTTGCATGTGCATGTAAATTGTTTGATAAAAATTCAAAGAGAAATGCATGTATGAGTATGTTAGCTTGTTGCTTTGTTATGGCCTTGTTGATGGTAGAGAATGGTAGCTATGTAATGATATATTTATATGCTATAATGCATTCTTAAATTTAAGTACTTAAATTTAGAAAGAATAGCGAAGAATAAGCTTGGTTATATATATAAGTGAGAATATTAAAGAAAAATGTTAGTAAGAAGTGAGAGAATGAAAGAAAATAAATTGCTTGTAGATTCATTTATTAAAGACTATATTTGAAGAATTTACATAATCTGAATTTTTATTTAGAAGAAATATAAAATGTTATATTAGAAGGTTGTTGTGATGGGGAACTCGTGAGTGACAGAGAAGTAGAAAATTCCTACATGCACGCTGCCATCAGTGGGTGGCCTCATAATAGAAAAGCAGAATTTGTAAAGTCCGTTAGAAGTGCATGTGGATGAGGGCTATATCTAGAAAGAATTTCATAACACACTCACATGGCTAGGGTTCCAAATCCATGCCTCAACCTAGTCCGATCGGCAAATCAAAATAGAATAAAGAAAAATAAAAGAGAAACAGAATAAGGAATAGAAAACAAAAAAGAAAAATTTATTTCTTAGAAAAAGTTTATTTATTTGTGCATATGTATTACACTACTTCTACTAACCAGAATTTCCTATTGTGTTCAGTGATATTCCAGTTTTTATTAATTGTGCTTGCATGTTAGTAACTAACAAATTAGAATATTAGAAGAGAATGGAGAATAATAGAAAAGCTTAAAGTGAGAAAGGAAAGCCAAAACATGAGTAAAGGAGGAAGAACAGTAGTTTAGTTTGATTTACTTACTGAGCAATTAGTGTTCACTCCGTTAATTTTACCGTTTTACTAGATGAGATACAATTGGGTGGGACGTCAATTAGCGGAGGAGTTTGGCACTACTATCCGAGAATATTTTGTACTTATTTATATAATTTAGTTGACTTATGTAGAGATATGTATATAAATTAAAGTTAGTGTTTTGGGCTTTATATCAAGGTTCTGAAACCCGGACTGGACCGGGCGATCGAACTAGTCGGACCGTCACCCGCTTACATTTCCGGTTTGAAGAGAGCAAATAACCGGGATTTGCCATTAAGCCGTTTCAAACCGCGGTTGGACCGTCGTACTGTAGCAAACCGACAGTCCAACCGTTATTTAACAAATTTCCGGTCCACACATTTCCGGTTTAACACATGAAATTAAAAAAAAAATTTAAAAATTCAAAACAATCACATGCGCACACAAAAAAGTCAAACTGTCAAACTCAAACCAAACCCTCAAAATTTTTATTAAAAAACACATTTTTAATTTGCTTTTTGAGCTACAGATACACTGATACAGAGCTGTCTCCCTTCTTCAACTTCTCACTTTTTCATCTGGTTTGCTGTTTGCTACTGCCATTCACGATCTCCTCCACTCTCCAGTCTAGTCCTCCTCTTCGTGTCCTCCATTCGAGATCTCAGAAGTCAGATCTCCTTCAAGCTTTCAGCTAAGCTTCAGCGCCTCACGTCTTCACTCTTCAGTCTTCAAGTTTTCGGTCTGCAGTCTGCTCTACTTTGCTTCAGCGCTTCATTCTTCAACTTCCAGTCTTCTAGTCTTCAACGTGAATTCTTCAATCATCACCATCTCCATTGCTGATCTGCCGGATAAGTCATTTCAGCTCAGATTTCAGCTTCAGCCTTCACATCTGTTGCCGTCTGCTGCCATCTACGAGCTGCCATATGCCACCCGTCGTAGCTACCGTCTGCCAGCTTCAACCTCTGATGTTAGGAAAGGTTGTATCATTTTTTTGTTATTCTATGCTGTGGGTTTGTGATGTGATTACGATTATTAATTGTGGGTTGTTATTTGGTTTTATGGAAAATATCCAACTATTGTAAGGAAAGTGGTAGAGATGAAGATTTTTCAGTAGAAGCTTTTCCATGGAAGAGACAAGACGAAGGATAGTGAAGATGGGTGGCGTTATTTTGATTTTTGAATGATTTGTGATTAATTATTAATTAATATTTTTTATTAATTAAATATTTTCATTAATTTTGCTAGTAGTTGTTGATTTGGAATTAATGGTCTTTTAAAGAATATATTTATTGATTTTGTTTAGTTATTATTTTAATAATACAAAAACTATGGGCAGTTTACTCATTGTAATGTCTGAACTAGTGCCAAATACTCAAATGTCAGGACGCATTAACAAACATTAACGCAGTGTAGAATGTTGATAGTTTCCAAAACCAGGGGTGCTGATTGTAGATATGCAGCTTCAACCAGCATGCTGACGTCATGTCGGACCGGTCGGTCGGACCGGTCAAACCGTTCGAACCGGGAACCGGCCATTTGGCCGGGTTGGCTCCCGATCCGGTTTTCAGAACATTGCTTTATATTACATACTTATATACATATATATTTTCTAAGAAATATTTAGTGAGTTTTATTTTATAACTCTCAAAGAATTACTAGCTAGAGAATATATATTACACGGCATTAGGAGTCGACAAGTGGAGTAATTGTCTTTTTGGGCTTTTCCTTGAGAAAAAAATTGATATTCTTTCAAGTTAAGAGCTATGTTGACAAAAATTAGAGCCGTTTTGGTGCTGTGGGGGTACGTCTTATGGGCATGAGGGCTACTTGCTCAAGTTTCCGAACGAGGCTACTAAATTGGATGTGTTGAAAGGAGGAACATGGTTCATAGGAGGACAACCTTTCTTTTTGAAGTTATGGTCACCTAATTTGATTTCAGGCATGAATGGTGTGACAAGGGTACCCATTTGGGCAAAATTCTATGGGATCCCTCTTCAGCTATAGACTCCTAAGAGTTTAAGCCACATAGCAAGTGTTATAGATACTCCTCTTTATATGTACAATATAACCAAATCGGGTGAAAAACTTGAATTTGCTAAAGTGTGCCTTGCAATGGATTCTTCTTCAAAGTTTAAGGAGGAATTTGAGTTAGAATTACCAAATGGTGAGATTGCATTAATTTAGGTGGAATATGCGTGGAAGCCATATTCGTGTGCTTGGTGTAAAACATTTGGGCATGTCCAAAGAAATTGCCAATTGGCTTTCAGGGCAACTGACCCTTTGTTATCCAAAAAGCCAAATGTATTTCATGGGTTAGAGTGGAGACAAATTTATAGTAAGAAGAATTTGGATACTACCCGAGAAGTAAGTAAAGAGAAGGTAGAGGAAAAGAAGGAAGGTGAGGATTTGGGTGAGGCCGATTGTCCTAAGAATTGTGAGGTGAGTTCCCCTTCTTAAACTCTAACCAATTCGGAGTGCTTAGCCAAGAGCTTAATGGTAATGTGGGGGCTGATAATGGTATGATTGTGAATAGTGGGGTAAAAAATGTGATAGTGGAAGAGGGTAGATTAAATGAAGATAAGAGTGGTGAGGAGATTGATGTGGGTATATCTGTGTTTGATGTAGGGGAAATGAGTGGGGTCAAGGAGATTGTTCTTAGGAAGGAAAAGACTTTGGAGTCTTCATTGAGAGTGGAGATGGTGGGACCCGTGGCTAGTAGTGTGTAGGATAATGACCTTGAATCTTTTTTAGTTATTTTTTTTAGAAGTTGAGGAGAGTTGATGAGAAAGATGGAATGAATAGGGGATTGGAAGGGCTATCTAGAAGCCAAATGAAGAAGTTGGCTAGGAAGGGAAATATCACAAAAGATCTTAACCATAATTAAGACAGCCGCGTGGAACATTAAGGGTCTTAATTCCCCTATAAAGCAAAAGGAGGTTAGTAATTTAATTAGGAGTAACAATATTTGTTTATATGCAATTTTGGAGACTCTGGTTAGGGAGAGTAACAAGGATAGGGTAAAGAATTCTTTGTTTCAAAAGTGGTCTTTGGTAGATAATTACGTGGAGTGTGAGAGAGGAAGGATTTGGGTGAGATGGGGTAATGAGGTTGTGAAGGTTCAATTTTTGGCTTGTATGGTGTAAGCAATTCATTGTAGAGTGGAGGTGCCGAAAGTTACTTGTAATTTTGTTTGCTCCTTTGTTTATGGTCTTAATAGTCTAGGTGAAAGGCCTGAGCTATGGAAGGATTTGGAGCATCAAGCTAGTGTTTATGGCCAGGATAGTTGGGTTATAATAGGGGACTTCAACACCACTAGGAATATGGGGGAGAATATGGGTGGTTCCACAAATTGGAAGCCTCGTTGTGGTGACTTAGAGGAGTTGTGTAAAGGGGTTGAAGTTGATGTTATCCGTTTTGTTGGGGATTACTTTACTTGGAATAATAGAGGAGATGCAAATAGAAGAATTTGGTGTAAGTTGGATAGGGTCTTGGCCAATAAAAAATGGGGTTTGGGTTTTCCTTCATTATTGCCACGTTTCTCCCCCCAAGTGTTTCGGATCACAGCTCTATGATTCTTAATTGTGGATTACCAACTATAGGTAGGAGAACTCCGTTTAAATTCTTTAATTACTGGACGGAACATGAAGAGTTTCTTCCTTTAGTTGAGAAAGTGTGGAAGATGGAAGTGTTAGGCAACCCTATGTTTAGGCTTTTTCTTTCAAACTCAAAGCTTTAACGTTGGAGTTTATAGGGTTAAATAAAAAAAGAATTTTGGAATATATTCGAACGGTTTAAGGTGGCTAGGGAAGAGTTGATAGAATGCCAAAAGAATTTGGAGGGGATCCATTTAATGAGAACATCATCCAAGAGGAAATGGTCAAGACTACTAAGTTGTTTAAGCTTTCCAAGGCCGAAGAGTCCTTAGCCAAGCAAAAGTCAAGAATCAAGTGACTTAGAGAAGGAGATGCTAATACTTCCTATTTCTTTAAATGTGTTAATGGATGGAGAAACAAGAATAGAATTGTTTCCTTGAAGGTAGGGAATGATAGTTACACCAATGATGCGGGGAGAATTAAGAATGAGTTTGTGGATTTCTATGAAGACTTGTTCAAAGATAAAGAGAATTGCTGGAACTTCCATGGGTTGGAGAGATTAATTGAGCCTATTATTTCAGTGGAGGAAGCTAATGATATGGTAGTCGAGGTCACTAGGGAGGAAATCACCAAGGCTATGTTTGCGATGAATAAAAATAAAGCCCTGGGGCCAGATGGATATGGTGCCCTATTCTTTCAAAAAGCTTGGAATGTGGTGGGTAATGAGGTTATCTAGGCTATTTAACACTTCTTTATCTCGGGTAAGCTTCTTAAGGAACTTAATTGCACCATCATTGCCTTAATTCCCAAATGTGGGAATCCATCCTCTTGCCATGAGTTTAGACCCATTTCTTACTATAACACTATTTACAAATGCATCTCCAACATAATGGTTAATAGAATTAAAGGTGTGCTTCCCAAGGTTATTAATAAAGCATAAGTGGCCTTTGTTAGTGGAAGGAAAATTGGGGATAATATTCTACTCAGCCAAGAGTTGCTGCACCACTATGATAGAGATTCGGCTAAGGAGGGGAGGTGTGCTATTAAAGTCGATTTAATAATGGCTTATGATTGGGTGAGATGGGGTTTTGTTTTGGAGGTGCTTAAATTGTTTGGGTTTCCTATGCAATACATCAATTGGGGGGAACAATGTATCATAACCCCGAGGTACTCTATAGCAATAAATGGGGAGCTTGTGGGTTTTTTTTTTTTTTTTTTTTGGAGGTTCTAGGGGCCTAAGGCAAGGGGAACCTATCTCCCCTTACCTCTTTGTCATAGCCATGGAAGTCCTTTCTAGATTATTGGAAAAAGTGTCAGCCAACAAGGATTTCAAGTTCCATTAGAGATGCAAGGATTTAAAACTAACCTATCTTTGTTTTGCAGATGATTTGATGTTGTTTTGTAATGCCAACAAAGAATCCATTACTCGCTTGAAGAAAGCTTTGGATGAGTTTTCTAAATGGGCTGGTCTCCAAGCTAACCAATCCAAGAGTAACATTTTTTACTCTAGGGTTCATGTTGATGAAAGAAGAGATCTCTCTTCTGATTTCTGGTTCGAAGAAGGCAAACTTCCAATGAAGTATCTTGGTGTTCCTCTTATCACTAAGATGATTAGGTACTCGAATTGTAAACCTCTATTGGACAAAATCTTGGCAAGATTAATTAATGGAATAGTAATTTTCTCTATTATGCGGGTAGAGTTATGCTTATTAAATCCATCCTTTTCATAGTGAAATTGACTCTAAGTTGAGAGACTTCCTTTGGTTAGGGTCGGAGATAAAGAGTACTAAAGCCAAGGTGAATTGGGAGGAGGTGTGTGTTCCTAAGGAAGAGGGAGGTCTCGACATTTTAAAAAGCAAAAAATGGAATCAAGCAGCAATGATGAGAATGTGTAGAACCTTGCCTAAGCTAAAGGTGATTCGGGGTGGGCTAATTGGGTTAAAAACTATTTGATTGGTAAGAAAAGCTTTTGGGATATCTCAATCCCATGCAATGCCTCATGGGCTTGGAAGAGCGTTTTGAAATTTGAAGTGAAGTTAGGAATAGAATCCACTACATTGTCGGAAATGGGGAAAATATTCACTTGTGGCATGATAATTGGCACCCAAAAGGGCCTTTAGTGCAAGGGCACGACTCTAGGATTGTTCATGACTCGGGTCTTTCCTATTATGCTAAGGTTGGTGAGATTTGTGATGGAACTAGATGGAAATGGCCGGTGGCAAGAAGGTCTTTCCTATTATCCTTGGCTCTTATGGAAATTAAAGATTCGGTGGACTTCATCCCTTTGGGTAGGGATGATAGAGTTAGGTGGGATTTGAACCCGTCAGATTCTTTTACAATCAAAACAGCTTGGGAAGTTACTAGAACTCATAAGGATCAGGTGGATTGGCATCATCTTGTTTGGTTTCCAAGGGCTATCCCTCAGAACTCTTTCATCTTATGGCTTGCCATTAAAGGTCGAATGCAAACAAGGGACGAATTGGTAAGTTATGGAATTACTTCAACTGGATCTTGTTGTTTCTGTAATTGTAATATGGAATCCTTGGATAATCTCTTCTTCTCTTGTAACTTCATTAGAAACATTTGGTGTCGGCTTCTTGATGTGTGTCACTTGGGTTATGTGGTCCAACCTTGGCAAGATTATATTAGCCATATATCTTATAGATGGAAACCTAAAAAGCTCAAGTATGTCATTAGTAGACTTTGTCTAGGAGCTATTGTTTACCATATTTGGCGAGAGAGAAATAATAGACACTGTGGGCGTGATTGCCTTGATGCCATAACATTAGAGAATATGATTAAGCGGATTGTGAGGGGGAGGACAATGGAGCTTTCCAAAGTGAAGAAGTCCCCATTTAATGAAAGGCTTGCTCATAATTTGGTGCTACCTAATTCTATATTCGTGGGTTCTAAGGCATTTGAGTAAAGGTGATGCGTGGTTTCGAAAGCGCTCTCAGTACCTTGCTCTTGAGGAGGTTTGACTTCATTCTTTGGGGAGGCATGTGGTTGGGGGGTGCTAGTTGCATTCCTCCTAGGGTGGATGCTTTGATCCGAATGTTCTTGTTGGTTTGACTTTTGGGGGTGGATGGGTTGTATAGCCTCGAAGGTTACCGCCCTTTGGTATGCAATCTATTGCGAAGAGTTGGGGAGGTTTTTGTTTTTTGGAAACTAATGAACCTAACCTAGGGCATGTCTTGTGGTAGGTGGATTTCTTTGTATTCTTTAGTCTCTGTTTGGTTCCAGTTCTTTGAGAAGAGAAATGAGAAAAAAAAAAAAAAAAAAAAGATTAAGAGTTGTCTTGATAGTGTCATTCTTTTACTCCTAACCCAGGGCTTGTCCTGAGGTAGGTTGGTCGGTTTTTAAGCTTCTTGTACATTCATTCTTAGGGCTGTGCAAAACCGGGTACCCGCTCCGGTTTTAACCGAAAACCGGGTACCTGAAAATTTGGGTACCTCTAAAAAGGTACCCACTAACCGACCCAGTTTTACGGGTACCCGAAAATTCGGGTCACAAACTGGGTATCCGATTTATGACCCGAATTTGATTAAAAATTTAAAATTACACAGCAGCTTTGAAATTCATTTCTGAAAAAAGGCAGTTTTGTTTATTCATACTACTCATTCATTCAAGAATTTGATTTTTTTCTTTCTTTCATGCTTTCGCTTTTATTGAATGAATTGATTGAAGGCATTTGAATAGAAAAGAAAAGCTGCAGTTGGTAGAAAAATTTAAAGAAAAAGCATGGGAAACCTCCACTATCACCTTCTCCAAAAGCATGTGAAGTTTCACATGACTTGCGTGTGCTTCTCTTTGCAATGGAAAATGTGAAATCACCTGACATATTGCATGGGTCACATTAACCAACCCTATTTCTATTTCAATTTCAAACAACACACATAATGGAAGAGAGATAATAATAGACTGGAGAAGGCGAGAATCTGAATTTGAAAGTGAGAGAGATGAGTTTGAATGCGGCTATGCGCCTGTGTGTAGGTCCTACAGGACTTGAGTTGAGTATTGAAGTTGACGCAGTGACGAGTTTTAGTTTTAGGGCATAAGGGATTTCAGATTTGTTTCAGATTTGGGGCTTTTGCGGTTTTGTGTTTTGCCTTTGAAAATTGAAAGTCTACGTTTTTTATTTATTTATTTTATTTAATAAAACCGGGTATCAGGTTTTCTAAAATTAAATAACTGATACCCGAACCAAAAATTCGAGTATCTTATAAAAATTACCCGAAACCAATCCGAATTTTTGAGTACCCGAAAATTTGGATTCGGTTCGGCTACCAGTTTTTTTTGCACAGTCCTATTCATTCTCCCTTTCTATGAAAAGTTTACTTACACAAAAAAAAAATATATATATATATATATATAATAAAAAATAAATAAATAAATAAATAGTAATTTGGGTTCCTTCATCAATTGGTTTGGGTCTACATATGAATAAGGCCCATTAATTTGAGATTAATTGCATCAATTAGTTTGGGCCTAGTTAATTTTTTTTGATCCATTTGTTAATGTAGTGCATATCCCTCATTGCATTTGGATGGGTAGCAATGCGAGCACCTGAATGTAGATTGTCTAAGCACTACGCAAGTTGCCAGAATGATGATTCTGATAGGCGAATGTTGCTATCACAAAACAAACGTACCTGTAAAGGAGGGAATGCATATCTGATGAACAGTGTCTGACAGTGGCGCCATAAAGCAATTCTCTCTTCAGTGACATCCCAAAGGAACTCTTTCCATTCAGCCACCATGGATTCAGCCTAAAATGAGGTGTGGACAAAAGTCAACATTGACAAGTTCAAGAAGAAATTATCAACAGGTTCTTAGAGATATGGCAGGCATGATAAAGGGATTCAGACAAAGGGTATGTAGCAGAGTCAATAACAACATGAAAGGTATTACAAACTGAACCCAAATAATTGAAGATCATCATCGAGAAGTCAAAGCTAACCACAACCGCAAACTACGACACCTTACTTTGGGCTCTCAAGAAAGTTGGGGTCTCGAACTTGAAGATCATCATCGAGAAAGGGGAGAACAACATTTTCCTGCCCAAGGTTTGATGAAACGGCACTTTCCCACCCTTCATTAGATTCTGTTATGTTTTCCATTAATATTTTATTGAAAGAACGAAAATACATTTAAATATTTGACTTTATAAATTTTTTATTATTTTTTAATTAGCCAAAAAGTCAAATATTAAAAAATCAAAAAAGAAAAAATAGTTAACCCCACCTAAAAAGTTAGGAGAAATACTATGGAATTGTTTAAAGTTAAATAACCTTAATATTTATTTATTTATAATGTTGTCAATATTTCATCCACCATTATTCAATAATCTACTAAATTTATAATGTTTTTCATAATATAATGTTTTTATTTTTACTTTAACATAGAAAATCAATATTCTTAAGTTATTGAAAAAATAAAGGAAAAAAAATATCTTTACACTTGAACTTATAAATAATCGAGCAAAAACTCTGACTTAACTAAATTTTAATTTATAATAAACTAATTAAGAAATAAACTATTTAAAAACATGTTTGTCTTTTCAATCAAATATTAACAGAAAACACGAATAGAATCTGACGAAGGGTTGGAAAGTGTCATTTTGAAACTTGACAAGTCGGAAAGTGTCATTTCGCTAAACCTTGGGTGGGAAAATGTTGTTCTCCCTTGAGAAAAATATAAACTAAAAATTTTATAAAAGTTAGAAAAAATTAAAAAATAACAAATATTCAAAAAATAAATAACTTATTGCAAAAGTTGGATTTCTTTCATATTAACCCAAAGAATTACGAACTC
Source organism: Pistacia vera (assembly GCF_008641045.1). NCBI lineage: Eukaryota > Viridiplantae > Streptophyta > Magnoliopsida > Sapindales > Anacardiaceae > Pistacia > Pistacia vera. The sequence continues at coordinate 389,113 of NW_022196474.1, forward strand.
ACGAATATTGGAGATTTCTTTCATATTAACTCAAAATCAGATAAAAGCAAAAAATGCACCAGCCGGGAATCGAACCCGGGTCTGTACCGTGGCAGGGTACTATTCTACCACTAGACCACTAGTGCTACCATGGTTGTCTTTTAAATAAATACTAATAAATATATTAAATTGAAATTTCTGAATACAGATATTTAACATCATTAAAGATAAATTGATCTAATTTGTAATCACTCATCTTTATCGAATTTTATGCATACCCATTATCATCCAGAACATCTGGTGTACGAGAAAGGCGTTTCATAAACGTGACAATTTTAAACCAAAACGAGAGGAGAAGAGTTGGATTATTTTTAAGTAAAACAATTCATGCAATTGTAAATGGTTAAGTGATCATTTATATTCTGATTGTTGCTAAATGGTAAAAAATTTAAGCAACTTCGATCCTCTTGTATGATTGAGTTTACGCTGATCTTAGGCAGTAATTAGTTTAGTTGATTGGATCTCTTAATATCGTAAAAAGGTCTTAAGATCGAATCTTGTACTTCAATACGTAAGCTCGAACAAAAAAAAAAAAAAAAAAAATTACGAAAAACGCAACAGTTGAAGACATGAACATGTTTCAGATTCCACTTTTAATTACAGAATATGAAATTTTATCGTTAATTGCCCATTTCCTAGGTATCTTGAAATTCAGAAGGAAAAAAAAAAAAATCACTCCAATTGATAACATCCCAATCAGGAAACACAAGACAGTTGAACTTTGCATCAGAAAATTCAACACTGATGCCATTTAACTTTTGCACTCATTTTTGCATGAAACTGAACATGGGAAAGAGAATAACAAAAAAAGATCTCGAGATTGCGACTGTGAGCGTGATTTCATTGTTTTGAGTAGCATAACATCTGATGTTAAGTTCATAACTAGGGAATTCCAACCAAAATCATGCAAAATGAGTGTAGAATAGATAAATATAAGAGATGCGACCTAAGAACAGGGCAACTTCTAAACTTCCTAAGCATCGGAAACTAAAGCCTTCGATGTAACGAAAGCAAGAAAGATCCCAGAGTTTCTAGTCTCTAAATTGTTTTACAGAGATCAATAGTAATTTCATAAATAAGACAGAAGAAGAGAAGCAACAAGATGAGAAGAAAAGCTGTGACCTGTTGTTACTTCATATTATAGGGGGCTCTTCGTCAAGGATGCTCGGGTGTGTTCTCCAAAAGCTTTGCTCAATTATATTACAGTGTGATACAATCACTTCACTCTGTAGCTTTTCTCCATTCTCAAACGGTGTAGTCTTCTCTGTCTGCAGACAATATGAATCTATCAGCCTGAGAAGTTAAATATATCAAGGGAAACTACTCTAGGAATCACTACCTGACTCATTAGAAATAATATGCATCGTCTCTACCCAAGTGAGGACAACAAATTCAACGTGATCTTTCAAACTATGTACATCAAATGGGTATGGGAGAAAAGTCTATAACAAAGGACAAGCTGGAAAGTGCATAAAGAAATTAAAGAGCTTTTGTTGTTTTTGAATATAATGTAGATCTAGCCTTCAAACAAACAATTTAGGTATAACCATTGCAGCAAGCACTGAAATAGCCAATATCTCGTCAATAGTTTTCATTAGTAGCTCCGTGTAGCACCCATCAGATAATGACCGCTGTTAAGATGAAAGACCGAAGTTTGGAATAAGAAAGGAAAAAGCCAGCTTAAATATGGAGCAAGTGGCTTATAAGTTAAGGCCAGGGCTGGAATCGAAGGCTAGGATTGAAATAAACAGGCAAAATATTTAACCCATATATATTCTATTTTTCACTCAACCATTCACAATAATCTTATCATGTTTCAGACTCTGTATATTACATAAATATTGAACTGTGTTTCAGTTAGGAGAATAAGTAAACCTCAATTCGAAATATAGATGAGCCCTGACGGAATATCACTGGTAATTTGTTGTAGTCAATACTGAATTTCTGCAAAAGCAGTTCATTCTTCTCCCGTGCTTGAGTACCCTGCAAGGAAGGAAAAATAAAAATCAAAACAAATTAATTGAGACACTTCATGTAAACGCCTCTCACTTAGCCATTGATTTCAATAAGGCTCCTACATGCATGACATCAATGTTATACTAAGTAGCATTGAAATAATTAAGGACAGAAAATATTTTTATTTATTTATTTATTTATTTTGGAGGGGGGGTGGGGGTGGGGGGCGAGAGAGAGAGAGAAAAAACTGATAAAGGACTCAAACAGAGACCCATGATCTCTGTAAGTATTGACAGTAATTCAGTATAGCAACAATCCATCTATATTAACATTACAGCCAACCACATACATGCATGAATGAAAGTGCTTCTCTATTCTCAACCTCATAATACAAGCAATAGGAATTAAAAAAAAGGAGAAAAAGTAAAACACCAGTGCAAAAGCATACATAACATGTTAAATGGATATAGAATTCGAATTTTGAAGCCAAAACAAAATCAATATGTATAAGAACCCCACATAGGTAAATATGATACATTCAGTAAGGTGATATTTAATGAAGAACAATTCCTGCTATCATAGCATGAAAAGAAACAACCACCTTTAAGCAACCTTGAGCTTCACTTTTGCTTTTACCAGACTTCACAAGCATCCAGAAACATGTATTATACTGATTATTGATGTGGCCTGTAAATCAATTATTTTTGTGAATCACGTGAATTACCAGAAAGTTCATAACAGTATTCAAAAAATAAAACTCAAACTTGAAGACATTATTTATTTTTAGAAAAAAAAAAATAAAAAACAGATTAATTCATTGATAAAATAAAACCTCCAAAATTTTAAGCATCCTCCCGAAAAATAAATAAAGAAAGAATACTCACAATCAACTTGTCTCCATGCCAGATAATCTCGAATAATATCAGATGATGGATAGCAGACAGCTCGTCCATCAAAAGAGGGAGGGTACTTCAAATCATTCTGTGGGAAGAATTCCTTCCATTTCAATACATACATAGAAGTGAAGAAGGAAACAATGACAGACACTATTTCACTGCAACGATTATACTGAGAATGAGTTTAACGTTAAAAATAATATGCTCATCAAGTAATACATATGCATGCAATGATGATATCATGTTTGACATAATTCCCTTAATGAATCAGAGAGAGTATGCAGCACAAGTGTGCTTTCTATAGCCAAAAAGAGATGGTAGGTGACATAAATCAAATGGGTTTTCACAAGAAAATTTACTCTACACATTCATCTTTTTTGTTTTTAAAGAAGAAATATATATATTTCTTTATCAAAATCTATAATTGGAACCTAAATACTTGGACAAATGTTTCTAGACAAAACTAGACATATTTGGCATATGAAAAAGCTATGTTTTATGCAAAGATAAACCACAAATCACTCCTCCATTTGAGTATTACTGTATTACTGGGAGCATGGACTAAAATTACCATAGTTTTTCCACTACCAATACATGTGACAAACATCAATAAGAGTTGAGTTTCATCATACAGAAGATTTCCATGAAGAAGATCTCTCCAAAAACAACTTTTTCAAGAAGTAGCCATAAATCAGATGTGAAAATGTTGGAATTGCCGAAAATTGTATGGGAAAGACAGGGCAAACCTTGCTCGCCTTTGAAAAAACGGAGATTCCCTCTTCAAAATAAAGCTGGAAGTGATAACAACAATGAAGGGATTAAATATTGGTAGAAGCATTAAGCAGAGCCAACATAAAATATAATAAAAACATATCAGATACCTGTACTCATCACTAACCCCATAAGCAAAGGTAATATCTTGAAACTCTTCTAGAACAGCCACTGCACATGAATTCATAAGGTTCAGAGCTTTCTCATCGTTGGGCTTCTCAAATTCATGAACTTCAGAGAATCTATCAAGAACCATAAAAAGTCTTGACTACTGTTTGCAGCATGTTAGGTGGGTAAACAAACAACAAAATCCCATGTATTACAAGTTTGAGACCAAAATGGTACATGCAATAGTAATCCATTCACAGAGACAGGAATAGTTAGTAGATTTTATGCACTTAAATTTTACATTTATTACATAGTGACTTCTCCGAATTTTGAGAGTAAATCTACACTCAAAATAAGTTTACTTCATAATTTATAATCCAATTCTATTGTCAATTATTAAGTATAACAGCAACAGGCACTTCTACTTGAATGAGTTGTCTTGATTTTTCAAAATATACTCGATGAATAAATTAACATAAAGTATCATCTTATATTTACTTTTTGTAATGAAACTCAACATATCAAGAAGGAGATATTGCTTTGTCAACAAAGCTTTACCTGTGAAAATGGCAGCCATCAATTCTAATTACGATCCATGCATATGGCATCAATTTGTTTTCAAATAGAAAGGACCTAACATAATCTGGTTTAATTTTGCCAACATTCTCTTCAAAACACCCCAACTCCTTAAGAAGACATGGATGCTCACTCCAAAAGTGTCTACCAGCTATATTCTCCGAGTGAACTATCCTCGGCTTTCTCCGCAGTCTTTTGACAGGAGTGCCATCCTCGTGATATTTAATAATATCTTCCACCTGTTGAAGAAAAAAGGAAATTAGAATTCATATGCAAGGCAGTGTAATACTTGTCCAGTATTACTTCTCTTGTCCACCCAACTAATTCACTTTGGAAAGTCAATCTAAAATTGCTTCATTTTCCCAAGTTGATCCTCAGTGAATTGCAGATTCATTTGTACCCCTCTCATGTTTGAATTAAAAAACAGCAAAATTTATGACCGATAAATTGTAAGCACAAAAATTCCAATGCAGTGGAATCTCCAAGAAACAAATTCACCGAGCCTTTATGATAATCAGTAACATAATTCTACATAAATAGATGGATGGATTACCTCTGTCTTGAAAACACAAGATCCCCGACGAAATAATTCAGGAAGATTTTTGTAGTTGATACCAAACTGCTGAAAAAGAAGCTCATTTTTATCTTGTTTTTGAGTTCCCTGCGGAGTCGAAAGACATAGGATAAGCAAAAATCAACACCGGGGTTTGATACACACACACCACCCACATATATGTATGCACAAGACTGTGACAATTATATTTCTATCAAAATAAATAATATACAAAGACAAGCACACAAGCACAAGCAGAATCTAAAATTAGCACCTTCAGAATTTCTTCTGCTTCCTTTTCAGTCTTTCCACTTTTAATCAGCATCCAAAGACAAGTGCTATATTGGTTATTCGTATGACCTGCCAAACCAAGCATGAGTTTAGTACCATCAGATTCAAGTAATTTAAAAAAAAAAAAAAAAAAAAAAAAAAAGCAATGGTATCAAAAAATGGTTTGTTTAAGTCCTGCTGTATAAAAGGACTTACAATCATTTTGTCTCCATGCAAGGTATGTTTGAAGAACCTCTATTGATGCACAACTTATGACTCGAGAATGGAATGAAGGGGCATATCTCAACTTCTCCTGAGGGAAGAACTCTTTCCATTTTGTGACATACATAGAAGTGAAGAATGATGCTGTGAGGGATAGAATTTTGCTGCATATTCAATTTCAAGAAGCATATAAATGATAAACAATTCCATCAAGGGAGAAAATCTAAATGGCTCATATGAAAGCCTGCATGTAAACATTTTTATGCATTAGAATAGGAAACTGATAAATGTATTTCTAAATTCTGCAGTCATATTAAATCATCCATTCCAAGCAGCACGGAAGAGTTCCTAGGTACTCCTAATCTTAAGCTTCCCATTACAAAGAAAAGGAAAATATCAATGTAGGTACGCTTCCAATACTTCACATGCATGCCTACTTTCACTTTCACCTCTCTAGAAAACGTTCAGAATGACAGTATATTAACTTATGCATATGTAAGATAGAATTGAGTTTATCTAATTTTTCAGTTAGCAAATATGTAAAAGAACACAAAATTGAGACAAAAACACTCTTACAAAGGCATACATACACAAGAAAAGCACAAAACAAACGAAGTAGTACAAATATCACCTAAGGTAAAGATTAACATATGATAAGCAAGAATATATGAGAACACAAAAAAGAGAGGCTCAAACTCTGATACGAAGGCTGTACACAAGAAATGGAACAAAAGAGTCTCCATAGAACATACGAAGGCTGTACACAGTGTTTAACAGATCTGGTTTATTGCGCTTTGATCTTTTTGGCAGATTATATTGAGATACTTCAAATGGTTTCCCTTTTCCTAAACATTACAATACTCTACATCCAGTGGCTGAACTTAATGAGGGCTAACCTCTCAATAAACGTTTCCAGCATTTTTTAAGGAGAAATGTTTTATTAGACAAATATGAAATAGTGACTCTTTTTTTTTTTTTTGTTTTTTTTTAATAAATTTCTCTCTTATATTATGTAAAGAGCAAACCACCTTGCAGAAAAACTTTATTTTTCATGTCTTGGATTTCTTCCTTTAAATCAAAGTAACTTTGAATCCTCATGTAAAACTTCTATCAAATTTTAAGCATCTCAATTTATAGATTTCTTTCTCTAAATTTCATCCATTTGTATTATGTGTCTTTGAATTGACTTTGAAGTTCTATTTCTTTAATTTTCTTTCTCTCATTTTTTTTGCCATATACAATTGTTTTGATTTGATTTTATAAATCTCTAAGTTTTCCTTCATATTTACAACCCAAGCTATTATAACTTTCTTGCTACACCTCTGCAGCTGTCCCCCATTACCACTTAATTTCTTACAACTTCATCAATAACACCATGTCAAATGAGATGCAATTACTAAAACAATTAAACAAAGTTGAACTAAAACCTGGCACGCCTCTGGTAAAACTTTGTCGTCTTCTTGAAAACAAAACTGCAAATTGCACCAGAGTAACACACACAGAATCAAATAATGTACAAATCATCCAAAACTGAACAACGCCACATAAATAAACAAATAAATAAATAAACAAAAAGTTGAGCCACCTACCTGTACTCGTCACTATAACCATATGAAAAAACTATATCTGGATACTCCTCCAACATTGCAACTGCACATGAGTTCATCAAATTCAAAGCTCTCTCATCATTTGGTTTCTCAAACTCATGAACTTGAGAAAACCTGCTATAACATTAACAATGAAAACAACCCATGTAAAGAAACCTCATAAGAATTAACATACAATCGAAAGTTCATTCATTTTTTAAGTTTCGTTTGTTCTCTTCAAAAAAAAAAAATAAAATAAAATAAAATAAAATAAAATCTTATTGAATACCACCTCTGAAAATCCCGGCCGTCGATTCTAACAACCATCAAGTTGGGCATGAAAACTTCATCTTCAACTTCAAAAGACTTCACATACTCATATCTGCTATTTGCCATTTTGCTTTTGCTTCTTTGTCCTCTCACAGAACTTCCATCAAACTTGGTGTGCACAAATAAAATCTTAAAATAAAATCACATACAAAAATCCTTTTATGCGCATTAAACCCTAAGTTGACACGTCACCACTCCACTCCCAGCCGCCAATTCCCTTCTCAGTTTGCACCACACCACCATAAAATGCCCCACGCGCCGCCGCTGCCGCAGCAACCATAAAACCGTACCGGCTGCTGCTCTTGCTCGCGCTTGTTTGCGGCTCTAGCTTGAAAATTGCTCTGAATTTGAATAATTTATCGTCATGAAGGAGAAAGAAAGAGAAACAGAGATGAATAAGTGCATATGAGAGCTGGGGTCTTTGGGGAAGGGAAGGCGAGATTCTGGGGTGAAATTGTTACAAATTGAAATCTATATTCATTGGAAAGTTTGTTTAGTCCAATATATTCTGATAATCACACTACAGTGCCTGTCAGTTAGGTGACTGCCGTTACTAAAAAGACAATGCAAGGCCACAAAAAACTCTTTTCAGAGTAAACTACTGTTCCCACCCATGGTTTAGGGAAAGAGCAAGTTCCCACCCCTGGTTTCATTTATTTTAACTATCACCCTTAAATTAACATTGTTTTCTTAATCTTAACTTTTTAGTGTATCATGGCACATGTTAGCACGTTAATGTGCATTGATGCTCCTTTGGGCTTAAAGTAGGCAAGAAGCGGCTCACGTTAGCATTGCCCAAGCCGTTGGATTTTGGCTTTTTTCGACCAATCCCAAACTTTAAAATAATTTTTGAGACCACTGTTGGACTTCCCACGGCCTCTTCTACAAAACCCATACCCAAACTTGCTATCATCACTCACTTTTCTGACCACTGCCACACTTGCCACCTTGCAATTTTGGGTATCTTCTTGGTCATTTTTTGTTCGATCAGAAAGCAACTAACGTCATCGAACTACACCAACAGACTCTCCTTGTGTTGTAGTTTGTTTGGGTATGTTTTTGGCCATTTCTAACTTTCTGTTTGTAGGAAATTGAAGCCTAAAGTCGCATCCATCACTTGCTCGATAAAAGGCCCAAGTCAGTTTTCTAGATTCGTACCCTTAGTTGAATAGTCACTGATGGTGATTAATTAAGGGTGGGAATCTAGAATAAATGAAACCAAGGGTAGAAACTGGCATTTCGCTAAACTTGGGTGGGAACATGTCTTTTACTCCTTTTTTTAATAATAAACTCCCCACTTTGAGTGTGTTGTACCAAACATGGTTTTAAAACTCAGACCAGCCTAGCTAGGCATGGCAATAGTCCTCAAAATTTCAGGTACCTATCCTGCCCTGCCCCGTATGTGTAATAACTTCTTTCTACTCATATGCTTAAAAAATATACTATGATAAAAGTATACATATAGAACATGAAAAATAGATGGGCCCAAAAATTTTCTTTACTAAACATATATTATTCTGTAAGTAGCAAAATAACATATATACAAGCTTTTACAACGGTGGATAGTATGCCATTTCTCTCCGCTTGTCAACATCCTTCCGACTGCTACTCACCTATTTCCTGCAAAACATAGAAAAATAATAGGGTAAGCACAAAAATGCTCAGTAAGTAAATCCTTTACCTCTTTTATCCCCGCAACTTCCTCTTTGGTTCTTTCTTTACTTAATTCTTTTCTTCTTCATTCTTTCTTAGTTCTTTCTCTTTTCTTTCTCAGTTTCTAATTCTCATAGCTCTTTCTTTCTAATTCACGCTGTTCTTTCTTTCTCTCTGTTCTTTCTTTCTATTCGCACTAACCATGAGAGAAATCATGGTAATATGCAAGAATAAAATGCAAATGCAAAAACGCATAGAAATGCATTTTCTTTCTTCTTTTCTATTTCTTATTCTATTTCTTTTATTTTCTTTCTATTCTTTTCTTTTCTTTCTTTTCTTGCTTGCTCAAGCTCCTCTTTTCTTTCTTGTTTTTCTTTTCTTTTTTTTGCTTGTTCAAGCTTCCTCATTCTTTCTTATTCTTATTCTTAGCCGATCGGACTCAGTTGATGCAGGAATTCGGAACCCTAGCCGTATGAGTGAGTACAGTCCTCATCTACATGCACTCTTGCGGACTGTACAAATTCTTTCTTTCTTCTTAGGCCACTCAATTAAAGTGGCATGCATGTAGGAATTCTTCTTGGTACAACCCTCATTCACACACACTCTTACGAGTCGTACAAATTCTTCTTCTTCTTATGCCACTCACTTAAAGCGGCGTGTATTTGGAAAAATTTTCTTATCACCCACAGGTTCCCCATCGCAACAACCTATTCTTTTCTCTTCTTTAGCACTCTTCTTTCTTTATTTCTTTAGTGCTTTTCTTTCTTTTTCTTTATTCTTTCTTTAAGTTCTCATGCATATGTATGCATATGGATGGCTCATGATTATGTTTCTTTCTTAAGTGCAATTATGCAATGCAATTATGCTATATAGCACAAAAATAAGTTTCTCTACTTATGCACAAGCTTCTCTTAGGCATTTCATCAAACATCATGCATGCATACTTTAATTCTATTTTTGACACATCTCTACTTCTTTCTTTAACCATTCATTCATGGAGCAAAACTCCTCCACAATAAATCTAAACATGGCCAAGAAAAACACTTCAAATATTCTACTTAATTTCTTTCTACATGTAACCAAACTTCACTTGGTTATCACAATCTCAACTCTACTTCTCATGACTCAAATCTACTCATCAAGAGTCATTTACACATCAATAATCACATTCTTACCAATCAAATTCAACTCATAAGCACATACATGCATATCAAATTAGTTAATTGCTTAAATCTTAGCTTGGGTTGGATTTACTTACCTTTGGCTTGAGTAGTTTCACAAGAAACTCTTTATCTTTGTTAAACTTGTTCTTCCTCTTAAACCCTAAGCATAAACTTAATAAGAATTCAACATTAACACAACTTAATCTTATGTCTAGAATAAAAATCCTTACCTCTTGATGCTTATGATCAGATCCTTATAAGAATCCAACCAAAAGCCCTCAATTTCCTTTAGCAACTGGATGAAGAGATGAGAGAAATGGAGAGTGAAAGTGATATATGGGGTGTAGAGAATGGGAGGGTTTCTAAGGCTAAACCCTTTTTATCTCATATAAATAAGCACTCTTTCCCATTTTGCCTTTACACTTTCTTAGAAATTCCATCTTTACCCTTTAATTCTTTACACATCCAACCCCACTCCAATGCATTCTACTTGAAATTTCCTTGCATTTCACTCCTCACTTTTCCTGCTAATTAGGGGTAGAATGGTCACTTCACCCCTAAGGAAAATTCTCTAGAAACTTCACTAGAAAAATCAGCCGACTCTTCACCCCGGCAAAAAAATACAGAGCGTACGTCGCCGCGGCAAAAATTCTTCTTCGCCCCGGCGAAGTCTGCACTTCCATAATTCTCCAAGACTTTACGAAATTCAAGGCATCCAAGCAACTACAAACTTAACCAAGGGCAATCAATCAACAATAGCAACATATCAATTTAACTTAGGGCCAGCAAACAACACCAAGACAAAAATAAGCATACAAAATTACGTACCTCAAAGTGGGCATTACAATATGGGGCGGGGAAGCCCATGTTTTTCTGGGGATAAGGGTGGGGGTGGGAGGTGTTGTAATCCCCGTTCGTAGGGATGGGGCAGGGGTGGGTGATGCCTTTCTCCCGCCCCGCCCCATATATATTTATTTATTTATTTACTTTTCACTAATTACTAATACCCCTCTATATTCTACCTAATTACACAATTATTCTACCTATATAAACTCAACCTAAACAATTAAACAAGAACACACCCTAACCCATATTGTTGCCATTGTCGTTCGCCGATGCCGATTTCTTCCACTAGTTTGATCTCTCCGATCCGGCCAAACTTCAACTCTCTCTACAAAGGTATTTTCATTCATCTTCAGTATTGAAAAGTGAATTAGTTAATATTGATAAAGATACGAGACGTTGTTTTAAAACTAATAAGACAATTAAGCTTTGTGTTAGTATGATTAGGATCATGAAGTGAAGTGCTCTAATCATTATCTCCATAAACACACAAAGTGGGATTTCAAATCACTTTTATTATCATTACAATTATGATGCTGATTCTAAGCATTATTGCATTAATGGTTTTAGAGCTTTATTGTCTTTGCATGGGCCATGCTAAAAACTAGTATGATGAAATCTCTTAAAGTCAAGGAGTGAAAGCAATACGATTGGCTAACAGTTTTAGAATCGTGAATATACAAGTCTCTTGGGGATCAAAACGCCATATGGCTGGCTGTAGTTTGACTACTGAGTGCAATCATAATCATCCCAATAAGGGTTTAAACAACTGTTTATACTTTATATAAGTGAGCAAACGCATGGCTCAGAGCTTCTTCTTTGATATTATATTTATAGTCTTTGTTGGCGTGGCTGGACTGTTTTCCCTTTCCCACCCAAGGCAGCTGCCAAACTTTGGCGCTTGACAGTTTTTTCCTGCAGGTTTGGTCTCCTACCTGGTTGTTTGATGGTTGGATAGGCTGGTGTTTTGTCCGCAGTCCTTGATGGCTAGGGCTTGGCTTTGATTAGGTGGGGATTTGTGATTGTTTTGTCTTATCGTGTGGCATTATTTTACATTTTTGTGTAGGCTCCTCCCTATTTTTGTTAAACATTATTTTACATTCTGTCTTTTATTATTCAACATTATTTTACATAGTGTTTTTGCTTCACATGTCATGACTATCATGCATTGATTGAACATTTGAACTTAATAATGGGCTATTTTAATTTTTAATATAGCATGGATTTTTGTTAATTATTGATATTAATACTTTTGTTCATTCTTTTAGGTTTCAACATGTCTAACTGAAAATCCTTTACTTGTTAAACGAAAAAGTTTAGACGAGACCTCCAATCAATAGTTTGAGGCATCAAAAAAATTGACGCATTTAGATACTGATGAACCAACACGTTTAGATAATCGTTCTAAAACACCTCTCCAGAGCCTCCTTGACAATGCTTGGGATAGTATAAGGTCTAAATCTAGATCAGTGGTATGACAACATTTCAAGAAAGTGAAAGTTGATGGCAAGGGTAAGGCTGAGTGTAACTATTGTCGTAGACAACTAGCTGGCGGTGCTAAAAACAGGACAAGGCACTTGCATGATCATTATAAAATTTGTCCAAGACGAAAGTATCAAGATGTAGGACAAAAGTTGCTTGCATTTACCCCAAAAGAGGATTCAAAGTCAAAGGTGACATTAGACACTTATCATTTTGATCAAGAGGAGGGAGGAAGGACCTAGCAATTATGATAATTCTATATGAGTATCCTCTCAACATGGTTGATCATTATGGATTTAGAAAATTTGAAACACCATTTAACCATTGCTCAAGGTTGTGTCCAGAAACACTATTAAGGCGGACATATTGAAGATTTATGATGTTGAAAAGCATAAGACAATGAAATTGTTAAACAAAACACATGGTAGAATTGCTATCACTACGGATTTGTGGACTGCCAACCACCAAAACAAAGGATATATGACCATCACAACACACTTTATCGACAACAATTGGGTGTTACATAATTGATTCATAAGGTATTATCTTTTTATGTTTTAATTTTCTAATTTCTGAATACATTGTTTTAGCATATTAATATATTAATAATGTATAATTAATGGTGCAGGTTTGTATATGTGCCTTGCCCACATACTAGAGATGTCCTTACTATGGTGTTCAAAGATTGCTTTTATGAGTGGAACATTGATAGAAAGTTGTCAAAGTTGACAGTTGATAATTGCTCCACCAATGATGCAGTTGTTGGAGATCTGTTAAAGGACCTTCCATGTGTCTCACTTATGCTATAGGGTTCATTGTTTCATATGCGTTGTTCTGCGCATATCTTGAATCTAATTGTTCAAGATGGCTTATCGGTGATTGGAGAAGTGATTGCAAAAATCTGTGAGAGTGTTGCTTATTGGTTGGCATCGCCCAAAAGAGCGCAAAATGTTTGATGAATCGGCACATCAAGAGAGCATTGAAAGTACGAAGAAGTTGGCTCTAGACTGTAAGACTCAACAGAATTCAACTTATTTGATGCTTGAGACTGCATTCATTTACAAAGAAGCATTTATTCGCTTACAGCTTCGTGAGCCACAATATAATTGTTTGCCAACAGAGGAAGAATGGCAGATGGCAGAACAAGTGAGTTCAAAGTTAAAAGTATTTTACGATGCCACATTATTGTTCTCTGGAACATAATTTCCAACGTCCAATGTTTATTTCCCAAAAATTTGTCAAATTAAATTGGGGTTGTTTAGTTGGCTTAAATGTGATAATGTTGTGATAAGGAATATGGCAAAAAAAATGGATGACAAATTTTCAAAGTATCAGGATGTGACTCATGGTGTCATGGGAGTAACGATTATTTTGGATCCTAGACACAAAATGAAATTGTTAGATTTTTTTTCTTTCCTAGGATCTATGGAGAAGATGGTCAATATCAAATTATGAGAATTCAAAAAAAAAAATTAGATCTATTTTCTAAGTACCATTCTAAGCAATGCAGTAGGCAAAAACATCATTCTTACATTGAAACTTCTTCTCAAATGACTACTCAAAGTGATGACCAGGAATTCTTTAATGACTTTGAAGTGTTTGTAAATGAAGACCCAAGTGCTATTGAAGGGAAGTCAGAACTCAAAAGTTATCTTGAGGAGAAACTATTGCTTAGGACTCCTGACTTTGACGTATTGGGTTGGTGGAAGGCAAATGGGTCAAAATATCCAATCCTCCAGAATGTTGCTCGAGATATCCTTGCTATTCCTATCTCCACAGTTGCTTCCGAGTCTGCATTTAGCACTAGTGGGAATGTAGTAAGCCCACATCGCAGCAGACTTCATTCTCATACATTAGAGGCATTGATGTGTTCTCATAATTGGTTATGGGGGGATATAAAAGGTAATTAGATCAATTTTTTTTTCTTACAAATTTTTGAAACATATTAAGACGTGTTTACTTTATTGTGTATCTTTGATTCTTATGTTAGATAACCAATCATACTCAACAATTTATGATGATGCTGATGCAGACGAAAAGGAGAAGGAAATATGATGATAGTGAAGTTGTGGTTGCTGCGCAAGTGCTGATGTGATTTCATGGGTAAATTACCTTATTTTTTTTTATTGTTGTTATTATGAATTATTTGCTTTGATTGTATAAAAAAAAACCAAGCAATAGCAATTCATGTTTGATTGGCTTAATGTTTGTTTTATGCTGGCTGTCGTGTTGGTTATATGAAATGTTTGAGTTATGAAAATACTTTTTTAAATAGAAATCTGCAAGTCTAAATGAAATAATTGGTGTTTCATTACACTATTTTTTAGCTACCATGTTGGATTTTATTTTAATGAAAGAATTGGTGTTGTTTTTTTTTTTTTCCAGGTAAAGGTAGAAGAACCTTTTGCTCCTGCATTAAAAGATGAAGCAGTTGAAGTTTCCAGTTTACTTGCTAAACCTAAAATTGATCATGTTTTAGTTGATGTTGTCCTATGTTTTCATAAGGAGAATTCAAGAAAATGCTCAAATTTATGTTTACGTAAAATTAACTATGTTTAAATGATTAATTTAAGTATTTGTTATGTGGACGAGAGTTAACTATGTTGCGATTAATTTAAGTGTTTATCATGTGGATGAGAATTATTTGTCTTTGGTAATGCTCAAATTTATGTTTATGTAAAATTAACGGGACGGGGACGAGCCTCCAACATTCCCCATGGGGCGGGGAAGGGGAATTCTTGTCATCCCCGTAACGGGGATGGGGCGGGGGTAGGGAGTGATTTTGAGGGCGAGGATGGGTATGGTGAATGAAATTCCCGCCCCATTGCCATGCTTAGGCCTAGCCGGTTTAACCGATTGGACCGGGACTTGAGGCCTTCTACGGGTCAGGTTACCTTTTCAACTATTTCAAGTTTGAAATCTAGCAAACACATCCCTGATTAATATGCATCAGTCCCTGAAGGTTTCAAATCCAGCAAACAACCCTATGGCCAAATGCAAATCAGCGGTGACCTCCCTTTTTCTGGCAATCTTCCACCTTCCCTTGCTGTCGAAAACCACCTTCTGACTTTCTTCGAGGTCGTGATGCTTCTCCTCTCATCGTCGTGCGATGTTTTGTCGTCCAACAGTTTTTCATCCATTTCCCAGAGTCAATCGACCTTCTTCGGCATCAATAGGCCTCCTCAGACACCGATCTACCTTCTCTCAAGCTCCCTTGTTGTTGTTCATGAAGATCCACAATCATCTCAGCAAAAAAAGCCACTACAATTGTTTGACTTCCACCACCGATCTGCCATTTTCCCGCGATGTCTCAACTTGCCAGCTACCGATTCGTCCTCCCCATCACTCGATCTATCCTCCTTGGTGTGTCACCGCTGCTCTCCTAGTCGATTGCCGATTTACATTTAGCCAAAGGTTGTGTTTGCTAGATTTTAAATCTATATGGTCTGATGGTATTTATCAGGGGGGTCTTTGCTAGATTTTAAACTTATCAAACTATTGGTTTAACTGTGACCCAATCGCTTGAACATGTCACCCCAATCGGTTTTTAAAACCTTGGCACCAAAACCCCAACCTATCCCCGCCAGAGTTCCCATAGTTCAGCAAAGCTTCTTCAATCTTCACTTGACCACATCATTTGACTTTTGCAAAAATTGCTTCCACATGAAAGTACTTCCCAAACTCGTCTTATTAAGTCTTTTATCATATTCTTGTATTTAACCCGATAAGGTCTTAAAAGGTAATGTGACTCTTGCAAAAATTGCTTCTAAAAAAGTGCTTCCCAAAAAAGCACTTTCCAAACTCATCTTAAAACTCGTATTAAAACAAAAATCCCATAACTTAGCTAAAAGGTTCCTTTACTTATCAACATGTCTCTGGAAGCACCCGCTCTTACCAAATTCAAACCCGGTTCTCTCCCATCAAACCGTCGGTTCACCATCTCGGCGGCCGGTTCACTGTCGCTCATCCATTTGCGCAGAACCGCAAGCTTTCCTCTACCTTTGTTTTCCAAGCAGAAGGCCGTTTTCCGTTCGGGAAGTAAAGTTCCCGCGGTTTTGGAGAAGAATGAATGTGCTGTGACGGAGCAAACTGACACGCCGGTGAGAATAGTGGCCGTCGTCGGTGACGGCTCCGTCAGCCCCCTGAAATGCGCCACGTGGCAAGAGGTCATGCTCCACACTGTAAGTATCATCACTACTTGTTCTTAAAGAATTGATGATGCTACGAAAGTAGCTTCTTTTTCGCTCAAATAATAGACAGTTTTATTTGTCAATTTTTTTTTTTTTTTTTATAATTTAAAACATAAGGCACAGATTAATACTATTATTTTAAATAGGTGAAGATAATATAGTAAAAGAGAAAAAAAAAAATTTCGAATTGTAAGATGTAATGGCTGTTTGTTCATGTTCTTTAAACACTATTAAAAGAGGAAGGGAAAAATGAAAATTTAAAGAGCAAGTTTAAATAAATTTGCCGTTTGAGAAATAAAATACAATAAAGGGTTTAAGAATACAAAATGTGGAAGGGGACTTCATAAATTTTTCAAAGCCCCCACTCAGCCCTTAGTGGCTCCATTCCTGCATCCTGAGACCTGACTTGGATATGTAGGGTTCAAAATGATATTGAAATCTTGAACCGGGTTAGCCAAGTGGTTAGGCTTGTCATTTGCTCTCTCAAGGTTTGGAACGTGAGTACCTATAATTCCAAAAGCTATTGTTTCGGGGCTCTAGAGATTGTAAGGTTTGGTCGTCGGTAGGGCTTCAGTTTCAAACTCGGCTCTGTGAAGCAGTCAGGGAATTTCTAGATTATAAAAAAAGAAAAAAATTGATAGTGAAATCTTTCTCAATCTTCACTCTTGGAAGTGGGCTTTGATCAAATTCTCTGTGTTTATTTATGTTATTGTTTAGTTTATTGTTGCAATTTATTGGATATTTTGACTACCTAATCCAAGTTAAAATCAGAGTAATCAAGTAATCATTGGAATGCCATTAGTTATTGAAGCTTAAAGAGGGTAGAGTAAATAATTTAGCTATTAGATTTCAGTTTTCTTGCATGAGGAGTATGAATTTCCAGCAGATTATGCTGTAGATTAGTTTGTCTATCAGATAAGTGTGCTTGTTTATGCTAGATTTAAGTACCCATTGCTATATTTTCCTCTATGCAGGCGAAGAGACTAAAATGGGTTGATGAAGGATATGAAATGGTTGTGTTCACTGACAATCTCAGTCAGTTGTCTAATCAAACTGTAGTCAATCTGCAAAAGGAATTGAACCATGCAGATATTTTGCTGATTGTTGCTGTCACAGATCAAGAATCTGTGGAGTGGATTCAGGAAAACAGTCGAAATGTCCCGAATATAATCAGCTTCGACTCCTCTCTGAATTTATTGAATAAACTAGGAGGAACTTATGTCCATTCTGAAACAAAAGGGACCATATTTGACAAAATAGTTGGTGTTGCACAGCCAAAGAAAGCAAATGAATCAGTGGAAGTTATCCAAACTGTATCTGAGGCGTGGGATCGACACAATTCTGATGATATAAGGTTCTGTTTGTTGGTTATTATTAATGCTTATATAAGGCCAGTACCAACACTACAGAACTTGAGATCGAAGGGTTTTTCAACTCTGAATTGCATGGTACTGAATTGTGGACCTCAGATACTTAACTGTCTTCTGGATCCTAATTGTAGGAAAGCACTTCAGTGCTTGAACCAGTGCAGTCCAGTTGATCAGGTTTGTAATTATCGGTGTATTGCTTCATATGAAAGTCCAAACCTGGAAGCATTCTCGCTGTGTGTATTACAGAAGAACAATTGCCTGGAATTGGATGCAAAGATTCCTGAAAAACCTTATGTGCCTCCAATGGCGAAGTTTCAAGGAAAAGACTTGTCTCATGAAACCGCTGAAGATCTTTTTGTTGGCTGGTTGGGGAGTCTGGATTGGAGTTGGCGTGTTGTGGCTGGACAAAACCCAGCCTATGATCAATTCCCTTGCCAGTACCAGCTATTTTACAGGGGAAAAGCAAAAGGGTCGTTTTGGTATGAGCCTGTTTTTCAGGTTAGAACTCTAGAGGGGCGGCTGGTCTGGAGGAGGCGGAAGTATCGGGTTAAGAGAGACAAGATTCCAGGGACGTTTTACTTCACTGTCCTGGATAATGGGGTTGTTTCAAAAGAGTTTTGGACGATCGTATATGTATCTGATGATTTCAGTTGGGGTTTGTTTCATTATCATGGTGCTGCAAGAGTTGCTGGGCAGTCTTATACCGGAGCAGTGCTTGTTAGTCCGAATGGGGCTTACCCAAATGAAACAGAGAGAATTAGATTAGTTACTGCTTTGGACAAGTGTGGAATTAAAGAATGGGAACTATTTACAGTTGACAATTGCTCATGCCAGGATCCTCCATTAGGAATTCCAGAGGGTTCAAGTTTGCATTCTACAACTGACGTCAAAGACCAGAACTGGTCCTGCGTTTAGTTTTATATGGCGATGAGCCAATAAGTTTCACTGTGTCTTAATTGGCTCCTGGATCCGGAATTAACAGGAAGATCGGCAGACTACTTGAAGGAATTGAAGATTATGCATTCATTTGCCATTAAAAGGTCAGTCAAATTTGAAAGGCTCTTTGATGGCTATTTACACTCAACAGGTATTCTCTTTGATAACGATCCTCAAATGTGAAAAGAAAAAAAAAATTTGTCTGGATATAGTTAGATGATAGCCAACCCCAACAAAAACCAACCACCCTTCCAACCCCCCCCCCCCCCCCCCCCAAAAAAAAAAAAAAAAAGTAACTGAGGGAATAAAATATAATGCATATTTCTGTATAGTTCATTTATAATATGATGGATTAATATGTGTGAAAATTAATTCTTGTTTTGAATGAATACAGATGATTTCTAGCACCGATGATTTCTTTATCTTTTACATTAAGACTTTCTGCTTGAAAATTTTTGAGTGAGTACAATGAAAAGACAGAGTACACTTCTTCTATTGATATTAACTTAGATTTTCACTTTCAAGTTCCAAATCTTGCAACTCTCATTGATCAAACTGGAGGAAGCTTTTACTGATTTTGTGTAGGCTCAAGTAAATTAGAATATGCATAAATTGATTTTTCTATAGACTGTTAATGGTGGAGATTGCCTTTGCAACCAGAATTATACAAAAGAAAGACATGATATTGAATTATATTTGCATAAAGATAATTCATGGCTGAAAATTTTATATTGTTTTAGAGAGAATGTCACACTACACACTACTCAAGACAATATACATGTCTCTAAAACCAATCCAACAACTTGAAGAGCTCTGTGAAATTAAAAACAATATGAACGAAGAAATGACTACAGAATTTCACTGATGAACCAAATCACTCCATATTGATATGGAAGAGTGTTGCGAACATGAAGAGATTGACTTGAAAAGGAAACGTTCTAATGATTCACAGTGATTTTGCCACTCTTAAGTGTGACTCTGATGAAGATTGGCTTTGCTCCAACGATTTCAAGATAAGATGAATGTCTAAAATATGTAATTTGATGACGGTGTCATTTGACGAAAGAGGAAGTTCTGATGCTCATTTCTTGTATGAGAATTCAGCTTCAAACTCCTTTTGAAGCGTTCTCTAGATTTGGTCTTAGCTGCAAAGGCAACTTCGTCCATAAATCCTCTTTCTGGAAATTCGTCAGGAAAACAGGCTCTGGTATATCTCAAACTGTTCTGCAGCTTCCTCCTTTTATCCAGCAAACTATAGATTTGCCCTGTCAGAATGCCAACAACTTGATATTCAGAGTAACATTTCAAAAAAGAAAAGCAATTCATGCCATTTAAGGCTTATTTTATCCTAGCATAATTCTAGCCATTCCTTATTTTTGTTGTAAATATGAACTTGAACGGTTGCAAAGCAGCAAACTGTCTAGAAACCCATTAGCTGTGTAAGGTGAAAAAAATTTTACCTGGCAAAGATAAGGTCGGAAATCACGAGGATTTTCATTCACCAGATCTTGAAATTGTTTCAAGCCCTCCTCCAACATACCCGCAAGGGAAATAATATTGCAAATGGTCATATTAACAATCGAACCCCCCCGATCCAACAGAATATTTTATTTTCTCGCTGTGCGCATTCAACTTTACATATCAGTAGCTCCAACATGAAGGATGAAACTATCCATCAGAAACTTGAGCTAGCTCTCCCACACACAACGGGAAATGAGAAATGCATGGCAATATCGAACTTATAGAGAAAAATCATTTAATAAGTCACCTTCACAACATGCATTTGTGCGATTAGAATTCTTATGTTCCGCTCCTCGGTGACCCTTCTTTCACGGCGTGCAATTCCAGAGCTTTTGTTAACATCTCAAAAACAGCCGGGCCTCATTGTTTTTGTGCATCACCATTGCCAGACCCTGCAGAAAACAGAAGGCTTAAGCAGCTGCTGAGAGAAAAAGAAAAGAATTTAAATAGGTTAACGATTTCATTACATGCATGGAAATGCTTGGAATAAAACAAAATAAATTAATGACTGTTGAACAATTGTACCATAATTGGTAACAGAATACAAGTTGCATCAAGGAAAGTCATCTGTTTTATTCGGTATCAACTAGCAATCTGCATATGTTTTGAAAATGACAAAGAAACTTTAGCCAAACAGCAATTAGACAGGTTATCCAATGCAAACTCCACAAACCGATACTTCACAGGAAAATGATGGTAGTTAGACTTAAACACCAGGAAAGAAAGGGGTTTGTCAATCATATGGATGAGTACAAAGGAATATCAACGTTACTACTATCCACAGGTAAGCATTTTCGACTTAGTTTGCCAAAGAGACACCAATCAATTATCTTGCTGAGTAATCTTCATGTCTAGGGAGAGATATAAAACCAAACCTCATCAGAGCCTGAATAACTGAATTAAATCCTATAGTGAATCCGACCAATGCTCTGTACATAAAATCAGATAACAAAACGTTGACCTTTTCCTAAAGAATCGACTAAAACATCTAAGTAAACATGAACAACAAGAGTGATGAAATTTCACATCTAGAAATGAACTACTTAGGCAAATTTGGACTGAATTCAACATCGTAGTGGAGATTCTAAATTTAAGTAATAGAAGAAAGTTGAAATTTGTTTTTCTAGACCTTGATAAGTCCTATACACAAACAAGAACCACATCAAATACATTGCATAATCATTGGAAACCTAACACACAACACATAACCAACCAAAAATTTAAATTCCAGAATCCATATATACATGCAAAGCTCTAAGCAAAAGAGGCCTCTCCTTCAAGATTTCCTTTAAACAACCTTAAACCCCAAACCTGAATTCAACATTCCAAGAGATTACAGAGTTGAGCAGTCAAATTATAGTTCTAGACCTTCCAAAGTCCTATCCACAAACAACAACCAATCATATACATTGCATAATCATGATAACAAACAGCACAAAACCAAATAAAATTTTAAATTAGAGAATCCATACATACATGCAAAGCTCTAAGCAAAAGAGGCCTCCTCTTCAAAATTTCCTTAAACAACCTCTTGGCCTTACTCAACTGCCCCATCATCTCATAACAAAGCGCCTGCAACAGCCTCCATTCCACCTCCCTCGGCTCGATTTCGATTAGCCTCTCAACATACTTCACAGCCTCCTGAGTCCTCCCTCTTCTCATCTTCCCATACACAACCACCTTCAAAGCCTCCACATTTCTGGGCTCTTTCTCCAAAACCCTCTCACACATCTCCTCTTGTTCATCTTCCCCCATCTGGGTCTCACTCTTCTCCCCCAAATTCTCACTCATTATACTCATTTTCCCAGGCAATGCCCAGCCTGGTCTCACGCTAAACCCAAAACAACCCAAAAAAATCACTGACCCCACAACAAAAGTCACAACTTTTTCTTGCAAAAACTTCAAAATTTCTGTTTTTGATGATACAGAAGGGCTTGAACAATGAATTTTTGAACCGGGTTTGTGAGAAACGTGGGATGTAAATGAGAGTTTTCGAGGTTTGTGTTTGTGGGGAAGACTTATGAATGGTGATTTGTAGAGGTTTAGGGTTTTGGAGTGGTAAAATTGTGACTGTAAATGAGGAGAGAAGGGTTTGATTGAAGCCATTTCTGAGGTTAATTGAATTCTCTCCCAAAGAAGAGAGTGATTATCAGAGAATGATCAAATTCTCCATTGAAGAACTCTTTTGAGGGTTTTGGGTTTAGTGTTATCTTCAGAAATTTTTGGGTTTTAAGAAGATGATGCAATAGATAAACGGCAGCGTTTATTACCAATCCTAAAACTTCAGTGAAAATTATCCGTATCGTAGCATTATTCATCCTAAGAATTGATTGAAGTTTATCATACTAATTTTTTTTTACTTATTTTAACTTGTGTGGTAAAAGTTACTAAGGTTGATTAAATTACATTTTTATCCCTATCATAAGGCTTGAGAACTATCTTATCCTTGTTTTCAATTGGTTTTAAGCTAATTATATTCATGTTGAATTTGTGTAGACAAATATATAACTGTTTAGATTAAAGGGTCTCAACTTGTGTAGACAAATATATAACTGTTTAGATTAAAGGGTCTCAACTTCTAGACTCGTATAATAGTAAGATAAATTAAATAGGTTATGTAACTTGTTTATAACGCAATTAATTGTTTATGATACAAAAATTAATTAAGATACAGTTAAAGCATGAGTAACAAACAAGTTAATTGAATTAAACGTTTTGATAAACAACTTAAATGAGCTAAACATATTATAAATGCATTAAATAAGTTATTAAATGGGTTAAGTCATATTGCGACATAAATATAAAAGATTATTAAATGGGTTACATTGATCATAGTCATGCCTATTTTTTTTTTTTTTTTTTTTTTTTTGGGTATTCAAGGGTGTTTAGATTAACTTGCGTGTACTTCGACTATTCTCTTGATGTCATAAGTTAACGGTAAGATAAGTCTCTAATGATTACCCTTTATTAGTAGTTGTGAAGATTCAGACTAGATATATAGGTAGAGGTGTTCAAAAGAACTGATTAGAACCGGAATCAGCGGGTACCAAGGGTTTAGTTCCGGTTCTTACCCAGAACTGGCCGTCAACGGGTAGGTTCTGGTTCCAAATTTTTGGAACCGGAACTGGGAACCGAGATTAATATGACATAAAATTAAATAGTGAGAGATTAGTAAAAACTTTTGTAGAAAAAGTAATGTGAATACAATTATATTTATATTTAATAATATTTAAAATAAGTTGGTTTGACTTTTGAGAATCTACCGTTACCAAGTAATGGAGATAGGTTTTTAAGAGTTTTTTGTCATTTTAAAAACTTTTGGGGGGTAATGAATTTTACAGGGTACCCGGAACTAGAACCGTTGTCATAGGTTCTGGTTCTGGGTACCTAGGAACCAGAACCGTCAATTCCAATTTCGATTTCAAATTTCAAGGAATCGTTGATTCTGGTTCCCGTTCCTTCAAAAAATGCAAGGTATCCGGAACCAAACACCCTTATATATCGATCGGTTCACTAAAAAATCATAACTACTTTATTTTTGCCCCTAATTTCAATAGGTAATGACGTCACCCCATTCTTGGTTAACTAAGGTCATACTTTAAAAAATTGGGTTATTTTGTTAGTTTTTCAAACTAAAGGGGTAAAATAGTCATTCAGTTTAAAACTTAAACTCAAAATTCAGAGCAACTTCTCTGCGTTTACAGGGGTAAATGATTAAAAGGCCATATTGACCTTGGATTTAATTAAAAGGTCATGTAGTTTTTTCAGTCTTTACTAAAAAGCCTTATTTTTTTATTAAGACAAGTTAATAACAATTAAACACTAATCATAGGTTAATTAAGATTAATGAAGGT
This sequence comes from Pistacia vera, assembly GCF_008641045.1. NCBI lineage: Eukaryota > Viridiplantae > Streptophyta > Magnoliopsida > Sapindales > Anacardiaceae > Pistacia > Pistacia vera. The sequence goes on from NW_022196474.1 coordinate 413,432, forward strand.
ATTGAGTAATCTTTCAAAAATTATATTTTGTCCCCAAAAACCTAAAATTGTTGCATTTTAACACAAACCCAAATCAAAGAAATTGCGCCCCTCCATCCCGCCATTACCATTGGAACAGCCCACCTGTTGTTGTTTGTTCTTAGCAAAACTGAAGCCCCTCCTCCTCCTCCTTTACATCTTCTTCTTCCTCTGCCATTAACATCTTCTTCTTCAGTTTAATTGGGTTTTCTTTTCAAGTTGGTTGTGATTACTGTACTTGTCATTGCAGAGTCTGCAGATAATTGCATAAAGACGGTAAATTTTTTTCTTAACTACTCAGATAGTTTGTCCCTTTTATACAAGTCTTTCGATTTTTCCTGTTTGAAATGTTTTGAAACTCTCACTCTCTTCCAGATGTTTCATAATTGCAAAGTTGCTTGTGTGCTTCCTCACATAGCTGATTGTGCAAAGAATGATCGTAATGCAGTGCTCCGTGTAAGGTATGACTACTCTTCTTGAATTGATGATGCAATTTTATGTTGTTGTTCAAATCATCTTTTTTTTGGATTGTAGGTGTTGAGAATATGCCCTGTTGATATTAGAACATTGGCCTAATGCTCTAGAAATACAACGATCTGCTGATCTATACGAAGATTTTATTAGGTGTTGTGTTGCCGATGAAATGAGTGAGGTATTTTGATTGGAAATTTCATTTTCCTTTTCTCTTTTTCCAAAATGTTTGGAGACCTGCATCTGGTCTCTGCGTGCTTTCTTAAACTGTCTATATTGTTGATGCTTGATTTTAACACTAACTACTCACACGTGTGAAATGCTAAAAGAACTTAGAAGTCATACGTGATATGAGGGGGGTTGAATTAAATAAGGGGTGAAGAATAGTATTTAAAGTGGTTTGGATGCTCAAAAGCAAATCCTATATCCACTGATATTGTATTAATAAGTGAAATCAGGTCGCGTTCAGCGAGCTGAGTTACAGTTTGAGTGAGAATACAAGAGAGAGAAAGAGAGAGAGAGAGAGAGAGAGCTATTTCAGCGTAAAATCAGCTAATCCCTTAAAATGAGAGGGAAGTCCTCTATTTATAGTGGGAGAGTTCAAGTTAATGATTATAAAAGTTGCAAGTGTGTAGGCGCTGCGCAAATCCTTCCTTTGTGTCCCATTGGTCACCTGCCCGAGGGATTTCCTCGATCAAAGCAGGGCTTTGACACGTGGGCGATCTCTAGCCCCTTGTTGGCATGGCGCTCACCTACTGCACTGACAGGAGCCATGCCACTTGCGCTAGGCGCAACGTGGCCGCACCTGGATGGTACAGAACCCTCTGAGCTCTGACTAACCTTTGTTGACGAGGCTCCACGTCAATTTTACCTTTTTAGGCATTACATATATAATTGACTAAAACACTTCATATCATGTTCTTTTTCCTTTTTCTCTATGTTGCCAGCAATATTGGTAAGGCCATAGTTTAAAGGGATTTTGGTTTTGACAGATAATAAACGAAGAGGATGGTGGGATGCATAGGCAACATGCTTCTCCTTCTCTTCGTGATAGAGGTGGAAAAATGTCATTTACCTCTCATGTATCAGCTTCTTCCAACCTTCGTGGGTACGAAACTTCTACCATGGTTGTAATGGATATAAGTTCGAGTTTATTTTCTGGGACCTCTCTCTCGTCTGGACTTCTTTTGTCACAGACGATGTCCCTAAATAAAGGTTCTGAACGTAGTCTGGAAAGTGTTCTGCATGCAAGCAAACAAAAAGCCACCGCAATTGAAAGCATGCTTAGAGGTTTGGAAATATCTGAGAAACAGAATCCTTCTGGCCCTCCTATCTTTACTTCACCAATTAGTCGCTGATTTGCCTTTTCGAACATCTCCTGCAACTCCATAGCCTGTCGCTTTCTCTTTAGGTTCATCTTTGCCCACATCTTCACCTCTCCATTTCTCTAATAGGTCAGCTGAGTTGCAGCACCAAGTTCCATATGTTATTGAGGAGACAACACCTTATGGGGAATCTTCATGTGTTTTGTTTTCAGCTCGTAAGGCACCCCTCTTTCTCTCTGATTCATTGCAAAGGCATCCTTGTTCATCATGAACTGATGTTGCTGTAGTATCTCAACTATTTGCATGTGTTAAATCATGAATGTTATGTGTTTTCATATTTCATTACATTCATTTTATTTTGTTATGTAGGTGTTGAAACAGAAGAAACAAGCAAATGTACCTAGTTTAGGTTTTGGGGCACTAGTTTCTCCTGCGAGAGAGGTTTTACCAATTTATGTTTTACTTAGTAGATGAAACCAGCGTTTAGTAATGTTAAGTCATTCCATGATGCATTGGTGACAGATTGCCTGAATGATTAATGAGTTAGAGTGTAAACCATTTATCATTATTCACAACCAATTTTGAAGCAGCAAAGGGAGGAAGAAAGGAAGGCATCTAAAGCTAGTGGAGATACAAAAGCATGGAATAGATTTAGCTGTGTTTTTTGGGCAGCAGAAAGTGTATTTAGTTAGAAAGGGTTGGCAGGATCCATGGAATCCTTAGAGTCGGGACTAAAAGTGTATTTAGTTGAGACAAAATGCATGTTTTGGTGGGTAGTTATTTTGGGAACTGCTAGAACTGCTGGAACTATCATTTTCCAGATTTCTTTATTGTATTTGCTTCCTATTAATCAAAATAATTTCCTGAGTTTTTCTCTTAATTGATTGTTTGGTGAGTGAGGATCTTAGTTGACAGATTTCTAGGCTGCTATTTTATTAGTTTTTCTCTTAATTTGTTGAACACTTATTAGTGAATCAGAAAACAATTTTAATGGTTTTGATGAGTACTTTATATGAGATTATCAAATTAGCCTTAGTCGCTTAAGCGATGTGGGTTATCGCTTAAGCGATCAAGGCTTATCTATACTGGATCTCTTAAGCGAGAGTTGACAACGCTTAAGCGATCGTGTACTTAAGGATTATTTAGACACAAATTAGACTTAGTCGCTTAAACGATGTGGGTTATTGCTTAAGCAGTCAAGGCTTATATATGCTAGATCGCTTAAGCGGGAGCTGCATCGCTTAAGTGATCATGTACTTGAGGATAATTTAGACCCAAATTAACTTTGGTCGCTTAAGCGATGTGGGCTATCGCTTAAGTGATCAAGACTTATCTGTATAGGATTGCTTAAGCGAAAACTGACATCTCTTAAGCGATCTTGAATTTGAGAAGGAATAGTCAAGTACAAAGAAAATTGGCTTTGGTCGCTTAAGTGACGTAGGCTATCGCTTAAGCAATCATGGCTTATCTATATAGGATAACTTAAGTGACAGCTGACATCGCTTAAGCGATCAAGTGCAATTTGCTTTTGTACTTAAAATAATCATTCTCAAATACACAATCGCTTAAGCGATCCAATATAATTAAGCTGTGATCGCTTAAGCAAAAGCCTACATTGCTTAATCGACCAAGGCCAATTTGCTTCTTTTCTCCTCAATCTTTGGATATTGTGAATGTTTGAGTGAAAAATTATATTCCGTAATGTGGGAAATGAAATACGTTTTTCTTGGTGTGCTGTCGTAGGCAACCAAGATTAAAAACCTTCCTAACCTAACTACTGAATTGTAAATAGGGTAAGCAAGGGTCGATCCCACGAAGAGTGTCTAGCCGAATTTTCGATGATGTGAATAAGGTTGGGGGTTTTGAGTAAAACATAAAACAATCTTACCCAAAAACAAAAAAAAAACAAAAAAAAATTCAATTCGAAATCAATTAATATAACGAAACTTGGTCTCCGTCAACATCCACCATCGAAATCTTACAACTGATCACTGATGCAAAATTAAATCAATTCTTACTTTGAATATTCACCATTGGAACTATTTTCCTATCTCTCCTTAATTGTCATTAATTATGAAACAAACGATCTTAATTAATCTTACCATTAAACAACCCTAGACAAGCGCTAAAGATTTAATCTAATAGCAGTCTTAAGAATTAGAGAGATCGATGAAGCTAAACAACAAAAACTCAAGCGGTTGTATTTAATTTAGTCGAGTGTTTCTCTTAAGATTACTAATTCCTAACGCAGCAAATTAATAACCCTAATTGCTTCACAAGTTAGAGTGATCAAACAATTACGGATTTGATATCTAACTTAGTAGTAGATTGTAACAAATAATAACCTAGTAGACCTCCTAGAAATTAAATGAAACAATCATTAAAATAAGCATAGAAGAACATCCAATACTCAAAGCATAAAATTGAACACTGAAATTAAACGGATTAGATCTCACAGTTATTGATTCTGAGGCCTCCTTTTCCTTCGACCAAGTTATAAAAATTAGCCTCTCATGGCCATCACGAAAATTCCAAAGGAAAAGTTACAGAGAAGACTAGAGAGAGGCATGTGTTTAATGTCTCGTAATCCCTACTCTGATCTCTCTTTTAAAAATATCTAAATTCGAATTCGAATTCTACTCAATCTCCTCAAAATATTCTAATATCCTAAAGTAACATTTATCCTAATCTGATTAATTGGAAATAAAATAATAAAGTCCTAAGATAAAATAGGAAAGTAGTGTTTTCCAGCTGTAATTTGCTTGCAATAGGTCTTTAAACTTCTTGTAATAATCTGCCCATTTGAATTGCATGACAAGGCGGAATGTTCTAGAACATCGGCAGTGCAGGTGTGTCAACTTCAAGCTCGATTACAACCTTGATGCAGCGAGTATCTCTTCAAACTCAAAACATGAAAGTTGTAGATCTCTTTCTTAACGTTCCACAGCATTTTTAATCATCTCAATCGGAGCTCGGACGAGAGAGTTATGCACAGATTACGAAACAATATTGAAACTGTCCGAATTCACTTAATTAGTTCCGTTTTGCAATTAACGCCTCCATTTGCATCCTAAATCAAAATAGAATAATAATGAGTACATTTAGTCAACAAATACGTATAAAAGACTAAACGTTAAGGGGGGTAAATATGACATTTTGCATTATCATCATTTCTACTAACATGTCACACTAGTGTGCTATGACATTCCTCCATGTATTGTAGGGTTGTTAGTCACATATCATAGTTGTTATATTTTGATGTTGTCAACATCCAAGGTTTAAATTAACATTAAGGGTACGTTTGGTTCAAGGAATGTTATATTACTGAGAAATGTTGTATTACTGGAAAGATAGATTACTAGGGAATCTTTAGAGAAATGCATTTGGTCGGTTGAAATAAATTGGTAGGTATGTTATAATAATTTGTTTAGTTGGGAGGATAAATGAGTGGGTATGTTATGTAGAGTACTAAATTGCCCTCTTTTTTAAATAATAATATAATATTATTTTTATTATTATTTTTTAAATTATTTCCTTTAACCCCCTATATTTGAAATTTTACTAAAACACCCCAACCATATACAACTTTAATTTGTAGCAAAATCACCTCCACTCACCCCAAGCCACCGCCGACAGCCAGCCAGCCACCACCACCGACAGCCACCATAATGGTGCACGACTGGTTGGATCTGGCTAATCGTGTGTCGATAAGGCCTAATCCGACCAGATCTAGCCGTGAATATGGTGGCCGTGAATATGGTCGTTTCACGGCTAGATCTGGCTATGAATATAGCTGTTTCACGGCCAAAGATATGGCTGTGAAACTGCCACAGATCTGGGCGTGAAAAGGCCAAATCTTTGGTCATGAAACAGCAACCATTTTACGATCAAAGATCTGGCCTTTTCACGGCCATATCTGGTCGTTTCCGGCCATGGATCACAAATCCATGGCCAGAAACGTCTTTATCGGCACATGACCAACAAGATCCTGTCGGTCTTGTGCCGATATGACGACTTTTGCCAGGGCCAACAGTGGTGGCTAGCGGTCGGCAGTGGTCTTGGGTGGTTGGGGGTATTTTGTTAACTTTTAAACTTTTTTGTGACGGGAGTGTTTTAGCTAAATTCTCAAATGTAGGGGGTCTAGGTAATTGTTATTTGGTAGACATATGAGGGCAAATGTTCCGAAATGATAAAAGATTAAGGGCAAAATAGGGTCAAAATTAAGATTACCTCGGTAATCTTATATAACACCCACTGGGAAGGTAATCTGATTACTCCCAATATTACAAACAATAAACACTATTTACAATAAAAGATTACGTAATCTTTTATTACTTGACAACCAAATGAGGGAATCTTGAAAATTAAACAAAGATTACAGGATTAATCTTATATCACCCTAAACCAAACGCTACCTAATAATCTTCTTAAATGGCCTTAATATGTGTTGATGGAATTATGTTGTCAAATAATCCTTCTTAATTGGCCTTAATATGTGTTAATAACCAATGTTGTTTAAGTGATCAAGGCTAATTTGCTGCTTTTCTCCCAAATCTTGTAATGTTTTGAACTTCCCAAGTTAACATTAACGTTGCTTAATAAGGGGTTGTCAAATAATCCATATAAAAAAAAGATAGCTTAAGCAATGCAGCTCTGGCTTAAGCGATCTAGTATATATAAGTCTTGATCGCTTAAGCGATAGCCCATATCGCTTAAGTGACCAAGGCTAATTTGTGTCTAAACTTATCTTCAAGTATACGATCGCTTAAGCGATGTAGCTCTCGCTTAAGCGATGTAGCCCACATTGCTTAAGCGACCAAGACTAATTTGTATCTAAACTCATCCTCAAGTTCACAATTGCTCAAGCGATGCAACTCTTGCTTAAGCGATATCCGACGTCGCTTAAGCGACCAAGGCCAGTTTGTGTCTAAACTCATCCTTAAGTACATGATCGTTTAAGCGATACAACTTTTGCTTAAGCGATCTAGTATTTATACCTTGATCGCTTAAGCAATAGCCGACGTCGCTTAAGCGATCAAGGCTAATTTGTGTCTAAACTCACCCTCAAGTACACGATCACTTAAGCAATGCAGCTCTTGCTTAAACGATCTAGTATTTATGCCTTAATCACTTAAGCGATAATTGACGTCGCTTAAGCTACCAATGCCAATTTGTGTCAAAATAATCGTAATCTCTTAAGCGATGTCAACTCTCGCTTAAGCGAGCCTACACAGATTAGCCTTGAGTGAGCGGTTCCGGGTACCCTACATTTTTCGGGGGAACTGGAACCGGAACCGCATAGTACAGGTTCACAAAAAATGGAACCGGAACTGGAACCGCACAGTGCAAGTTCTTAAATTCAGGGAATCGAACCTAAAATGCAGGTTCTGGTTCCTTTCTCGTGTACCCTTGAAAAAGTCAATTACCCCCTTATTATTTTCAAAAATGACAAAAATACCTAAAAAGTTTACAAATACACCCCTGAAAAATTTTGATTACTCATTTATTTGTGTCCAATGAGACTCATAAATCCTCTAATATTTAGGCAACACTTGAATTCAATCAATTCATCACAATTCACATAAAATTCCTCAATCAAAACCAAAACACAACCAATTAATTAAACAATTATACTATAAATCTATAATTTAATATTATAATTAATTAAATTTCTAATCATTTAATTAAATATTGCACTAATGTTCTATAATGTAATGTTATAATTAATTAAATTTCTAATGTTTATAATGTAATGTTATAAATTTATAATTAATTAAGTAATCATTTAACTATGTAATGTTATAATTAATTAAGCAATTAGAATATAATGTAATGTTATTATTAATTATAATGTAATATTTTAATTAATTAAATTTCCAATCATTTAATTAAGTATTATACTAATGTTTATAATAGAGTATTATAATTAATTAAGTAATCATTTGTTTATAACATAATGTTATAATTAATTAAGTAATCGTATTATAAATTTATAATGTAATGCTATAATTAATTAAGTTTCTAATCATTTAATTAGGGTATTGTGCTAATGTAGTAAATTACTAATGTTTATAATATAATGTCATAATTAATTAAATAATCATTTAATTATGTAATGTTATAATTAATTATGTGATCATACTATAATATAATGTTATAATGAATTAAGTAATCATGCTATAAATATTTAATGTAATATTATAATTAATTAAATTTCTAATAATTTAATTAAATATTGTACTAATGTTTATAATGAAATGTTATAATTAATTAAATAATCATTTAACTATAATGTAATGTTATAATTAATTAAGTAATCATTAAACTAGTAATGTATTAATGTTTATCAATTTATCATATATAATTAATTAATTACTAATTTACTACAGATATACTTAGAACTTGATAATTGAAGTAAATAACTAAATATTTATTATTATTCAATCAAATATATTATTTTATTCAAAAATAATTCTTTTAATAACTTTAAAACACTTTTAATTGATCATAATTCCAATTATACACTTAATTAATCAAAACTTTAATATCAATATATTATAATATATTAATGTTTTTTATATGGTGTAATTTATATGTAATAAGTATAATTATATATTTATTTAATTAGGTTATTCTAAAATTTTAACTTTTTTCATTTAAATTTTTTTAAATGTAAAATTACAATAGACCCCCCATTCTTCACAGATATTTCATTTCAGTCCAGGTTCCAAAACAGGGTACCCACCGTAGGTTCCAAACTGGGTAACCGCTGCAGGTTCTTTTTTCTAGGTTCCGGTTCCTCCACATGTAGGAACCAGAACTGGAACCGGAATCGGAACCGCACAGTGTCGGTTCCAAAAAAATAGAACCGGAATCTACCCGCACAGTGTCGGTTCCGGGTAGGTTCCGGCTCCAGTTCTGGTTCCACCTGTATAGTGTCGGTTCCGGGTAGGTTCTAGTTCCTGTTTTGGTTCCACCCGCTATCCGTGCTCAAAATCATCCTTACTATCATCTATTTAAACTTCAAACAAAAAGATATCCAATTATCAACAAATTGGCCTTGGCAACTGGTAAAACAGTAGCCTAAAAATCTGTCAACCAAGATCATCACTCCAAACAATCAATTAAGAGAAAAACTAAGGAAATTTCATTGATTAACAGGAAGTAAATACAATCAAGAAATCTGGAAAATGATAGTTCCAACAGTTCTAGCAATCCCCAAAATAACAACCTACCAAAACAAGCCAATTTTGTCTCAAACTAAATACACTTTCAGTTCCTACTCTAAAGATTCCATGGATACTGCCAACCCTTTCTAACTAAATGCACTTTCTGCTGCTCAAAAAACACAGCCAAATCTATTTCCAGTTCCTCCAGCAACCCCACCAAAAGCTGATCCTTGTTGGCTGCTAAAACCTCCAAATCCACCACCACCTACAAATGTTTACATATGACAATTATCAGCAAAACCACCTCACCTTCACAAGGACTTAACCCAAAACAAGGGAAGATCAATATAAAAACTGAGAAAATTAATACAGACACAAATACAGAAACAAAAAAGACATTCAATACCATCCTCCATGTTGTCATGGATTTCAGTTTCTTATCAAGCTTTCTTTTTCTTCTCTGCAATTTCTGCAACATAGACAACTGCTGCTTATACACCAACTGAAACAATGTAAAGAACTCCTCTGTGAATGGATTCCCAGCTTCCTTAAACTTCTTTAGCTCCTCCAACGTCTTGACATACCTTTCCTCATCAACCCAATCCTGTAATCCCATTTCTTCCTCAAATTGCTTAATGGCAAGCTTAATAAATTAATTGGCTGTTTCAAGCACGCTTAAGGCAATTCTCAAAAACAGTGCAAAAATCTAAGATCTGGATGCTACTCTCAAAGTACTCTTCAACCAAATTAAACAATTCTTGATTATTCCATTTATCTTTCTTGCATTCTAGAATTACTTTGGCCACTTCTTGGTTCATATCAAGAAGACATCCAATGACTTCTTTGAGTGAGTCAAAAGACAAGGAACGAACCTCAACACCGGTAGAAAGTGAGCTCCTAACACGGCTGATACGTTCATGAATAATATTATCAAAGGATTGCAAGTCCGGATCAAGTGTACAAGCGGCCTCATATGAGCTAAGATCGGCTGAGAATTGAGAATCAATGTTCATTTGGAGGGCTGGTGGTGTTGCATCACTACCTTTCTTCTTGCTAGATTGTCCTCCCATCATGGTGATCCAATTGATTACAAAGGAAAAACCCAGAATTGTATTTTAGGAACCTATTATTGCAGCTTTACTATGAAAAAGAATGGTATGCAAGCTTGGGGTACTGAATATTTTAGCTTAAAAAACCCTAGAAAACTAAGATCTTCAGAATCGAAACGGCAATCCTTTAATTTGACTAAGATGACAAAGATGTTTATAATAAAGAAAGAGTACAGAATGTCAAAACCAAGCTGAACCAATAAATTAAAGCTGAACCAAATTGCACCAACCACTACTCTACGAAATCGAGTCAAACTTAGATCCAAATGAAAAACCCAAAATCAATATGTAAACTTTAATTGAGAGAAATTTTGTTGAACTTAAAAGTACTTGAATTTTAATCGAACTCAATAAGATAAGACGACTTTACTCTCACTTGGATCCTCCGCAAAAAGTAAACAAGCTGAAATATGAGCTAAACCCCACAACCAAGCTCTCTTTCGATATAATTGAAAATGCGACAACAGATATTTGATAATGTATAATAATGTGTTATCAAAACCCTTTAGTAACTGTAATAACACCGGAATTCACATCCGGGTAACATAGCATTCCCCTTTAACAATTAGTTTCAATTAAAGCGAACAACTTTACACAAAACTAAAAATCAACCCTTAATTCGTATCGAAATTCTCATCCTGGTACAAAAGAATTCACATTTAACAAATAATACTAAGGAACTTCCCATTAAAGCAAACACATTTAGTAAAAACTTAAAATCAAACACAATCAGGTACCTCAAAATTCATAGCTCAAAACTAAACATATACTGTAAATTCTCCAGAAGCAATCCGAGCAGACAACTCAGCCCTCCGTTTCTCTTCAAGAAGCCGCTCCACTCTCTTCACTGCACCATCTCCCGGCTCAGGCTCCCTCCNCAACAGTACATGCATCAGCTACCCAGTTTTCATCACTCATATATCTCTTTGTTTCAAGGTCTCTTCATCCGTTTGGTCGAATAGCATATATTCTTGAGAATTATTGCCTCAACATGTTGTGGGGTGGACTTCTGCTTGTCCCTCACAAATTCTCAATATGCAGAACCCATGACATCAAATGTTGATCCACTTCTGTCGTAGCTAGCGTGGCAAATTTATGGGTTATTTGACATATTTGAGGAGCTGGAATTCATTCTAACAGATAATGTTTCATAATACAAACCCTTTAAAGCAATTTGGTCAGCCATTGATTTATTTATAAATATTTGTATGAATTAAGTTGAATCTTGATAAGATTGACTTATTATTCCTTCTTCTTAATTTGTTAGGTCTGTTTGATATTTAGAGCAGCAGTTGTCGTGTTTTTATTTGCAAGATATGGTGGAACAATTGTTGTGGCGATAAAATGAGCTTCCTTTAAAATATTTTTGAGACACTTTAAACTTCAATTCTACGTATTACAGCAATATAACACTTGACCTCTGGTTTACTTCCACAATTTGAGCTTAAATACTGAAATATTTAGGGGTAGATGGGCCTCGGTACCCGCCCAAATTCAAAGGAATCGGAATCGGAATCGGAATTGGAATAGGCCGGTTCCTTAGATTTGCAACCGAAACCAGAATCGATTGGTTCCTACATCCTAGAAGCCAAATTGGACCCTAGTACATAGGTTCCAGTTTGGGTTCTGGATACCTAGGTTAATTTTTTTACAGCCAACTTTTTAAAAAATAACAAATAAACCCTCTAAAAATGACAAACCTCTAAAAATGACAAGTACACCCTCAATAATTTATAAAAATTATAATTCAGTCTCGATTATCGGATCTCGATTTTAGTTCCAGTTCTGGTTCTTGCAGGGGTGAAATCAAAATCAGAAACGATTGATTCTTGATTTCTAGAATCGGAACCTACCCTATGAGGGTTAGTTCCTAATAGGAACTGGAACCAAAACCACAAGTATCCGTCGGTTCCAATTTTGGCCAGTTCTTTTGTTAACCCCAAGAAATATACGCCATAAAATTCCAAATTATTCAAGAAAAGTGCCAAAGATCCATTGATGACAGAGACCAGCTTACAATAGTTGTTAATTTATGAAAGGGACCTGTGAAAACTGAGTCAGCATGTCTTTCATTTGAGCTGGCTTTTAGGTACTCCATTTATTTAATTAATTAGGTGACTGCATTTTAGGAACTTGTTGTTCTGTCCAATGTCCATGAAAACGTCAACAAAATTGATAATTAGAATTTGTTAAAATGAGAAACATGTGTTTGCGGTGATTGATTGAATTTCTGGTCCACACGGCAGGATAAGGCTGAGGCAGCAAAATTTATTAATAAATAGACTATACGCCTACTGGATATATACGAATATCAGTCTGAAGTGTAATTGAAGAATTCAAATCAGCCTATGCATCAATGTTGCTTTTCAATTTCCTTCTACTTGCCCCTTAAACATGGAATATCCGCGGGTATAATGAAGAAGTTAACCTTAAAATAACCTTCATCTTCAAGCACCTAATATTAGAATACAATAATACTCAGCAGGATTTCCCGAAACTCTCGTCTTTCAATTCATTATTTTCATTAACAAATAACAAACACTATTATAGAATTTTTTAATTGTTTACTCATTGAATAAATCATTAAGGCAAACTAAATGTTCATGGGATTATCAAGGATCTATATTACCAGCCGACAATCCAAAATTTACAAAAGCATCTAAGAATACAAACACCAAGCATTTTAATTTCCAACATGTTCTCTATTGCTAATAGGGATGATTATTGGAGGATATATCAAATTATTAATTTCAAGACCTTAGAGGATTAGTCGAGATGTACGCAAACTGNAGTCGTAACACAATTTCTGGCCAGATTCCGGCGGTGGTCGCCGGAATCTGGCCGCGGGTGGTGGAGGTATTTTTGTCATTTAACAAACTTTTTATATATAAGGGTGTTTAGTTAAATTAGCAAACCTAGGGGGTTTTTTAGAAATTTTTAAAAAACTAAAATATCAAACTTCAAGGGCATTTTAGTCTTTTCATTGTTAACAAACAGAAATCATTAACAGCACATGACAGAAAGTATTTGTTTGTCGTTTTAAAACCTTTTAGGTATCAACTTATCGTTTCAGCAAATCTTAGGTATGCCCAGTTATTCGGCGAAAAAATAATAATTTTACTTCGAATGGCGAGCAGCTAAATCATAATGAGTTGCGCCCACCGTGTCAAATTGCATTATTACCCTTCTTAATTAAAATTTAAAAAAAAAAAAATTGTCATGCACATGGGCCTTTCTTTTTCAGCTTTCTTTAAGCCATATTATATAGAGGCTTTTTGTTTTTTATTTTGTTTGCCTCTATAGCCACATACGTGGGCCTTTTGGTTTTCTTTCTTCCATAAGCCACATATATGGACCCATTTTGTTTTTTCTATCTTACAAAACTACATGCATGGGCCTTTTTCTTTTTTAGCTTGATTTTTGTTAACAAGTTGCAATCATGCGGATCAGCGGATCTCTGTTTGATGGCTGTGAAGTTTATATGATGGAAGCTACTCCAGAGCGTTAAAACCATACATGTTTTGTGGCCTTAAAGAGAGAATGAGAAGCCACAGCAATAAATAGAGGAGATTTTACAATTTTTATTGGAGCACAGCAGATACTCATTGCTGTATCAGAGGAGGGCAACCAAAGGATTAATTACTGTAGCGCTGCGAATTACCAAGGGTGTTGACAGATTCCAATGTCTACAAATTATCCGATTTCTGTTCAAAGAATGTTCATCATTGACAAAAGCTCACCAATCCACTATTTGTCCTCTTCAATAATGCATATGGAAGTACATAGAAATTTATTATCTACAAACATAAGAGAACAACCAGAAAACAACAGAATAGATTAGCCTTCTGAACTCTAATTGGCCAGAGGAATTAATATAGCAGCCTTCCCCGGTATCCCAGATCAAACCACAAGCAACTCACCCAAACATCTGTTGTTCGCATTCCGGTGGCATCTACCCATTTCTCAATTCCAGTAATTCCTTGGCCTGTGATCTCATCAGCAACTAAATCCTTTCCAGTATTCTTCTCCAGTCCACCCAGTGATTTGGTCAAGGCTATAAACAAGCCCTAGTTTTACAAAGCCAGTCCATGATTATGGATAACAAAGCTAACGTTTCATAAAAACTTGATTAAACTTTAACAATAGAAGAATCTATCAGAAAATCTGTACCACCACATGACATGATTTACCTTTTTTTTTTTTTTTTTTAAATTTATAAGCCAATTTTATTTTCCCCCAACCAAATAATCAAAGAGAACAAACAATAAGCAAATGTCCTAGGGCGGGTCCTCAGCAATGCTTTCTCCACAGGCAAGCTTCATGATCTCTGGCATAAACATCCTCCTTCCAGTTACAACATATATCCACAAAACAATTGTATAATCCAGATCAATTTGAACAAGGCACGGTCTGTATATCTGTAATCCTGTTGACTCTTTGATTGAGCATGCATAATTGTAGGCTATTATTTGGATATGCAGAGGTAGTATTCCAACGATTTATACAAAAACAGAGCCCAAGAAACTAAAATTTGTAAGTGCACTACTGCGGTAGAAAACCATATGATGAAATCATCAAGCATTGTTGGCAGCAAAGACAAAGCCAACAAAATATGATAGATAGATAGATACTACTAGATAGAAGACCCAAGAGAAATAACTCTTGAGAAGCAGTTGGGAGACATGAGGAACATATATTCAACCAAAGATTGCACAAAAAAAGGTCTAAAGTGATTAAAAATCAATCCTAAATTCGAAAGGGCTTTACTACACTTATAACTCAATTTCACAAGCATTCTCTCACAACTCCTAAGTGGCAGCTCAAAATTCAAAATTTATTAATAAAAAACTAGAAGCTGCCATGTAAGGCTTGTGAGAGAGAGAGGTTTCTTAAGATTGTGTTGTGAGCTTATCTTTATTGAATTCGAAAGGATATTTAATCAAAAATCTCACAGAAGATGATCCACTATACTTGTATCATTCAACCAAAGATTGCATAAAATTAAAAATTTGTAAGTGACTAATTAGCTTATTATTGTAGAAGAAATGGGATTTGACATTAAAAGCTCAACTGCAAATCTGTAAAGATGCAGTAAGCTTAAATTTTTTTACTTGATACACCAGAGTGATCTAAACACACTCATCAATTTTGCCTACAAGCAATATAATTAGCCAAAGCAATCAAAGGTGAGGCTTTCTCCTGATCAAATCCAGACAATTGTTGTTGAGCTTCTCTATTCAACTTGTCGGCTAATTCCCTTGATTTTTCAAGCCCCAGCAACTTAGGATAAGTGACTTTATCAGCCACCAAATCTTTACCAGCAGTCTTTCCAAGTTCCTGAGATGACTTGGTCACATCAAGAATATCATCAACCACCTGAAACAACAACCCAATACACCGAGCAAAAGTTCTTAGCTTTTCAACTTCATCATCACTTCCACCTCCCAATATTGCTCCGAGAACCACTGATCCTTCCAGTAATGCAGCTGTCTTGTGTTGATGAATAAATTCAAGATGATCTAAACCCACGTCTTTTAAACCTTCAGAGTTTATATCCACAACTTGACCGGCAACAAGACCCTCAGTACCAATTGATTTCGCTAATTCTCCAACTGCTTTAACCAACCTCGAAGGCGGAATGCCAACCGTAGAAACAGCCATGTGTTCAAACGCAAAGGCAAGAAGTGCATCACCGGCCAAAACCGCGACGTCTTCGCCGAAAACTTTGTGGTTTGTGGGTTTGCCGCGACGAAGGTCGTCGTTATCCATGCAAGGTAAATCATCATGAATTAAAGACATGGTGTGAATCATTTCAACAGCGCAAGCGGCCGGCATGGCTATGGACTCATTACCACCAACTAGTTCACAAGCAGCGATGCAGAGCACCGGTCTCACGCGCTTGCCACCCGCAAGTAGAGAATACCTCATAGCTTCGTGGATTTTTTTGGGGTCACGGATTGAAACAGCGGCGTCAAGGGCCTGGTTAACAGAATTACCTTTCTGAAGCATATAAGACTTGAAATCGAAAGCGGGTTTTGGGTTTTCTTCTTCTTCCTGGAGAGTTTCTTGTTTGGTGAGAACAGCGCAAACTGAAAGGGATCTGTTTAATCTTGGCGAGACAAAGGATATGGGTAGGCATCTCAATTTTGGAGATGTAACTGGTATCTTTTTAAATGGATGAGATCTTGATCTGGTTGTTTGATTGAAGAGAGTGTAGCCATGAAACCAAGTGCCAAGATTCACAGAAGACATGTTGAAGAAAAATGAATTGAAGGATATACAGTAATGAAATTAGGAGAATCTGGTAAGGTGGAGAGCCCTTTATCTTGATTCCAGAGTCATAAACTGGATTTCCTAAATTCAGACAACCTGCCTAAATACGGTAGGAAGCAATGTAACTTATTTGCATTTTCGACACAAGTACATTTTGAATTTTTTATTTATATTTTATTTTTGTTGAAGCAGAAACGAAAGGAGAGACCCGGGTCTGGGTGGGTGTGAAGAGATAGGGATAGAAAGTATGTGTGTGTGAAAGGACGGTGAGACAAAAATTGAATTTTGGCTTTACATAAAAGTTACAACTACAACCAGTACAAAATAGCCATATATTTATTCTGATAATTAATTTAACAAAATAAAAGACATTTTACATACTTGTCACAAATCTGTTGGTTATAAGTGTCACAAAATCTTAAGGATGTTTTAGATTTGAAATCACCAACTTAATGCTCTCCATCAAGAACTCCACTTTTGACAACCCATTTAAGTAGACAAAGCAATACTGAGTTGGCTTATTAATTTATTGTATAAAAATAGGAAAATTCACCTAAGTCAATCTTTTCATACTACTGTACATATTAAAATAATAATATTGATGAGGGAAACTATGATAAAATTGTAA
Organism: Pistacia vera; assembly: GCF_008641045.1. Lineage (NCBI taxonomy): Eukaryota > Viridiplantae > Streptophyta > Magnoliopsida > Sapindales > Anacardiaceae > Pistacia > Pistacia vera. Next base: position 430,425 of record NW_022196474.1, read on the forward strand.
TTACCAATAATAGCATATATATAATCTTGTTTAAGATCGATATATTTCACTTAATTTCATTTTTAACTTTTTAAAAAATAAATATGTTTTTGTTTTTCCTCGTTAACAAGAGTGCGATGGAAAATATTGTAATAAAAGAGAAGTTTCAGCCGTAAGGATGTATATAAATAATTAAAAAAAAAATAAAAAAAATAAAAAAAATCATATGTTTTTGTTAAAAGAAGTTGAAGTTTATTTCCTTCAAATAAGTATTGAAAATGTTAATGCTCGGTGAAAGGATTCAAAGAGGTCTACTTCTAGAATCAGAAAAAAAACGTTTTTTGGAACAAAAACTGACACCTTCACATACACATGTTTAATAAGGCAGGCAGTTGACAAATACCACAGTGTTTTCCATGGTCTTTACTCATGATTCACGCTTTAAGACTACAGAATTTCAATTATTCGAATATATATACAGTATTCTATTTCTTCTCGAGATATTAATCACTGCAGTAACTGAATCGATCAGAAGTTATACCAACCAAGTTGGGTAGATACTAAAATGAGAATATTGAATGATTCAAGCCCAGTGAATAAGGAATAGAATCAAGAGATGCTGTATAAATTTCACACTACCATCTCAACCTTCTACCTATTATATTTTGAGGTCCAAAAACTCTGCTGGGACACCCATCTTTTTCTTTTTTCTTCTTCTAAGGCAATGTTATAGTCCTTTATTCTACAGTAGGCTGAAGATGAAGAACCCAGCCATTTGCAATCATTAGTAAATTATTCTCAGTGTCCCGTAATGGAAAAAGTAATAAATGGGATGGACATATCATCTTATTGTCTGTCTCATATGTATAGGTTTTAAAACCAACAATCATGATAGCGAAAGAATATGTAAATGCATATGGGTTTATTAGAGGAACACACCCATTATTATGGTTAGGTATTCTGTAGGGAGGACCATGTAGATCAAGAGAGAGATAGCGTACCAAGGAAAAAGAAGCTCCCGTAATATGAGAATGTAGTTGTTATAAACCTCTGGTACTCAAATGTGTTTGAAGATACAAACTGGGATCTGCAATTCATGGTTTCCACTCCTTTGAATTAGAACAAAACAAATTGGGATTGACTGTCTATCAGCAATCAACTAGAAGCCAATAATTTCCATCAGTCTGTTGGAAAATGTAATATGACACTTAAGATCCTCCTAACAAATTATGGTATCTCTAAAATTGAGCACCATCAATGTCATACATCAAGCTAAAACATGGCCCATTTAATCCCTTGATGGACCATTCGAGTTCAACATCGCAATATTTTTCTCATTTATTCTATACGTAGGAGAATAATGTCAAGTTCAAATTGGGAAAATTATGGGAACTGCCCCTACAGTTTGCTTAATTATCACTTATATATAACTAAGCACAAACCATCCATAGACCCTAATACCCTCTGTTACCTTTCGAGAAAATATTGACTTTTCTATGCAATAACCAAATTGCCTACTTTAAGAGTTTAGTTAATTAATCTAATGAATGTTCCCATCCCGTGTACCCCTATTCAAGAAAGTTATCAAGAGAGGAAAAACAAAATTAAAACCCTAAATGCAACATCATCACACTAAATCAAATGATGACTAAGAAATCTTCAAATTCATTTTCTAGAGTTATAAGTAATAAAATTAAGTGTTCAACAACAGAGAAAATGAGTTTAGAGTAAATATGATATCTATTGAATAATCTAGACGGTGAATAATCTTATATTTTATATGAGTTCTCCTCCTTTTATAGGCACATTTGCCTTGGAGAGAAAATTTTTGAAAATGAGTTGCAAATTAGTAATTCTACTCTCACATTTTGTACCTTTTCTTGCTAGCTAATCCATCCTTGCCATGCCAGCTTTCCTTCTTCTGAATCAGCTTTCTCCACTCAAGCTTTTCTTAGCTAACCTCAACAGATTCTCTTTGAGTCTGAACCCACTTTCTTGACCCAACTTCTTAACAAAACTCAACTTCTACATTAAATCTCATCCCTTTTGACAAGACAAGTAAAAAGAAATATCCTAAAATAAGAAAAATACAAAGAATGACAAAGATAAATAACAAGATTCTAACATTAATGACTCAAAAATTCGAAAGAATATAAAGGCAAAGACCACAAAAATGACAAAAGACTACTTCAAAAAAAAAAACTTTTTTAACAGATTCTGAATTTGGTCTCTGTTTTTGTATATAATACAAAAAAGGACCTGCAAGTTAGCAATTTTTTGTATTATGTATAGATTCTAAATGCAGAATCTCTTAAAAGGTTTTAAGTAGTATCTTTTGTTTTTATATTTCCATGGCCTTTGACTTTATATTCTTTTAATGGTTTGAAGTTTCAATGACGCGTGTAGACTGAGACAAAGAAGAGAATTGTGGATGCAGTTAGAAGCGAACGTAGACCATTGACAAAAAGAAGGATTGTGTTGGAAATTGGAAAATACGAAGATGTTCTCTTGTTGAATTGGTGTGAATCAATCAACAAACATGGAGTACTTAAACGACTTTTTCCCACTCAAATAATCTTCAACTTTAAATATCACTTAATTCTCAAATTTATATTCTATACAAACAAAGAGCAAATTCAGGTTGTTGAAACTTAAAAGAAAAAAGACTAATAAATCTTTTGAGAATAGAATGTTAGATTTGGTAATGAAAATGATTAAATTGACTTAAAGAGAGAGTTATGTAAACCTAATCGCTTAATTATTGGTGATTGACGAGGTAATGAGAAATAGGTTGAAGGGTTTGAGAATATCATCGAGAAAGAGAATGATAATGTGAGATCACAACAATGTTAAGACTAAAAATAAAATATAAATTTAGAGATAAAATGGTATTAAAAAATTTAATGAATTATTAAACTATTAGCTGAGGAAAAAAAAAGTCAAGCTTACTATGAATGAATTCCTTAACTTGTACTACAAAACCAAAAATCTCATCAAAAGTTAATCCTATTTAGCACTTCTCATCTTAATTAATGTATGAATAAATCTATTTTTATAAAGACTTATAAAAATAAGCCTATAAAATGAAAAAAAAAATTAAAAAAATGAAAAAAGAGAAACCATGAAGATCAAAATGGGAATTATCTTTATATACTCTCGTTATATTTGTATTGTAAGAATATTACTTCTCTTATGTATTCTATTAATTAAAGCAGCTTCTTCTTTTTTTTAAAATAATAATTTTACTTCGAAGGCGAGCAGCTAAATCATAATAGTTGGGCCGACCTGTCAAATTACATTATTACCCTTCTTAATTAAATTAAAAAAAAAAAATTTGTCATACACAGGGCCTTTCTTTTTCAGCTTTCTTAAGGCATATTATGTAGAGGCTTTTTTTTTTTTTTTTTTTTTTTTATTTGCTCTATAGCCACATACGTGGGCTTTTGGTTTTCTTTCTTCCACAAGCCACATATATGGACCATTTTGTTTTTTCTATCTTACAAAACTACATGATGGGCCCTTTTTTTAGCTTGTTTTTGTTAACAAGTTGCAATCATGCGGATCAGCGGATCTCTGTTTGATGGCTGTGAAGTTTATATGATGGAAGCTACTCAGAGCGTTAAAACCATACATGTTTGTGGCCTTAAAGAGAGAATGAGAAGCCACAGCAATAAATAGAGGAGATTTTACAATTTTATTGGAGCACAGCAGATACTCATTGCTGTATCAGAGGAGGGCAACCAAAGGATTAATTACTGTAGCGCTGCGAATACCAAGGGTGTGACAGATCCAAGTCTACAAATTATCCGATTTCTGTTCAAAGAATGTTCATCATTGACAAAAGCTCACCAATCCACTATTTGTCCTCTTCCATAATGCATATGGAGAGTACATAGAAATATTATCTACAAACATAAGAGAACAACAGAAAAAACAAAATAGATAGCCTTTGAACTCAATTGGCCAGAGGAATTAATATGCAGCCTTCCCCGATCCCAGATCAAACCACAAGCAACTCACCAAATCTGTTGTTCCATTCCGTGGCTACTACCCATTTCTCAATTCCAGTAATTCCTTGGCCTGTGATCTCATAGAAATAAACTTTCCAGTATTCTCTCAGTCCACCCGTGATTTGGTCAAGGCAAAACAAGCCCTAGTTTTACAAAGCCATCCATGATTATGGATAACAAAGCTAAGTTTCATAAAAACTTGATTAAACTTTAACATAGAAGAATCTATCAGAAAATCTGTACCACCACATGACATGATTTACTTTTTTTTTTTTGTTAAATTTCATAAGCCAATTTTATTTTCCCCCAACCAATAATCAAAGAGAACAAACAATAAGCAAAGTCCTAGGCGGGTCCTCAGCAATGCTTTCTCCACAGGCAAGCTTCATGATCTCTGGCAAAACTCCTCCTCCGTTAAACATATATCCACAAAACAATTTATAATCCAGATCATTGAACAAGGCACGGTCTGTATACTGTAATCCTGTTGACTCTTTGATTGAGCATGCATAATTGTAGGCTATTATTTGATATGCAGAGTAGTATTCCAACGATTTACACAAAAACAGAGCCCAAGAAACTAAAATTGTAAGTGCACTACTGCGGAGAAAAACATATGATGAAATCATCAAGCATTGTTGGCAGCAGACAAGCCAACAAAATATGATAGATAGTAGATACTACTAGATAGAAGACCCAAGAGAATAACTCTTGAGAAGCAGTGGGAGACTGAGGAACATATATTCAACCAAAGATGCACAAAAAAGGTCTAAAGTGATTAAAAATCAATCCAAATCAAAGGGATACTACACTTAAACCAATTTCACAACATTCTCTCACAACTCCTAAGTGGCAGCTCAAAATTCAAAATTCATAATAAAAAACTAGAAGCTGCCGTAAGGCTTGTGAGAGAGAGAGGTTAGATGTGTTGTGAGCTATCTTTATGAATTCGAAAGGATATTTAATCAAAAATCTCACAGAGATGTCCACTATACTTGATTATTCAACCAAGATTGCATAAAATTAAAAATTTGTAAGTGACTAATTAGCTTATTATTGTAGAAGAAATGGGATTTGACATTAAGCTCACCTGCAAATCTGTAAAGATGCAGTAAGCTTAAATTTTTTTACTTGAACACCAGAGTGATCTAAACACACCATCAATTTTGCCTAAAGCAATATAATTAGACAAGCAATCAAAGGTGAGGCTTTCTCCTGATCAATCCAGACAATGTGTTGAGCTTCTTATCAATTGTCGGTAATTCCTTGATTTTTCAAGCCCCAGCAACTTAGGATAAGTGACTTTATCAGCCACCAAATCTTTACCAGCAGTCTTTCCAAGTTCTGAGATGACTGTCACATCAAGAATATCATCAACCACCTGAAACAACAACCCAATACACCGAGCAAAAGTTCTTAGCTTTTCAACTTCATCATCACTTCCACCTCCCAATATTGCTCCGAGAACCCATGATCCTTCCAGTAATGCAGCTGTCTTGTGTGATGAATAAATTCAAGATATCTAAACCCACGTCTTTAAACCTTCAGAGTTTATCCACAACTTGACCGGCAACAAGACCCTCAGTACCAATTGATTTCGCTAATTCTCCAACTGCTTTAACCACCTCGAAGGGGAATGCCAACCGTAGAAAAAGCATGTGTTCAAACGCAAAGGCAAGAAGTGCATCACCGGCAAAACCGCGACGTCTTCGCCGAAAACTTTGTGGTTTGTGGGTTTGCCGCGACGAAGGTCGTCGTTATCATGCAAGGTAAATCATCATGAATTAAAGACATGGTGTGAATCATTTCAACAGCGCAAGCGGCCGGCATGGCTATGGACTCATTACCACCAACTAGTTCACAAGCAGCGATGCAGAGCACCGGTTCTCACGCGCTTGCCACCGCAAGTAGAGAATACCTCATAGCTTCGTGGATTTTTTTGGGGTCACGGATTGAAACGCGGCGTCAAGGGCCTGGTTAACAGAATTACCTTTCTGAAGCATATAAGACTTGAAATCGAAAGCGGGTTTGGGTTTTCTTCTTCTTCCTGGAGAGTTTCTTGTTGGTGAGAACAGCGCAAACTGAAAGGGATCTGTTTAATCTTGGCGAGACAAAGGATAGGGTAGGCATCTCAATTGGAGATGAACTGGTATCTTTTTAAATGGATGAGATCTTGATCTGGTTGTTTGATTGAAGAGGTGTAGCCATGAACCAAGTGCCAAGATCACAGAAGACATGTTGAGAAAAATGAATTGAAGGATATAAAGTAATGAAATTAGAGAATTGGTAAGGTGGAGAGCCCTTTATCTTGATTCCAGAGTCATAAAAGGATTTCCTAAATTCAACAACCTGCCTAAATACGGTAGGAAGCAAGTAACTTATTTGCTTTTCGACACAAGTACATTTTGAATTTTTTATTATATTTTATTTTTTTGAAGCAGAAAGAAAGAAGGGACCGGGTGGCGGGGTGTGAAGAGATAGGATAGAGAGTGTGTTGTGTGAAAGGACGTGAGAAAAAATTGATATTTGGCTTTACATAGATACAACTACAACCAATACAAAATAGCCAATATTATTCTGATAATTAATTACAAATAAAAGACATTTAATACTTGTCACAAATCTTTGGTTATAAGTGTCACAAAATCTTAAGGATGTTTTAGATTTGAAATCACCAACTTAATGCCTCCATCAAGAACTCCACTTTTGAAACCCATTTAATTTTTTTTATCCTAATCTATATTGCAATTTTGGGACGGAAATAAACAAATAAAAGTTTTAAAATTAAGGAACGTGGAAAACACTTCCCAGAAAAACACACCCATATGCACCTTAAACATATAGCAAACCGAAGTGCTTTTAAATTTAGGATTTGACTCTTAATTTGAAGTAACAACATTCACATATCAGTCTAAAGGGTACTATGACAGTGCTAGGAGATAACGTCACCCTTAGTTGGACCATTGCATCTCTTAAACGGTCTAATGGTCCAGTTGGGTTTAATTACCCCTACCAACATAACAACTCCGCAGTTCAAGCTAGTCATTGTAGAAGAATGAAGACTACAAGTCTAATATCAACTTCGTGATTGTCCAATCATGACCTTATAATAGAATAGCACTTGACAATAATTGGCACATGAGCAATATCAAATCATTGACGGCAAACAACGAACAAATTATGATAAACTAGAAGTTCAAATCTGAAAACATTAACACTATGCCTGTTTATAAACACTAACTTTTATAGAGGATCAATTCAAAACCAATTGATCCGTGGTGTAGAGTTAGTAGTTCTTTATCTAGCACATCACATAATAATATAACAATCATGGGGAAAGTCATCAGTACTGTTACCAAAAGGCTTCTTCAATTATTGGGATATTTGATTATCTTCTGTAAAATCACTGTCCTGGCCCTTCTTATATCACGGCTACACTTATCAGCATGTTCACATAAAACCTCAATAGTTTCCATGAAAACTTCCAACTTCTTCTTTATCTCATCAATGGCAAGCTTCACGACATCTTCTTCTCTGACAGCGAAATCAGCATTGTTCAATAATGACTCCATCTCAATTTCCAATTTGTTCACAAGTATTCGTATATGATCCAAGTCATTGATTTTAATTAAAGTGCCAATCTGCATTGAACTAATTAAATCCTTCTGCCCTTTCAGCGCACTCTCATACCCCTTCCAGAGAGAGTTACACCATTTCCCCACTGAACCAATTGGAACAGCCAATGCACCAGCCAAAGCTGTAACGAAAGGTGGAGCAGCAATGGCAGCTGCCACCACTGAGAAAATTAATACAGACACAAATACAGAAACAAACAAGACATTTGACACCATCCTCCATGTTTTCATGGATTTCAGTTTCTTATCAAGCTTTCTTTTTCTTCTCAGCAATTTCTGTAACATAGACAGCTGCTGCTTATGCACCAACTGAAACAAGGTAAAGAACTCCTCTGTGAATGGATCCCCAGCTTCCTTAAACTTCTTTAGTTCCTCCAATGTCTTGACATACCTTTTCTCATCAACCCCATCCTGTAGTCCCATTTCTTCCTCAAACTGCTTAACGGCAAGCTTAATAATTAATTGGCTGTTTCGAGCACGCTTGAGGCAATTCTCAAAAACATTGCAAAAATCTAAGATCTGGATGCTACTCTCAAAGTACTCTTCAACCAAATCAAACAATTCTTGATTATTCCATATATCTTTCTTGCATTCTAGAATTACTTTGGCCACTTCTTGGTTCATATCAAGAAGAGATCCGGTGACTTCTTTGAGTGAGTCAAAAGACAAGGAACGAACCTCAACACCGGTAGAAAGTGTGTTGATAACACGGCTGGTACGTTCATGAATGATATTATCAAAGGATTGCAAGTCCGGATCAAGTGTACAAGCAGCCTCATATGAGCTAAGATCAGCTGAGAATTGGGAATCAATTTTCATTTGGAGGGCTGGTGGCGTTGCATCGCTACCTTTCTTCTTGCTAGATTGTCCTCCCATCATGGTGATCCAATTGATTACGGAGGAAAAACCCAGAATTGTATTTCAGGAACTTAATATTACAGCTTTACTATGAAAAAGAATCGGTATGAAATCTTGGGTTACTGAATATTTTAGCTTAAGAAACCCCAGAAAACTACAATCTTCAGAACCGAAATGGCAATCCTTTAATTTGACTAAGATAACAAAGATATTTATGATAAAGAAAGAGTACAGAATGTCAAAACTAAGCTGAACCAAATTGCACCAACCACTACTCTAGGAAATCGAGACGAACTTAGATCCAAATGAAAAACCCAAAATCAATATGTAAACTTTAATTGAGAGAAATTTTGTTGAACTTAAAAATACCTGAATTTCAATCGAACTAAATAAGATAAGACGACGTTACTCTCACTTGGATCCTCCGCGAAAAGTAAACAAGCTGAAATATGAGCTAAACCCCACAACCAAGCTCTCTTTCGATATAATTGAAATGCGACAATAGATATTAGAAGAAATGACAGAAATATAAAGAGCAAAAGAGGGTCACCAAGTAGTGTATATAAGGCGGTTCATGAGATGCCTTGCACGCATAGTAAAAACTATAAAGCAAAGGAAAGTGAGTAAAGAAAGTGGGTAAAGAAGGAGAAGTTAAAAGAAGGAAAATCGTAAATATAGAGGAGTGCTGTTTGTTTGATTTAGTTTTCCAAGTTTGAAGTTTCAATGACGCGTGTAGACTGAGACAAAGAAGAAATGTTGGATGCAGTTAGAAGCGTAAACGTAGACCATTGACAAAAAAGAAGGATGTGTTGGAAATTGGAAAATACGAAGATGTTTCTCTTGTTGACTAATGGTGTGAATCAATCAACAACATGGAGTTACTTAAACGACTTTTTCCCACTCAAATAATTCTTCAACTCTTAAAATATCACTTAATTCTCAAATTTATATTCTATTACAAACAAAGAGCAAATTCAGGTTGTTGAAACTTTAAAAGAAAAAAGACTAATAAATCTTTTGAGAATAGAATGTTAGATTTTGGTAATGAAAATTGATTAAAATTTGACTTAAAGAGAGAGTTATGTAAACCTTAATCGCTTAATTATTGGTGATTGACGAGGTTAATGAGAATATAGGTTGAAGGGTTTTGATGAATAATCATCGAGAAAGAGAATGATAATGTGAGATCACAACAATGTTAAGACTAAAAATAAAATATAAATTTAGATAATAAAATGGTATTTAAAAATTTAATGAATTATTAAACTATTAGCTGAGCAAAAAAAAAGTCAAGCTTACTCATGAATGAATTCCTTAACTTGTACTACAAAACCAAAAATCTCATCCAAAAGTTAATCTCTATTTAGCACTTCTCATCTTAATTAATGTATGAATAAATCTATTTTTATAAAGACTTATAAAAATAAGCCTATAAAATGAAAAAAAAAATTAAAAAAAATGAAAAAAGAGAAACCATGAAGATCAAAATGGGAATTATCTTTATATACTCTCGTTATATTTGTATTTGTAAGAATATTACTTCTCTTAATGTATTCTATTAATTAAAGCAGCTTCTCTCTTTTTTTTTAAAATAATAATTTTACTTCGAATGGCGAGCAGCTAAATCATAATAGTTGGGCCGACCCTGTCAAATTACATTATTACCCTTCTTAATTAAAATTAAAAAAAAAAAATTTGTCATACACATGGGCCTTTCTTTTTCAGCTTTCTTTAAGGCATATTATGTAGAGGGCTTTTTTTTTTTTTTTTTTTTTTTTTATTTGCCTCTATAGCCACATACGTGGGCCTTTGGTTTTCTTTCTTCCACAAGCCACATATATGGACCCATTTTGTTTTTTCTATCTTACAAAACTACATGCATGGGCCCTTTTTTTAGCTTGATTTTGTTAACAAGTTGCAATCATGCGGATCAGCGGATCTCTGTTGAGGCTGTGAAGTTTATATGATGGAAGCTACTCCAGAGCGTTAAAACCATACATGTTTTGTGGCCTTAAAGAGGAGAATGAGAAGCCACAGCAATAATAGAGGAGATTTTACAATTTTTATTGGAGCACAGCAGATATCCATTGCTGTATCAGAGGAGGGCAACCAAAGGATTAATTACTGTAGCGCTGCGAATTACCAAGGTGTGTGACAGATTCCAATGTCTACAAATTATCCGATTTCTGTTCAAAGAATGTTCATCATTGACAAAAGCTCACCAATCCACATATTTGTCCTCTTCAATAATGCATATGGAAGTACATAGAAATTATTATCTACAAACATAAGAGAACAACAGAAAACAACAGAATAGATTAGCTCTGAACTCTAATTGGCCAGAGGAATAATATAGCAGCCTTCCCGTAATCCCAGATCAAACCACAAGCAACTCATCCAAAATCTGTTGTTCCATTCCCGTGGATCTACCCATTTCTCAATTCCAGTAATTCCTTGGCCTGTGATCTCACAGCAACTAAATCCTTCCAGTATTCTTCTCCAGTCCACCAGTGATTTGGTCAAGGCAAAACAAGCCCTAGTTTACAAAGCCATCCATGATTATGGATAACAAAGCTAAGTTTCATAAAAACTTGATTAAACTTTAACAATAGAAGAATCTATCAGAAAATCTGTACCACCACATGACATGATTTACCTTTTTTTTTTTTTTTAAATTTCATAAGCCAATTTTATTTTCCCCCAACCAAATAATCAAAGAGAACAAACAATAAGCAAATGTCTAGGGCGGGTCCTCAGCAATGCTTTCTCCACAGGCAAGCTTCATGATCTCTGGCACAAACTCCTCCTTCCGTTACAACATATATCCACAAAACAATTTATAATCCAGATCATTTGAACAAGGCACGGTCTGTATATCTGTAATCCTGTTGACTCTTTGATTGAGCATGCATAATTGTAGGCTATTATTTAGATATGCAGAGGTAGTATTCCAACGATTTACACAAAAACAGAGCCCAAGAAACTAAAATTTGTAAGTGCACTACTGCGGAAGAAAACCATATGATGAAATCATCAAGCATTGTTGGCAGCAAAGACAAAGCCAACAAAATATGATAGATAGATAGATACTACTAGATAGAAGACCCAGAGAAATAACTCTTGAGAAGCAGTTGGGAGACATGAGGAACATATATTCAACCAAAGATGCACAAAAAAGGTCTAAAGTGATTAAAAATCAATCCAAATTCAAAAGGGCATTACTACACTTAAACGCAATTTCACAACATTCCTCACAACTCTAAGTGGCAGCTCAAATTCAAAATTTATAAAAAAAACTAGAAGCTGCCATGTAAGGCTTGTAGAGAGAGAGGGTGGAGACTGTGTTGTGAGCTAATCTTTATGAATTCGAAAGGATATTTAATCAAAAATCTCACAGAAGATGATCCACTATACTTGTATCATTCAACCAAAGATTGCATAAAATTAAAAATTTGTAAGTGACTAATTAGCTTATTATTGTAGAAGAAATGGGATTTGACATTAAAAGCTCACACTGCAAATCTGTAAAGATGCAGTAAGCTTAAATTTTTTTACTTGAACACCAGAGTGATCTAAACACACATCAATTTTGCCTAAAGCAATATAATTAGCCAAAGCAATCAAAGGTGAGGCTTTCTCCTGATCAAATCCAGACAATTGTTGTTGAGCTTCTCTATTCAATTGTCGGCTAATTCCCTTGATTTTTCAACCCCAGCAACTTAGGATAAGTGACTTTATCAGCCAACAAATCTTTACCGCAGTCTTTCCAAGTTCCTGAGATGACTTGGTCACATCAAGAATATCATCAACCACCTGAAACAAACAACCAATACACCGAGCAAAAGTTCTTGCTTTTCAACTTATCATCACTTCCACCTCCCAATATTGCTCCGAGAAACCACTGATCCTTCCAGTAATGCAGCTGTCTTGTGTGATGAATAAATCAAGATGATCTAAACCCACGTCTTTTAAACCTTCAGAGTTTATATCCACAACTTGACCGGCAACAAAGACCCTCAGTACCAATTGATTTCGCTAATTCTCCAACTGCTTTAACCACTCGAAGGCGGAATGCCAACCGTAGAAAACAGCCATGTGTTCAAAACCAAAGGCAAGAAGTGCCTCACCGGCCAAAACCGCGACGTCTTCGCCGAAAACTTTGTGGTTTGTGGGTTTGCCGCGACGAAGGTCGTCGTTATCCATGCAAGGTAAATCATCATGAATTAAAGACATGGTGTGAATCATTTCAACAGCGCAAGCGGCCGGCATGGCTATGGACTCATTACCACCAACTAGTTCACAAGCAGCGATGCAGAGCACCGGTTCACGCGCTTGCCACCCGCAAGTAGAGAATACCTCATAGCTTCGTGGATTTTTTGGGGTCACGGATTGAAAGCGGCGTCAAGGGCCTGGTTAACAGAATTACCTTTCTGAAGCAATAAGACTTGAAATCGAAAGCGGGTTTGGGTTTTTCTTCTTCTTCCTGGAGAGTTTCTTGTTGGTGAGAACAGCGCAAACTGAAAGGGATCTGTTTAATCTTGGCGAGACAAAGGATAGGGTAGGCATCTCAATTTGGAGATGAAACTGGTATTTTTAAATGGATGAGATCTTGATCTGGTTGTTTGATTGAAGATGGTGTAGCCATGAACCAAGTGCCAAGATTCACAGAAGACATGTTGATGAAAAATGAATTGAAGGATATAAAGTAATGAATTAGGAGCATGGTAAGGTGGAGAGCCCTTTATCTTGATTCCAGAGTCATAAACTGGATTTCCTAAATTCATACAACCTGCCTAAATACGGTAGGAAGCAATGTAACTTATTTGCTTTTCGACACAAGTACATTTTGAATTTTTTATTATATTTTTTGTTGAAGCAGAAACGAAAGGGAGACCCGGGTCTGGGGGGGTGTGAAGAGATAGGATAGGAGAGTGTGTTTGTGTGAAAGGACGGTGAGAAAAAATTGAATTTTGGCTTAATACATGATACAACTACAACCAATACAAAATAGCCATATATTTATTCTGATAATTAATTTGACAAAATAAAAGACAATTTACATACTTGTCACAAATCTTTGGTTATAAGTGTCACAAAATCTTAAGGATGTTTTAGATTTGAAATCACCAACTTAATGCTCTCCATCAAGAACTCCACTTTTGACAACCATTTAAGTAGACAAAGCAATACTAGTTGGCTATTAATTATTGTATGAAATAGGAAATCATAACAGATTACATATTCACCAAAGTCAATCTATACATATTAAAATAATAATATTGATGAGGAAACTATGATAAAATTGCAATTACATAAAGTATATAAATCTTGTTAATCGATATATTTCATTAATTTCTTTTTATTTAAAAATAAATATGTTTGTTTTCCTCGTAACAAGAGTGCGATGAAAATATTGTAATAAAGAGAAGTTTCAGCGTAAGGATGTATATAAATAATAAAAAAAAATAAAAAAAATAAAAAAAAATCATATGTTTTGTTTTAAAGAAGTTGAAGTTTATTTCCTTCAAATAATATTGAAAATGTTAATGCTCGTGAAAGGATTCAAAGAGTCTACTTCTAGAATCGAAAAAAAACGTTTTTGGAACAAAAACTGACACCTTCACATCACATGTTTAATAAGGCAGGCAGTTACAAATACCACAGTGTTTTCCATGGTCTTTACTCATGATTCACGCTTTAAGACTACAGAATTTCAATATTCAATAAATATCAGTATTCTATTCTTCTCGAGATATAATCACGCATAATGAATCGATCAGAAGTTATACAACCAAGTTGGGTAGATACTAAAATGAGATATATATGATTCAAGCCCAGTGAATAAAGAATAGAATCAAGAGATGCTATAAATTTCATACTACCATCTCAACCTTCTACTATTATATTTTGAGGCCAAAAACTCTGCTGGGACACCCATCTTTTCTTTTTTCTTCTTCTAAGCAATGTTATATCCTTTATTCTACAGTAGGCTGAAGATGAAGAACCCAGCCATTGCAATCATTAGTAAATTATTCTGTCGTCTGGAAAAGTATAAAGGGATGGACATATCATCTTATTGTCTGTCTATATGTATAGGTTTTAAAACCAACATCATGATAGCGAAAGAATATTAAATGCATATGGGTATTAGAGGAACACACCCATTATGGTTAGGTATTCTGTAGGGAGGACATGTAGATCAAGAGAGAGATAGCGTACCAAGGAAAAAGAAGCTCCGTAATATGAGAATGTAGTTGTTATAAACCTCTGGTACTCAATGTGTTTGAAGAGACAAAATGGGATCTGCAATTCATGGTTTACTCCTTTGAATTAGAACAAAACAAATTGGGATTGACTGTCCATCAGCAATCAACTAGAAGACAAATTTCCATCAGTCTGTTGGAAAATGTAATATGACACTTAAGATCCTCCTAACAAATTGGTATCTCTAAAATTGAGCACCATAAAGTCATACATCAAGCTAAACATGGCCCATTTAATCCCTTGATGGACCATTCGAGTTCAACATCGCAATATTTTCTCATTTATCTATACGTAGGAGAATAATGTCAAGTTCAAATTGGGAAAATTTTGGGAACTGCCCCTACAGTTTGCTTAATTATCACTTATATATACTAAGCACAAACCATCATAGACCCTAATACCCTCTGTTACCTTTCGAGAAAATATTGACTTTTCTATGCAATAACCAAATTGCCTACTTTAAGAGTTCGTTAATTAATCTAATGAATGTTCCCATCCCGTGTACCCTATTCAAGAAAGTTATCAAGAGAGGAAAAACAAATTAAAACCCTAAATGCAACATCATCACATAATCAAATGATGACAAGAAATCTTCAAATCATTTTCTAGAGTTATAAGTAATAAAATTAAGTGTTCAACAACAGAGAAATGAGGTTAGAGTAAATA
Organism: Pistacia vera; assembly: GCF_008641045.1. Lineage (NCBI taxonomy): Eukaryota > Viridiplantae > Streptophyta > Magnoliopsida > Sapindales > Anacardiaceae > Pistacia > Pistacia vera. The sequence goes on from NW_022196474.1 coordinate 445,837, forward strand.
TGATATCTATTGAATAATCTAGACGGTGAATAATCTATATTTTATATGAGTTCTCCTCTTTTATAGGCACATTTGCCTTGGAGAGAAAATTTTGAAAATGAGTTGCAAATTAGTAATTCTACTCTCACATTTTGTACCTTTCTTGCTAGCTAATCCATCCTTGCCATGCCAGCTTTCCTTCTTCTGAATCAGCTTTCTCCACTCAAGCTTTTCTTAGCTAACCTCAACAGATTCTCTTTGAGTCTGAACCCACTTTCTTGACCCAAACTTAACAAAACTCAACTTCTACATTAAATCTCATCCCTTTTGACAAGCAAGTAAAAGAAATATCCTAAAATAAGAAAAATACAAAGAATGACAAAGATAAATAACAAGATTCTAACATTAATGACTCAAAAATTCGAAAGAATATAAAGGCAAAGACCACAAAAATGACAAAAGACACTTAAAAAAAAAGCTTTTTTAACAGATTCTGAATTGTCTCCATTTTTTGTAATAAACAAAAAAGGACCTGCAAGTTAGCAATTTTTTGTATTATGGATAGATTCTAAATGCAGAATCTCTTAAAAGGTTTTAAGTAGTATCTTTGTTTTTTATTTCCATGGCCTTTGACTTTATATCTTTTAAATTTCATAGTAATGTTAGAATTTTGTTACTTTGTCATCTTTTCTTTTCTTGACATAAGAATCATTTATTTTTTGATTTTTCCTGCCTAGATAGACAAGACTATGAGGATGGGGTAATGTGGAAGCTAGATTTAGCTAAAAAGTTTGCCAGGAAAATGGGTTCACACATGCAAGTTTCCGCCGAAGATTATAAACAGGTAAGTATTCAAACCTGTTTCTCACAAGCAGAACACATGGGTAGGAAGATGAAACACACATGAACATGAATGAGGATTCACATTAATATTCCTTTAGAAAATTCCATAATTAAAAGGAAATTTGGGGAAAAAAAATAATCATATGAAGGTGGAATATAAGAGAAATTCGATAGCATGATTAAATATTTCTAACAAATACCCCTAACTAAAGATCAAGATCTTTCTAATCACCAAAGAAACAAAAGAACTTGGAAGTTCTACAGATTTTCAACTCTTTAAATTTAATATTCTTTCATGTACAGACCATTAAGCTAATTAACTAGTATTGGAGAATATCAAGAATCCCTCTACGAAATATAAAGCAGACTAAAGAATTGACATGTTCACTTACTTATTTGAGCTCCCAGCTATCAAAAACCTGATGTAAATAGTCGATTTACATGCAAAAGTTATTGATCAACAAAAATGAATAAATTCCATAATAGTGCTGTAAAACCATCACAATTTTACATGCCCGATTGCTCAACATATCTGAAGAGCCAGTGATCTAATCCAATCACTGTTTCTAGCCTGCATCATTAAAGAACTGTTACCATAAGAATTTCAACTGCAATACTTTTTTATTGTAAGCAATGTTTTACTTTCAGGTTCTTTCAACAATATAAACTTCACATATAACATTAAACTGCAGTAAATCAAGGCGTTATTTGAATATCATAAAACCAATGTGATAGAAGAAGTGTGGCCTCACAGATTCCTTCTTGATAATAAATCCCAGTAGATTTTCATCATATTTCACACAAAATATCAACACTTAATATAGGTAAAAACGTACAACAGCAGAGAGACAATTTTAACAAACTGAGACACACAAATGCTTGTGATGCATAAGAGGGAGACAGAGATAACCAGCTTACCTGCAACAATGAAACTAATGAGATGGCAGACACAGTAAGTGATGGTCGAGGGGCTTTAACAACTTGGAACTAGAAGCCGAAAGCACTTTCACACCTACAAATATGTTAACCATAAACAACTCAGAAGCAAAATCCGATTACCAAAATGCCAAATTAAAAGCTTGAGAACAGCATAGGCACACATATAAAAATAATATTTTAGTTGACATACCAGACAATTAGCTGCATTCACTGAATGTACAATCCCTTGATAAAGTACAGGAGCCCGTTATTGCGGCAATGAGACCACTCCCAGCTCCACCCATTCATATTACGATGTCATTCTTCTCAATATTATTAAACTATACACCGAGCTGTTAATATGTAACATACCTGAATCTATGTAGGTCCAAGAAATTATCGAATTGAAGAACATTATCACTAGCAATCAATGCATGAATACGATCATCAGCCATCAATGTATGATTACGATCATCTCACTGTCGAATCGCCAGTAGTTTTGTGATCAATAACTAAAGCCAATGAATTCTATTATTTAAGCAAATAACTATCAAAACCAAGTTAATCTTTTTCTTTTAATGAGATGAGCTGTGATATTAGCACTGACTCATCAAATCAACTCCACATCTGTGACAATTTTTTGATCAAATCAGATGCAGATACAGATGCATCAACGGCTAAGACAATTAGTGACCAAAGCCAATGAAAATCAAGCACGGCATTCACATTTAATGATTCACCGAACCCTAAAATATTTACGATGTAAAACCAACAATTCAATTAACAAACAGAGCAAGAAAATGTTAAATTTTGATTGAAAGGGAGAGATAAGGAGCAATGCGTGGTATATGTAGAGGCCGTAGAGTTGGAGAGAGAGGTTGGGATTGTCGGGGAGTCTAAATTGAAGGTCAAAGCCCCGAAATTTAAGGGAGTTAAAAGAAAATGGAGAGAGAGGTTGGGATCTGTTGGGTTTTCTGGTGAGAATGGTGGCAAGCAGAGAAGCTGTAAAAGTGAGATTGAAGCGCTGAAATGGGGAGTTTTGACACTCTCTTGGCTGGACGATTGTAGGGAATCGGAATTTGGTTTGTTTGAGCTAAGCGGTTGAATAGTGAACTGAAGACCGGAGTGGAGGGAGCGCAATCTGGAAGTTTCACCGTATAGTGTTGTATTACAGGAATATTATATTAACGAAATAAAAAACTACCTTTACAACATTAAAGATTATTGAAAACGACCGGAATATTTAGAAAATATATCAGGTTAATTCGAATAAATTGATTTGTTGTAAAGATTATTGAAAATGACCGGAATATTTAGAAAAAATATCAGGTTAATTCGAATAAATTGATTAATAATATTTTTGGTTGGAGGATAAATAGGTGGGTATGATGTTTAGATTATTAAATGTCTCTCCTTTTTAAATATTAATATACTAGTATTTTTTATTTTATTTTTTGAAGAATTTCTTTTAACTCCTTATTTTTCAGATTTAGCAAAAACACCCTAACAACTAAAAACGTTTTAAACTTAACAAAAATAACCCTATCCACCCCAAGCCATTGCCAACAGCCAGTCACCACGGTTGGCGACTATCAACAGTGCCACAAATCCGGCCGTGATGCCAGCAATGTCATAGATCTGGCCATGGCCGTTTCACGGCCAAAGATGTGGCCATGAAATGGCAAGGTCTTTGGCCTTAATACGTTAACCGTTTCATGACCACATCTTTGGCCGTGAAACGGCCAGATCTGACCGGGGATTTGCAATCCATGATCGAAAAAGGCCCCATCGGCGCACAGTCAGCCATATACGGTTGGTCGTGTGTCATTATGACGACTTTTAGCAACCTCTAGCGACACTCCATGGTGGTTGGCGGTGGTGGCTAGTTTTATGTGCAATGACATTTTTGTAAATAATGACAATAACAAGGGCACAGTCGTCCAGAAAATTTGAAAAGTAAGGACAAAAGGGTCTACATGAGTGAATTGAGTGTTTTGTAAATCTTAACAAATATAAGACTAATTTGGACCAAATGCTCAACTGTTTAGGGGCAATATGGGAAACAAAATTAGATTACCTATGGTAAGTTTTAATAACAACCCCCCCAAGGTATTAAGATTCTCGACAATTCACCCCCAAATGTCACTGTTTGTCATAAAATATTATAGTAATAATTTTTTACAAACCAACCAAACATTGTCATCTGCTCAATTTAAAAAATCTTGTCTCAGTTATCTAATATTAACCACATTCAAACTGCCCCTCCTGTGTAAATGTAAGGAGTGTTGTTGTCAAGAGCGTTAGTTATCTTGTAAGGTCCATTATACAATATATTTTATCTTTTATCTTTTTTTTTTTTTTATTAGTTTTAAGGCAATATTTTTCTATTAAAACCAAAAGTTAAATGTCACTTTCTTGTTTAACAATCACAAATTTTATTCCAAATTCCATCCAAAAGTTAAAAAAAAAAAATATTTGATGGTGATACGAGCAATAAGCATACTACCTCATGCCACACAACAGAATTAGAAACTGTATTAGATGAGACTCTAATCCTTTGTTTATTATAAACCATCATACTGTGATACATGACTTGTTTAATCTAGAAACTAGAAAGTAGAAAACCATTTATATAATTTGTATAATAATTATTTAAATATGAAATACAATTAACTTAAAATTAGTTTTCATCATCAAATGCAATAAAAGCAGCATTAAAACTATTTGAACAACTTTTCATAGAATTTTTTTTTTTTTTTTTTTATCTGAAGAGCCAGTGATCCTAATCCAATCACTGTTTCTAGCCTGCATCATTAAAGAACTGTTACCATAAGAATTTCAACTGCAATACTTTTTTATTGTAAGCAATGTTTTACTTTCAGGTCTTTCAACAATATAAACTTCAACATAACATTAAACTGCAAGTAAATCAAGGGTTATTTGAATATCTAAAACCAATGGATAGAAGAAGTGTGCCTCACAGATTCCTTCTTGATAATAAATCCCAGTAGATTTTCATCATATTTCACACAAAATATCAACACTTAATATAGGTAAAAACTACACAGCAGAGAGACAATTTTAACAAACTGAGACACACAAATGCTTGTGATGCATAAGAGGGAGACAGAGTAACCAGCTTACCTGCAACAATGAAACTAATGAGATGGCAGACACAGTAAGTGATGGTCCGAGGGGGCTTTAACAACTTGGAACTAGAAGCCGAAAGCACTTCACACCTACAAAATGTTAACCATAAACAACTCAGAAGCAAAATCCGATTACCAAAATGCCAAATTAAAAGCTTGAGAACAGCATAGGCACACATATAAAAATATATTTTGTTGACATACCAGACAATTAGCTGCATTCACTGAATGTACAATCCCTTGATAAAGTACAGGAGCCCGTTATTGCGGCAATGAGACCACTCCCAGCTCCACCCATTCATATTACGATGTCATTCTTCTCAATATTATTAAACTATACACCGAGCTGTTAAATGTAACATACTGAATCTATGTAGGTCCAAGAAATTATCAATTGAAGAACATTATCACTAGCAATCAATGCATGAATACGATCATCAGCCATCAATGTATGATTACGATCATCTCACTGTCTGAATCGCCAGTAGTTTTGTGATCAATAACTAAACCAATGAATTCTATTTTAAGCAAATAACTATCAAAACCAAGTTAATCTTTTTCTTTTAATGAGATGAGCGTGATATTAGCACTGACTCATCAAATCAACTCCACAATCTGTGACAATTTTTTGATCAAATCAGATGCAGATACAGATGCATCAACGGCTAAGACAATTAGTGACCAAAGCCAATGAAATCAAGCACGGCTTAACAAAACTCAACTTCTACATTAAATCTCATCCCTTTTGACAAGACAAGTAAAAAGAAATATCCTAAAATAAGAAAAATACAAAGAATGACAAAGATAAATAACAAGATTCTAACATTAATGACTCAAAAATTCGAAAGAATATAAAGGCAAAGACCACAAAAATGACAAAAGACAACTTAAAAAAAAAGCTTGTTTAACAGATTCTGAATTTAGTCTCTATTATTGTATATAATACGAAAAATGACCTGCAAGTTAGCAATTTTTTGTATTATGTATAGATTCTAAATGCAGAATCTCTTAAAAGGTTTTAAGTAGTATCTTTGTTTTTATATTTCCATGGCCTTTGACTTTATATTCTTTTAACTTTCATAGTAATGTTAGAATTTTGTTACTTTTGTCATCTTTTCTTTTCCTGACTATAAGAATCATTTTATTTTTTGTATTTTTCCTTCGTTAGATAGACAAGGACTATGGAGATGGGAATTAATGTGGAAGCTAGATTTAGCTAAAAAGGTTGCCAGGAAAATGGGTTCACACATGCAAGTTTCCGGCCTGAAGATTATAAACAGGTAAGTATTCAAACCTGTTTCTCACAAGCAGAACACATGGGTAGGAAGATGAAACACACATGAACATGAATGAGGATTCACATTAATATTCCTTTAGAAAATTCCATAATTAAAAGGAAATTTGGGGAAAAAAATAATCATAATGAAGGTGGAATATAAGAGAAATTCAATAGCATGATTTAAAATATTTATAACAAACTACCCCCATACATAAAGATCAAGATCTTTCTAATCACCAAAGAAACAAAAGAACTTGCAAGTTCTAACAGATTTTCAACTCTTTTTAAATTTAATATTCTTTCCATGTACAGACCATTAAGCTAATTAACTAGTATTGGAGAATATCAAGAATCCCTCTACGAAATATAAAGCAGACTAAAGAATTGACATGTTTCACTTACTTATTTGAGCTCCCAGCTATCAAAACACCTGATGTAAATAGTCTGATTTACATGCAAAAGTTACTTTGATCAATAAAAATGAATAAATTCCATAATAGTGCTGTAAAACCATCACAATTTTACATGACCGATTGCTCAACATTGTAACGCCCAACATGGGGGTACATGATTTAAATTATGTTTTATAGCCCTTAGTTAATTTTTGGTAAGAAGAAATTCTCACATACACGCCACCTTAATTGAGTGGCATAAAAAGAAGAAGAATTGTACGGCCCGTAAGAGTGTATGTGGATGAGGGTTGTACCGAAAAGAATTCCTACATGCACGCCACCTTAATTGAGTGGCCTAAGAAAAAAGAATAAGTTGTACGGTCCGCAAGAGTGCATGTAGATGAGGACTGTACTCACTCACATGGCCAAGGTTTCAAATCCATACATCAATCGAGTCCGATCGGCAAAGAATAAGAAAAGAAAGAATAAGAAAAAGAAAGAATGAGAAAGAATAAGAATAAGAAAGAATGAGAAGGCTTGAACAAGCCAAGAAAAGAAAAGAAAAACACGAAAGAAAAGAAAAGAATAGAAAGAAATAGAACAAGAAAATAGAAATAAGAAAGAAAAAACATTTTATGCATTATTGCATAAGCATTTTATTCATGCATATTGCCATGAATTTCATCATGGTTAGGAAGAATAGAAAGAATAAGAAAGAAAGAACAGAGAAAAGTAGAAAGAAAGAAAAGAACAGTGAGATTAAGAAACAGAGAAAGAAAAGAGAAGGAAGTAAGTAAGGAAAAAACCTAAGAAAGAGAAGAGTTAAGAGATTTGCTTACTGAGCATTTTTATGCTCACCCTGTTGTTTTTCCATATTTTTGCAGGAAATAGGCGAGCAGCGGTCGGAAGGATGTCGACAAGCGGGGAGGATTGGCATTACTGTCCACTGTCGCTAAGTTTTTGTACTTGTTATTTTGATATATGTAAAGAATTATGTTTTGTAAATAAAGAAAAATTTGGGCCCAACTATTTTCATTTACTAATTATGTATGTTTTTTTTGTATATGTTCGAAAGTATACTAGTAGAAAGTAGTTATTACATTTTTGGTATCAGAGCAAAGATTTTGGGATTTGACAGTGTGCCATTCTCACTGCCGCAACGTTTTGTAACCGACTGTTGTAAGTTAAATTCTTTCCTTACTTAAAGTGTTGCATGAACTAATTAAATGTGGTTGTTTTGTAGATAAGGCGTAGAACCCGAGTAAGTAGTAAGAAAACAATGGATACAAGTGAACCTTCCAACCCACCAGAACCTACTCCCCCTCCCCTTGATGAAGCTAGAATTCGGGGGATTGTACAGCAAGTCTTAGGAGAGAGACAGGGAAGAGTCAAACCAGAAAGAATTGAAAACCCCGTTCAAGTACCGCCTACTAGAGAAGAAACAGAAAGGCCGGCACCCCCGACAGTACAGAATCAGATTGAGCTGATTTATGGGCTTCCAAGTCAACATCAACTGTCAGAATTTAAAGGAACAACGGACCCTTTAGTGGCAGAAGAATGGCTTAGGCCCGTTAAGCGTACAACGGCACTATTTCCTATGACGGACAGGGAAAAGATCTAGTATGCCAATTTCTTGTTTCGGGGTGATGCCCGAATTTGGTGGGAATTGATGGAAGACTCTCATGATGTTTCTGTGATGACTTGGGGCAAGTTCAGAGGATTATTTGAAGCTGAGTATAGAACGGAGGACCGAGTTCATGAGAAGGTCCAAGAATTTATCAGTTTACAACAGCGGTCTAGTACAGTGAAAGAGTATTCAATGAGATTTAATTCCCTTGCCAAGTTTGCACCCGGAATAGTCAGTACTCCAGCATTGAGAAGAGATAAATTTGTCCATGGGTTGAAGCCAGAGATAGCTCGGGATATAATTACAAGTGCCAACCCCCCTCAAACCTATAGTGAGGCCTTACGACGAGCATTGATGGTGGAAATATTTGAGAACAAAATCACCCCAGCAGGTCCCTCGATAGGAGGATCAAGTGAACCATCTCCTGCCCCGCAGAGAGAAAGATTTGAAGGTGCAAGAAACAGGGAAATGAAGAATAAGAAGAAGTTTCAGCCGAAGAAGTTTCAGCCGAAGAAGAACAAGAAAGATTGGCAGAATAAACGGCCGAGAACAGATGAGTTTCCCCCATGTCCTAAATGTGGGAAGACTCATCTAAGAGAGTGTCTGAGAGAGTTGGGCCATAATGTGTGTTATCGATGCCGACAGCCAAGGCATCTGATGAGAGATTATAAAGCTCCTCTTCGACCGGCAGCACAGAGTTTCAGAGGTACTAATGCCAGGGTATTTATAGTAGCACAAGGTGAAGCAGAGACCACTCCGTCAGCTGTTACTGGTCAGTTATTATTTCATGCAATTCCTCTTTATGCTTTAATTGATTAACTCTTCTCCTTCTTAGGTTCTTTCCTTACTTAATTCCTTCTCTTTTCTTTCTCTGTTTCTTACTCTCACTGTTATTTTCTTTCTTTCTACTTCTCTCTGTTCTTTCTTTCTTATTCTTTCTAACCATGATGAAATTCATAGCAATATGCATGAATAAAATACATATGCAATAATGCATAAAATGTTTTTTCTTTCTTATTTCTATTTCCTTGTTCTATTTTTTTTTCCTTCTATTCTTTTTTTTTTTTTTTTTTTTTTTTTTTTTTTTTTTTTTTTTTTTTGGCTTGTTCAAGCCTTCCCATTCTTGCTTATTCTTATTCTTTCTCGTTCTCTTTTCTTACTCTTTCTCATTCTTTCTTTTCTTATTCTTTGCCGATCAGACTCGGTTGATGCATGAATTTGGAACCTTGGCCGTGTGAGTGAGTACAGTCCTCATCTATATGCACTCTTGCGCACCGTACAACTTCTTCTTTCTTCTTAGGCCACTCAATTAAGGTGGCATGCATGTAGGAATTCTTCTCGGTACAACCCTCATCCACATACACTCTTACAGGCAGTACAATTCTTCTTCTTATGTCACTCAATTAAGGTGGCGTGTATGTGAGAATTTCTTCTTAACACTCACGGTTCCCCATCACAACAACATATTCTTTTTTCTTCTTTAACACTCTTTAATTCTTTAATGTTTATTCTTCCTTTCTCTTTATTCTTAGAGTGTTTTATTCTTTCTTTCTTTATTCTTTATTCTTTATTCTTCATTCTTTCTTAAGTTTCTACACATACACAATTATATGCATATGGATGGCTCATGCTTAAAATTTCTTACTTACATGCACTTATGAAATGCACATATGCAATGTTGCATAAAATTAAGGTTTCTACTCAACTCATACTTCTTTTAGGCATTTCATCAAACAATACTTGTGCATGAACAAAGTCTAATTTAATTATCATTCTATTGGTTTCTTAAACCACCCAAATTGAGAGAGAAAACTCTTATATCATCACCATACCTACACAGCACAAACACTCCCAAAAGATTTCTCCAATCCTTCTAATTTCAAACCATCACATACACTCCTCATATTCAAATATATCCAACAACAAGCATAAATAATCATCAATCTCATCTCAATTTCTCAATAATCATAACATATACATATTTAAAGGAAATCTCTACTCACTTGATTTTCTTAAACTTTAACTTGAGTTGGATTTTGAGTGGAATTTACTTACCTTATGCTTGAGTAGTCTCTCCTAAGCTCTCTACTTTTGCTGGATTCAAATCTTCTCTTAACCCTAAGCATAAACTTCATAAGAACTCAACTTTTACACAAATAAATCATAGATAAAGAGCATGAATTCTTACCTTTTGATGCCTAGAATCAAAACCCTATGAAAATCTACTCAAAAGCCCTCAAATTCCTTGGAGAAGTGAATGAAAATTTGAGAGAAAATGGAGGAGGAGAGTGGCGGTGGAATGAAGGAAATAAGGGTTACAAACCCTTATCATCTTATTTTATAAATATGCTTTCCCATTTTACCCTTACACTTTTTTGAAAATTCCATCCTTGTCCCTTAGTCAATTACCATAATGCTCTTATTTTTATTGTATTCTTTATGAAATTCCGAGGTCAAGTTATCATCAGGTAAAGGTGGCAGAACCAGATGTAGCTAAGACTGCCTTTCGGACAAGATATGGGCATTATGAATTTGTGGTAATGCCTTTTGGGTTAACTAATGCCCCAACAGTTTTTATGGACTTAATGAACAGGGTGTACCATGATTGTCTAGATCAGTTTATCGTGGTATTTATTGATGACATCCTGGTTTATTCGAAGTCGAGAGAAGAGCATAAGGAACATTAAGATTTGTGCTGCAACGATTGATAGAAAAGAAGTTGTATGCCAAAGTTTTCTAAATGTGAGTTTTGGCTTGATCGGGTGATATTTCTTGGCCATGCTGTTTCTAGTGAGGGAATTTCAGTGGATCCTAGTAAAGTAAAGGTAATCCTAGAATGGCAAAGGCTGAAGACAGTAAAAGAAGTGAGGAGTTTCTTGGGACTAGCAGGTTACTACCGCCGGTTTGTGGTAGAGTTTGCCCAGTTAGCTAAGCCATTGACAGCTCTTACCAAACAGAAAGTTCTTTTTATATGGTCAGCTACCTGTGAGGAGAGTTTTCAAGAGTTAAAGAAAAGATTAACGACAGCTCCAGTGTCCGTGTTACCACAAGAGGGTGTAGATTATGACATTTATACAGATGCCTCACTGCAGAGACTTGGCACCGTATTGATGCAATTAGGTAGGGTTATAGCTTATGCTTCTCGTCAATTGAAAGAGTACGAGACAAGATACCCTATACATGATTTAGAGTTGACAGTAGTAGTCTTTCCCTTGAAGATTTGGAGGCATTACCTTTATGGTGCCAAGAGCAATATCTACACCAACCATAAGAGTTTAAAGTATTTCTTTACTTAGAAGGAGTTGAATATGAGACAGAGAAGATGGTTAGAGCTGGTTAAAGATTATGAATGTGAGATTAAATATCAGCTGGGAAAAGCTAATGTGGTAGCCGATGCTTTGAGCAGAAAAGCTTATTTGTCCCGACTCACAAGACAGAAAGAGTTAATAGAAGAGTTGTGTAAAGAGCAGATTGAGGTCATACCAGGAAGGATTGCCTGGTTAGAGGTTCAGTCTACCTTACTGGAGGAAATTAAAGAAAAGCAGCAAATTGATGAGTGGTATCAGAAAACAGTTCAGCAAGTGCATGAGGGCAAGGTATCAGAGTTTCGATTGTTGAATGATGTTCTCTGTTTTAGGAGTCGATTGTGTATTCCTCAGGATGATGAGTTGAGAAAGAGAATCCTTATAGAGGCTCATGACACACCATACACTGCTTATCCTAGAGAAACCAAGATGTATCAAGATTTAAAGAAAGACTATTGGTGGCCAAGTATGAAGAAAGATATTGCAGAGTTTGTAGCTAAATGCCTGACTTGTCAGCAATTGAAAGCAGAACACCAAAGGCTATCAGGGTTTCAGCCATTTAATATTCCTGATTGGAAATGGGAGAGTATTTCGATGGATTTTATTACAGGTCTCCCTAGAGTGAAGAAAGGATATAATGTTATATGGGTGATAGTAGACAAATTGATGAAATCACCCCATTTTCTTCCAGTAAAGGAGAGTATCACTTTGGATCAATTGACCCAGATGCATATTAAAGAGATAGTGAGACTCCATGGTGTACCCAAGATAATAATATCAGACAGAGATTCTAAATTTGTCTCAGCTTTCTGGATGAGTTTACAGAGGAATTTGGGTACCAGATTGGCTTTTAGTACTGCCTATCATCCTCAAACAGATGACCAGACAGAGAGGACAAATCAAGTGCTTGAGGACATGTTGAGAGTATGCTGTAGGGATTATAACGTATCCTGGCATGAGATGTTACCTTTGGTGGAGTTTGCTTATAATAATAGCTACCAGTCTACAATTAAGATGGCTCCTTATGAGACTTTGTATGGTAGACGGTGTAGATCTCCACTGCATTGGGATGAGATGGGCGAGAGAGAAGAGTTGAATATAGCTCTTGGGCCAGAAATGACTCAGAAAATGATAGAAGATGTAAAGCTGATCAGAAGTAGAATGAAACAAGCCTAGGATAGGCAGAAAATTTATGCTGATCTGAAAAGAAAAGAAGTTAAGTTTGAAGTGGGTGATAAAGTTTTTTTGAAAGTTTCCCCTTACAAATGGGTGATGCGTTTTGGTAATAAAGAAAAGTTAACACTGAGATTCATTGGTCCATTTGAGGTGTTACAGCGAGTAGGAAAGGTGGCCTACAGATTAGCACTACCACCCAATATGGACAGAGTTCACAATGTATTTCATGTCTCGATGCTTCGAAAGTATATAAGTGATCCCTCCCATATTCTGAGCATAGAGGACGTAGACTTAGAAGAAAATCTTGTGTATGAGAAGCAACGAGTACAGATTTTGGACAGAAAAAGTAAAGAGCTCCGGAGCAATAGTATCCCTTTAGTGAAGGTCTTCTGGAGAAATCATAAAGTTGAAGAGGCTACATGGGAGACAGAGCAAGATATGCAGAACCGTTACCCAGAGTTGTTCGTTTGAATTTCAGGGACGAAATTCCTTTAAGGGAGAGAATTGTAACTCCCAACATGGAGGTACATGATTTAAATTATGTTTTATAGCCCTTAGCTAATTTTTTGTTAGAATTATTTTAAGAGAATATGAAGAAAATGCCTTAAACTTGTATTAAGGGTAAAATGGTCTTTTCACTCAACATTAGTTAAAATTGTGGGGAGTGAAAAGAGACAGAATTTCATAGAAAATACAATAAAAATAAGGGCATTATGGTAATTGACTAAGGGACAAGGATGGAATTTTCAAAAAAGTGTAAGGGCAAAATGGGAAAGCATATTTATAAAATAAGATGATAAGGATTTGTAACCCTTATTTCCTTCATTCCACCGCCACTCTCCTCCTCCATTTTCTTTCAAATTTTCATTCACTTCTCAAAGGAATTTGAGGGCTTTTGAGTAGATTTTCATAGGGTTTTGATTCTAGGCATCAAAAGGTAAGAATTCATGCTCTTTATCTATGATTTATTTGTGTAAAAGTTGAGTTCTTATGAAGTTTATGCTTAGGGTTAAGAGAAGATTTGAATCCAACAAGAGTAGAAAGCTTAGGAGAGACTACTCAAGCATAAGTAAGTAAATTTCACCCAAAATCCAACTCAAGTTAAAGTTTAAAAAAATCAAGTGAATAGAGATTTCCTTTAAATACGTATATCTTATGATTATTGAGAAACTGAGATGAGATTGATGATTATTTATGCTTGTTGTTGGATATATTTGAATATGAGGAGTGTATGTGATGGTTTGATGATGGGTTGAAATTGGAAGAATTGGAGAAATCTTTTGGGAGTGTTTGTGCCGTGTAGGTATGGTGATGATATAAAAGAGTTTTTTCTCTCAATTTGGGTGGTTTAAGAAACCAATAGAATGATAATTAAATTATGGTTTGTTCATGCACAAGTATTGTTTAATGAAATGCCTAAAAGAAGTATGAGTTGAGTAGAAACCTTAATTTTATGCAACAATGCATATGTGCATTTCATAAGTGCATGTAAGTAAGAAATTTTAAGCATGAGCCATCCATATGCATATAATTGTGTATGTGTAGAAACTTAAGAAAGAATGAAGAATAAAGAAAGAAAGAATAAAACACTCTAAGAATAAAGAGAAAGGAAGAATAAGTTGTGATGGGGAACTGTGAGTGTTAAGAAGAAATTCCCACATACACGCCACCTTAATTGAGTGGCATAAGAAGAAGAAGAATTGTACGGCCTGTAAGAGTGTATGTGGATGAAGGTTGTACCGAAAAGAATTCCTACATGCACGCCACCTTAATTGAGTGGCCTAAGAAGAAAGAAGAAGTTGTACGGTCCACAAGAGTGCATGTAGATGAGGATTGTACTCACTCACACAGCCAAGGTTCCAAATCCATATATCAACAGAGTCCGATCGGCAAAAAATAAGAAAAGAAAGAATAAGAATAAGAAAGAATGAGAAAGAGAAAGAATAAGAAAGAATGAGAAAGAATAAGAAAGAATGAGAAAGAATAAGAAAGAATGAGAAGGCTTGAACAAGCCAAGAAAAGAAAAGAAAAGAAAAACACGAAAGAAAAGAAAAGAAAAGAAATAGAACAAGAAAATAGAAATAAGAAAGAAAAAGCATTTTATGCATTATTGCATATGCATTTTATTCATGCATATTGCCATGAATTTCATCATGGTTAGGAAGAATAGAAAGAATAAGAAAGAAAGAACAGAGAGAAATAGAAAGAAAGAAAAGAACGGTGAGAGTAAGAAACGGAGAAAGAAAAGAGAAGAAAGTAAGTAAGGAAAGAACCTAAGAAGGAGAAGAGTTAAGGGATTTACTTACTGAGCATTTTTATGCTCACCCCGTTGTTTTTCCATATTTTTGCAGGAAATAGGTGAGCAGCGGTCGGAAGGACATCAACAAGCGAGGAGGATTAGCATTAGCATTACTGTCCACTGTCGCTAAGTTTTTGTACTTGTTATTTTGATGTATGTAAAGAATTATGTTTTGTAAATAAAGAAAAATTTGGGTCCAACTATTTTCATATACTAATTATGTATGTTTTTATTATATATGTTCGAAAGTATACTAGTAGAAAGCAGTTATTACAAACATATCTGAAGAGCCAGTGATCCTAATCCAATCACTGTTTCTAGCCTGCATCATTAAAGAACTGTTACCATAAGAATTTCAACTGCAATACTTTTTTATTGTAAGCAATGTATTACTTTCAGGCTTCTTTCAACAATATAAACTTCACATTAATATTAAACTGCAAGTAAAATCAAGGTGTTATTTGAATATCATAAAACCAATGTGATAGAAGAAGTGTGCCTCATAGATTCCTTCTTGATAATAAATTCCCAGTAGATTTTCATCATATTTGTTCACACAAAATATCAACACTTAATATAGCTCAAAAACATACATCAGCAGAGAGACAATTTTAACAAACTGAGACACACAAATGCTTGTGATGCATAAGAGGGAGACAGAGATAACCAGCTTACCTGCAACAATGAAACTAATGAGATGGCAGACATAGTAAGTGATGGTCCGATGGGGGCTTTAACAACTTGGAACTAGAAGTCGAAAGCACTTTCACACCTACAAATTATGTTAACCATAAACAACTCAGAAGCAAAATCCGATTACCAAAATGCCAAATTAAAAGCTTTGAGAACAGCATAGGCACAATATAAACATAATTTATGTTTGACATACCAGACAATTAGCTGCATTCACTGAATGTACAATCCCTTGATAAAGTACAGGAGCCCGTTATTGCGGCAATGAGACCACTCCCAGCTCCACCCATTCATATTACGATGTCATTCTTCTCAAATTATTATAAACTATACACCGAGCTGTTTAAAATGTAACATACCTGAATCTATGTAGGTCCAAGAATAATATCAAATTGAAGAACATTATCACTAGCAATCAATGCATGAATACGATCATCAGCCATCAATGTATGATTACGATCATCCTCACTGTCTGAATCGCCAGTAGTTTTTGTGATCAATAACTAAAACCAATGAATTCTATTATTAAGCAAATAACATATCAAAACCAAGTTAATCTTTTTCTTTTAATGAGATGAGCTGTGATATTAGCACTGACCTCATCAAAATCAACTCCACAATCTGTGACAATTTTTTGATCAAATCAGATGCAGATACAGATGCATCAATGGCTAAGATCAATTAGTGACCAGAGCCAAGGAAATCAAGCACGGCATTCACATTTAATGATTCACCGTACCCTAAAATATTTGCGATGTAAAACTAACAATTCAATTAACAAACAGAGCAAGAAAATGTTAAATTTTGATTGAAAGGGAGAGATGAGGAGCAATGCGTGGTACATGGAGAGGCCGTAGAGTTGGAGAGAGAGTTTGGGATTGTCGGGGAGTCTAAATTGAAGGTCAAAGCCCTAAAATTTAAGGGAGTTAAAAGAAAATGGTGAGAGAGGTTGGGATCTGTTGGGTTTTCTGGTGAGAATGGTAGAAAGCAAAGAAGCGGTAAAAGTGAGATTGAAGCGCTGAAATGGGGAGTTTTGACACTCTCTTGGCTGGAGGATTGCAGGGAATCGGAATTTGGTTTGTTTGAGCTAAGCCGTTGAATAGTGAAATGAACACCGGAGTGGAGGGAGGACAATCTGGAAGTTTCACCGTATAATGTTTTATTACAAGAATATTATATTAACCAAATAAAAAATTACTTTTATAACATTAAAGATTATAGGGGGAATATTTAGAAAATATATTTGGTTGATTGAGTAAATTAGTAAATACTCCCTCCGTTTTTTTTTAATTGTTGTTTTAAGAGTTTTTAAAATTTTCAAAATTAAAGTCCTTCTGCCTTGTCTTTTATGCACCTTTCATCATGCCTTCTTCATTTTTTATCATGCCCTCTCTCTTTCCATTTCATCTTGTCATTTCTCTACTTTTTGCCTCTGTCTCTCTTTAATCTTTTATCTTATCTTATCTCTTCCTCTCTTCTCCTCTCTTCCTTATTTGCCATCGCCACTTCTTCTTTCTCTAATCTGTCTCTGCTTCCATCTTTTCTCTCCTTTTCTTGTCTTCCTTCTCTATGTTCCTCTCTCCACTTATTTGAAAGCACCCTGTCGTCTTCAATGTCCACCTTCACTTCCTCTTTCTTGAGCCCTGGAAGATCAGCCTTGAACTCGTGAGCTTTTGGGGTTTCCTTCCAGTCCACACAGGTGTTAACAAAAGCTGAAGTTTCTTGAGGGAGTTGAGAGGAGAGTGACGATACAGATGATGGGAAAGGAAAGTCCTTGAATGAGTTACAGACGACGCGGAAAGAGAGGATGTCTATGCGTGTGGCGAGGCGTTTAGCGATGGCGTTGAGGAGAAGTGCGGGGAGAGTGGACTAGTCTAGTTGAGTGGTGTCCATGGGAGAAAAAGGAGAAAATGGGCGTTTGTGGCAGTTGCGTAGTAGATTTGAGTTTAGAAATTTGTGATGTTTTTTTTCTTATCAAAATCATTGTCAAAATCAATTTGTGATGTTGTTGCATTATTGTCAAATTTGTGATGTTGTTGCATTATTGTGTTCCGCACAGAATCAAAGAGAACAGAAACGAGTGAGGGGTGAAAAAATTAAAGAACTGGAGCAGCGTAAAAGAAAAGAAACAGATGAAGTTGGTGGGCGAAACAAATGCAATAAGACAAAATTGTTAAAAATGTTATTTAAATAAGCGGGAAAGTTTCCCATTTTCAAAGTCTCTCCCACCTGCAAAATCAGGAAAAAAAGTTGGTGGGAGAGAGAAATTTTTTTTTATTAAAACCTGTGCCCACACCTAAAACGTCAATAAAAAAAAACGGAGGGAGTAATTTATTTGATTGTGAAGATAAATAGATGGATATGATAGGTAGATTATTAAATAACTCTTCTTTTTAAATATTAATATAATAGTATTTTTATTAATAACCAAAAACGTTTTAAACTTAACAAAAACACTCTAACAAACAAAAACGTTTTAAACTTAACAAAAACAACCCTACCCACCCCAAGCCACTACCAGCAGCCAACCACCACGGTCGGCGGTTGCCAACAGTGCGACAAATATGACCGTGACGCCAGCAATGTCATAGATTTGGCCATGGTCGTTTCACGGCCAAAGATGTGGCCGTGAAATGGCCACAGATTTGGCTGTGAAATGGCCAAGTCTTTGGCCGTAAAACACCGACCATTTCACGGCCACATCTGGCCGTGGATTTGCGATCCATGGTCGGAAAAGGCCTCACCAGTGCACAGTTGGCCATATACGGCCGATCGTGCGCCATTATGGCGACTTTTAGCAACCTCTAGCGGCAATCCACGGTGGTTGGCGGTGGTGGCTAGTTCTATGTACAATGACATTTCTGTAAATAATGACAATAACAAGGATAATGTCATCCGAAAAATTTAAAAGGTAAGGACAAAAGAGTCTACATGAGTGAATTGGGTGTTTTGTAAATCTTAATAAATAGAAGGCTAATTTAGACCAAATGCTCAACTGTTTAGGGGCAATATGGGAAACAATTTTTACAAACCAACCAAATATTTTTATCTACTCAATTTAAAAAATATTACCTCAATTATCTAATATTAACCTCATCCAAACAGTCCCTCAGTCTATAAATGGAAGGTGTGTTGTTGTTAAGCCCGTTAGTTATCTTGTAAGGCCCATTATACTATATATTTTTATTAGTTTTAAGGCAATATTTTTCTATTAAAACCAAAAGTTAAATGTCACTTTCTTGTTTAACAATCACAAATTTTATTCCAAATTCCATCCAAAAGTTTAAAAAAAATATATTTGATGGTGATACGAACAACAAGCATACTACCTCATGCCACACAACAGAATTAGAAACCGTATTAGATGAGACTCTAGTCCTTTGTTTATTATAAACCATCATACTATGATACATGACTTTTTTAATCTAGAGACTAGAAAGTAGAAACCCAATTATATAATTTGTATAATAATTATTTAAATATGAAATACAATTAACTTAAAATTAGTTTTCATCATCAAATGCAATAAAAGCAGCATTAAAACTATTTAAACAACTTTTCATAGATTTTTTTTTAGTAGCCAGAGGTGTCTGAGTCAACTTACGCATATCTCAGCTAGTCTTTCGGAACCTTGAAGTAAATGGCTAAATAAGCCTCTAATGGTTACCATTTATTAGTAGTTGTAGGATTTGAACTCAGGATCTCTTGAATAATACATCTAAAAGTCTTAAGCGAACCACCAAGCTACCTAGAGAGTTGAGCAGGGATGTCCGAGTCAGCTTACGAGCACCTCAGTTAATCCTTCGGGGCCTTGAAATTAACGATCAGATAAGCTTCCAATGGCTATCCCTTATTAGTGGTTGTGAGATTTAAACTCAGGATCTCTTGAGTAATACATCCAAAAGTCTCAACCGAACTGCCAAATTACCTAGGGAGTAAAAGTAATTCTTTTCATAGAATTTTTATGTAGTGAAAGCTTTGTCTGTAGAGTAGCGTTAAAAATAGAAAATAAAACTTTAAACCCGGTGAGCTTGGAGCCTCTTGCCCTAGGCCATAGTTTTGGTATTATGGGGTATCGAAAATATGAAAGTGAGAGTCTTTGTTTTCAAGTCTTGAAAGATGAGGGGTTAAAAAGTGCTATGACAAACAAACCGAACGGCTATGTTTCCAGGCGTCCCGTCCTAGCCTTTAAACAAGCGTTTCAGCCCAATTGTTAAAGGGTTGGACCTGACGTTGGTCCTTGACCGTAGGGCTACATGTGCATTGCCATTGGGTTAAGCTATTCCCGCCAGTTACGAACAATATTTCATGACTGCAAGTTCATCTTTAGTATGTCACTTATACATATCAACAGTATACTAAAATCGTCAATAAAACATTAATTCTCTGATATGTAGACATTTAAGATTGTTTTTAAAGTATCAAAAACTATTAAATGATAATGAAGTTCAAAGATCTTAAATGGTCTACAATAACTAATATTTAAGTTTTTTTGTTTATTTTAGTAGTTTCAAGTTTAAACCATGGCAGGTTTACCTTATTAAGTGAAGATTNTGGTTGACGGATCAAACGTATGTCGAAGCCATCCTTAGTAGCATTACTTTGAAAATACTCATCATCCAAACCAATATGAGGTTTCGCATTGTCTTGTTGGATAAATATTGGACTTCCTGCATCAATTCTTGGCCACTTATCTCGGATAGCCGGCAAGAGTTTCTCAATTATGTAAGATCGATAAATTTCCTTATTGATAGAATTGATTGTTTTAGTCTCCATGGTTCCGGCAGAACAATTTTTACTACTCCTCCTTGCAAGTTCTTTATTTACGAAAGGAAATATCCCGATTTTTCCAGAAAATAATTCATTCCCTGATTCATCAAACCTTGGGCGTGTCACTGCAGTCAGAAACATGACTTTAGTAATAAAAGTCTTACTCTTACATGTGCGTAAAGGCTCGTCTTCGTCAGGCAGGAGTTAATACTTCTTTGACGGCTTTGTCATGTAGAACCACTCCTCATCAACATGAATAATATTTTCCATGGTTACAAACCCCAAACAACTGGGGTTGTTGCAATGTTCAATCATCGATAAACAAAAGCGTATTCTAGCTTTCATGTTTTCCACATTCAATAAAGGTTTTATAGCATTTGAATGACAACGTATGGAGCCCTTTTTTAATCGCCTAAACAATGTTGTCACTGACAAATTTGTGACAGCAGATAAAGACCTCAGTGACGTCCTTCTTCGCAATAGAATATTTCAAAATTGACTGACGTCAATTTCAAGACGCTTACGCCCACAATTGAGTGTCTTTCTGCTAGATACATTAGTGTTAGAATCCAAAACTTCATTTTCTTTTCCCCGTTGCCAAATGTGTTGGACTGTACGCATACTAACTGAAAATAATTGAGCCACCTCAGATGTAGTGTTTTTCTTCAATTGTCCATTAACACTTTGCTTCAATAGAGATTCAAAAATTGCTTGTCTTTGTTCATTTGTAAGGTTTTTTCGACTCACATGTGTATTAACTTTTTCGGTTATGTCATCAACTTCATTCTTAGCTTCTAATGTTGGAAGAACATTTAAATCAATTTCCCCAAGTACACCTCTATTATTACATTGTTTGGCCATGATGATTGACCGAACAGAATTAAAGAGAACAAAAACGAGTGAGGGACGAAAAAAATTAAAGAACTGAAGCAGCGTAAAAGAAAAGAAACAGATGAAGTTGGTGGGAGAAACAAATGAATAAGACAAAATTGTTAAAAATGTTATTTAAATAAGCGGGAAAGTTTCCCACTTTCAAAGTCTCTCCCACCTGCAAAATTAGGGAAAAAATGGTGGGAGAGAGAATTTTGTTTTTATTAAAAATTGTGCCCACACCTAAAACGTCAATTAAAAGAAAACGGAGGAAGTATTTGGTGAATATTCAAAAATAAATTAATATTTAAAAATATAAAAATAAATTGAAATTTATTAATATTTAAAAATTTACATTATAAAAATGGGCAAACCTGAGGTTACAAGAAGTCTGTCAGGCCAAACTTGGGCTTTACTTATCATACTCGTGACAGATCCGATTGGCTTAAGCCTTTATCATGAGGTCGGGCTGGGATAGGGTTAGGCCTTGGCCAAGGGGTACCCAATCCCAGCCTGACCCATTGCCATCACTAATTAATAGTGAGCAGGTTGTCATAATTATTTTAATTAATAAACATATTTTTTAAAATAATTATACGTATTTATTTATTTTTTTCCTGCTCGTACTAGATTGGCGTGCATGTGAACCCTTTCAAATATCATATTTGGGCTTCAAATCCTCTTTAGTACATTTAGCCCCCCAAAACTGCTACCATACCCGCCGACAACCGGCGCGTGTAAATCCCCGCCGATCACTCCCCTACACTGACCCTCAACATAAATTTGGCAACTGACAGTGACGCGCAAGTCTATGGACTGACGTTATTCCTTAAAATCGCACACTGAAAAGTCCCCGCCACAGTTTAAACCCCTTAGCCAAAATTATGTCCACGTCACGAGATACACTCTGTGTTCGTCTAATTGGACCGTGTGAGCAACGCGGCATAGAAACACGTGAGTCCAACACCTTATATCTGCGCTATGATGCTTCTGGAGCACGGCTCTTTTAGTGCACCCACACGCTTCTCGCAAATCAATTGCGATTCACGAATGTCTCTGCCACCGTACACCTGTAAGATAAGGATACTGTAAGAGAGAGAGAAAGTTTCTAGAGAGAGAAACTGGAGAGAAGATCTGATCGAAGCGAAAGGTAAAAGGCTCGAAACCCTAACTGTTGTCGTCGTTGTCGTTTTTTTCATGCGCAGTAGTGCTTTTAGGTTTATGAAATACTAGATCTTGTGGTTGCGGAGAGAAGCCCTAATTTTTGTTGCGTTTGTCAGTCGGAATTAGGTTTTTTTTTTTTTTTTTTTTTCGGGTACTCGGTCTGGCCGGTACCAAAAGGTCGGGTTTTACTCGATGTTTGCGGGCTTGGCTTGGATCTGATTTAAGGCCTAACCTCGGGTACGGGCCAGATTTGGGTAGTCTCAGGCCTGGCCCGACAATTTTAGTATAATTATACTAAATCTCTTATACTATATATTTAATTATAAGATATCCTACATATATACTCATTTTTATAGCAAGTAATAAAATTAAAATATATTTTATTATTAAACAAACATAGGGATAGGGTATAATGTGTTGTTCGAAGCTGTCGGATGGCGTTTGGTCTGCATATTACTTCCTATCGTGTCAAATTACAAAATTTCACTCTTAACCCTCAAACTTAGTGAGATCTCCATTTTTACCACTCCAACGTTTAAGTAAATTTGGGTACTATTAGCTATTAAGCAACATATCAGAGGCTATATGATTAAAAACCACAAACCCAACACATACTTTATAAGAGTAAACGACTTTTTCCCACCCAAGGTTTGGCCTAATCTTTTCCACCCAAAATGTTCAAAATACAACTTTACCACCCATGTTAAAACTCATCCGTCAAGTTTAACCAAAGAAGGACATAATAGTAAATTCAAAAAGAAATCAAGGGGTGATAACATTAATTTATCCTCTGTATATGAACTTAAAAAAAAAATTGGCCCAAGTTTTACTTGCTTCCCCACACCACCATCTTCGGTCAATTTGGCCGGAATTCACTGTCGTTAGCTTTCCCCGTCACCACCTGAAGTTTCCCCGATCTTTTCTGACCAAAACCCCTTTTATCCCCGCATATTTCACTCCACCATTCGCCGGGCACCGCGCAAGTTAGGTTTCACTGTTTCTAAGCCGATTTCCGCCTTATTCCGGCGGCCAAAACCCAATCTTTCACCACCACTACAACCTCCGACCTCCTTTCTACAAAACCTCTTAAACCCCGGGACCTGGTCACTCGCCATTCGTCGGCCGTGAACCACCACCTTCCACCGCAGCTGGGTTTTGCGATTTGATTGTTTTGGAACTTTTTTGAAGCACTTTGATTGTTGTTCTGGTTGTTTTGGTGCTATGGGTGTGTTGAGTTGCGTTTGTTGGCTTGATTTGGGTGTTTTTCGTGGTTTTTCCACCTTCCCCCGCCATTGCCACTTCTTCTCCTCTCGGGCACACCCTAGGTGCTCGATGAAAAGCCCCAACCAGCGAATCGGTTGGAATTGCAATCGGAATCAGAGGCGACGAAGAGAAGAATAAGAGGAAAGGGTATTTTTATCATTACATGGTTTATACAATGTCAAATAATGGATTTCCTAACAGAACATAACGGTGGGTGGGAAAAGTGTCATTTTGAAACTTGATGGGTGGAAAAAGTGTCATTTTGAAACTTGACGGGTGGGAAAAATCATTAGGCCAAACCTTGGGTGGGAAAAAGTCGTTTACTCACTTTATAATTTTAAAACAATAAACATATTTAGTAATTTTTACCAGTTTAAAATACATATGAAACAAATAAAACAGATAATTTTCTTTGTCTTTATATAGCCTTTATCAATTTTCAAATATTAGATATTGACTGTATTTTTAAATATTATAAATATAAAGCATAAAATTTAATTATTAAGTTGTATTTTGTAATTGTTTTGAAAAATTGTTGAGTATTAATCTTCAAGAGAAAAAAAAAAATTGTCTTGCAAAACTTTTTTTTAAGGCAAATAGAACTTTTAATAAATAAGTTTTATATTTTAAAAACAAGTACGGTATTTCAAAACCACAACAAATTTTGTTTTTTTGGTAATTATAAATTTTTTATGTATAAGAACATCATCTTAGTTAGGAATGTTTACATAAATAACAAGCTATTAATTAGCTGGAAATTTAAATGAAATTTATTTATCTTTTACAAGTTAATATCACAATGCCATGCCATTTTAATTATATACAAAATTTGAGATTTTAAGTAAGATTATGATATTTTTGAATGTTAAAATGTTTATTAAAATTAGTAGAAACAATATACATTGATGTAATTAATATTAAGTATTTGGCACTAGCTTACGCGTGCCTTATCAAGGCTGCGAACCATATATCCTTGTACCTTAGTTTCCATGTTTTGAGACATTAATAGTAGAGATGACAATGAGTCTGATATTTCTGGGTATCCGGCCTGGCCATCCTGAAAAGGTTGAGCTTTACCTGATGTTTGTAGGCTTGGGCCTGGGCTGATTTTAAGGCCAGACCTCGGGTACGGGCTGGACTTGGGTAAGTCTCAGGCCCGATTCGACAATTTTAGTATTAATTATACTAAATTACCTATATACTATTATTTAATTACAAGATATTATTAATATATATATTATATTAATATATATATATATTATATATATTATAATTATATATATATATATATACTATATATATATGATATATATTCATTTTCCCAAACCTACATAGATGGAGGATGTCCTTTGTGAAAGTTATTATATACTCCTCGTTTCCTTTTAATTGTCGTTTTAAGACTTTTTAAAATTTTCAAAATTAAAGTCGTTCTGCCTTGTCTTGTCTGCACCTTTTATCATGCCTTCTCCACTTTTATCATCTACTCCTCTTTCCATTCCATTTG
Organism: Pistacia vera; assembly: GCF_008641045.1. Taxonomy (NCBI): domain Eukaryota; kingdom Viridiplantae; phylum Streptophyta; class Magnoliopsida; order Sapindales; family Anacardiaceae; genus Pistacia; species Pistacia vera. The sequence continues at coordinate 471,068 of NW_022196474.1, forward strand.
TAATTTCTCCTTTTGCCTCTGTCCCTTTAATTTTATCTTTATCTTATTTTCCCCTCTTCTCATCTCTCCTTATCTATCGCCACTTCTTCTTTCTCTAATCTGTCTTCTTCCATCTTTTCTCTCTTTTCTTGTCTTCCTTCTATATGTTCCTCTCTCCACTTATTTGAAGCACCCTATCGTCTTCAATCTCCACCTTCACTTCTCTTCTGAGCCCTAGAAGATCAGCCTTGAACTCGTGAGCTTTGGGGTTTCCTTCCAGTCCACACAGGTGTTAACAAAAGCTGAAGTTTCTTGAGAGGTTGAGAGGAGAGTGACGATACAGATGATGGGAAAGGAAAGTCCTTGAATGAGTTACAGACGACACAGAAAGAGAGGATGTCTATGTGTGTGGCGAGGCGTTTAGCGATGGCGTTGAGGAGAAGTGCAGGGAGAGGGATAGTCTGGTTGAGTGCTGTCCATGGGAGGAAAAAGGAGAAAATGGGCGGTTGTGGCAGTGCGTAGTAGATTTGAGTTTAGAAATTTGTGATGTTTTTTTCTTATCAAAATCATTGTCAAAATCAATTTGTGATGTTGCATTTTGTCAAAATTTGACATCAATTTGTGATGTCAAATTGCATTTGTGGCTCAATTTTTGTGACTTTTGCCTATGTTTTGTTTTAGCCTATGCTGCGGGGCCTTGATGTGAGAAGGGCATGTGGCTGACCCAAGGGTGTGTGCTTTGCAGTAGTTTTGCTGTGGTGAGTCTTGGTTTTTCTGCTAGTTGGGGATTGAAGCTTTTGTTGGATTTCCTTAAGGTGGCTGGAGTTTTGACACTTTTTGCTGCAAAACCTTTATGTACAGACTGTGTAGTTTAATTTGTGCCTAGATGACTTGCTTTTTTTATTGCCCCTTTTTTTGTCCATGTACAGACTATAATGAAAATTCATTAGCTTTTATCCCTTACTTATCCGTTATGAAGGTTTAGCAAATTCATTCAATGTATTTGAAAATATGGAAATGCATATTTGATGTAGAAGTTTCAATGCAACCACAAAACAAACAAAAAGATTTTTCACAGCTTATCATTACAAATGATCTGCAACATAATTTTACAGCTAACCATAAGAAGAATTCGCCAGGCAGATACCAGTTGATTGGATATACAACAATATATTCAAGGAACAATGATCTTCAGGAATTTCCTCTTAGCAAATGCCAACCACCATTTATTTGGAGTGCTATTGGGTCTTATGTAACACTCTACAGTCCCACTTGTTTCCTCTCTTATCTGCTTCAGATAATTCCTAAATACCTCTGCATTTAAGACTCCAAAATTTAAAAACAAATCAACGATCAATGTCTAAGTACACTAAAGCAGCCACTCACATCCCATTGTACAGGGATTGTGCATTAGACTGAAACTGAACATTTGACAGTTTACAGAAATGCCAACTACCATACAATATATGATTGTGAAAAAGTAATCTAGATTGAGATTAATGCAATAGATAAATAAAATGTTGTTTTTTTTTTTATACCTGACGCCTAGTAGAAAGAAACTATTTTCCAATGTTATAAACTTGAACAACTTTTATTAAGAACTCAGACTGTATGCCATATGATGATGCAATAGGTCATGCCAAAAATAAAATCGATCATTCAAGGGGAATATTCCACATTAGATTCAGACAATCTATTCAAAAGACCTGAAACATTTGAAAATATAAAGTATGCCAGATTTCAATTTCAAGATATAAATTTTTAAAATTCATCCAAAACCATCATCCTCTCCCGTTTTTCTGATTGGGCATTAAATCACCATCATTCTCACCTTCTAGTCCTTGCTCCTTGATTTTATTCTTAGGTTTCTTCTTGGAGCGGTTGTTCTTCATAGGACCTGTAGAAAGATTAGTTTGTATATGGTTGTTTACTTCATATCTAAACATCATCGATCTCAGTTTAAGGTAAAGCTAGTTTCTATATGTGCATCTTTGGTAGGCAGAGTGACACAAGAAAGTGTAGTGTACAGCTTTGGCACCTTGTTATATATTATCATAATAAAAGCTATACTCACAAAATAGAACAAGTTCTTTCTGTATGTTAGAGTAGAATTTTGTTATAGCCAAAAAAAAAAAAAAAAATCAAAATGAAACACAAACTACTCCTAAAAGACAATATTTATCAGAACCCATATGAACATCATGAACAAAACCAAAAATAGTCTTCAATACTAGATAGGTCAATTGTAACACTTATTGACATTGAGCAATTGCTTCTCCATTAACGCGGGGTAACATCTAACTGCTAGGAAGGCATTTTGTCTCTCCAAACTATGTTTTTATGTGTGGAACCTTATATTTGTTCGAACCTCTGGCTTTCAAAATTGAAATCATACATGGATGTAAAGTAAAAACGTATGATTCAATTTTGTGGCAAGTATTCATCAAATGACTTCTGAACAGCCTCTATGAGCACATCTATAGAGTTGGGTGCCTGTTGGTATTGTAGTCCCTGTATGTCGCATTAAAAAAACCAAGGTCTAGAACATTATATCTGGAGAATTCGGTGGTTGACGGATCAAAGTATGGCGAAGCCATCCTTAGTAGCATTACTTTGAAAATACTCATCATCCAAACCAATATGAGGTTTCGCATTGTCTTGTTGGATAAATATTGACTTCCTGCATCAATTCTGGCACTTACTCGGATACGAAGCGCAAGAGTTTCTCAATTATGTAAGATCGATAAATTTCCTTATTGATAGAATTGATTGTTTAGTCTCCATGGTTCCGGCAGAACAATTTTTACTACTCCTCCTTGCAAGTTCTTTATTACGAAAGGAAATATCCCGATTTTTCCAGAAAATAATTCATTCCCTGATTCATCAAACCTTGGGCGTGTCACTGCAGTCAGAAACATGACTTAGTAATAAAAGTCTTACTTACATGTGCGTAAAGGCTCGTCTCTGTCAGGCAGGAGTTAATCTATTCTTTGACGGCTTTGTCATGTAGAACCACTCCTCATCAACATGAATAATATTTTCATGGTTACAAACCCCAAACAACTGGGGTTGTTGCAATGTTCAACATCGATAAACAAAAGCGTATTCTAGCTTTCATGTTTTCCACATTCAATAAAGAGTTTTATGCATTTGAATGACAACGTATGGAGCCCTTTTAATCGCCTAAACAATGTGTCACTGACAAATTTGTGACAGCAGATAAAGACCTCAGTGACGTCCTTCTTCGCAAAGAATATTTCAAAATTGACTGACGTCAATTTCCAGACGCTTACGCCACAATTGAGTGTCTTTGCTAGATACATTAGTGTTAGAATCCAAAACTTCATTTTCTTTCCCGTTGCCAAATGTGTTGGACTGTACGCATACTAACTGAAAATAATTGAGCCACACCAGATGTAGTGTTTTCTTCAATTGTCCATTAACACTTTGCTTCAATAGAGATTCAAAAATTGCTTGTCTTGTTCATTTGTAAGGTTTTTTCGACTCACATGTGTATTAACTTTTTCGGTTATGTCATCAACTTCATTCTTAGCTTCTATGTTGGAAGAACATTTAATCAATTTCCCCAAGTACACCTCTATTATTACATTGTTGGCCATGATGATTGACCGAACAGAATTAAAGAGAACAACAACGAGTGAGGGACGAAAAAAATTAAAGAACTGAAGCAGCGTAAAAGAAAAGAAACAGATGAAGTTGGTGGGAGAAACAAATGAATAAGACAAAATTGTTAAAATGTTATTTAAATAAGCGGAAAGTTTCCCACTTTCAAAGTCTCTCCCACCTGCAAAATTAGGAGAAAAAATGGTGGAGAGAGGAATTTTGTTTTTATTAAAAATTGTGCCCACAACTAAAACGTCAATTAAAAGAAAACGGAGGAAGTATTTGGTGAATATTCAAAAATAAATAATATTTAAAAATATAAAATAAATTAAATTATTAATATTTAAAAATTCACATTATAAAAATGGCGAAACCTGGTTACAAGAAGTCGTCGGCCCTTGGGCTTTACTTGTCATAATCGTGGACAACCGGATTGGTTGCTTTTCATGAGGTCGGCAGGTTAGGCCTGGCCAAGGGGTACCCATCCCAGCGCCCATTGCATCACTAATTAAAGTGAGGAGGTTGTCATAATTATTTAATTAAAAAACATATTTTTTAAAATATTATATGTATTTATTTATTTTCCTGCTCGTACTAGATTGGCGTGCGTGAACCTTTCAATATCATATTTGGGCTTCAAATCCTCTTTAACATTTAGCCCCAAAACTGCTACCATACCCGCCGACAACCGGGCGTGTAAACCCGCCGATCACCCCCCTACACTGAACCTCAACATAAATTTGGCAAATGACAGTGACGCGCAAGTCTATGGACTGACGTTATTCCTTAAAATCGCACACTGAAAAGTCCCCGCCACAGCTAAACCCCTTAGCCAAAATTATGTCCACGTCACGAGATACACTCTGTGTTCGTCTAATTGGACCGTGTGACAAGCGGCATAGAAACACGTGAGTCCAACACCTTATATCTGCGCTATGATGCTTCTGGAGCAGGCTCTTTAGTGCACCCACGCTTCTCGCAAATCAATTGCGATTCACGAATGTCTCTGCCACCGTACACCTGTAAGATAAGGAACTGTAAGAGGAGAGAAAGTTTCTAGAGAGAGAAACTGGAGAGAAGATCTGATCGAAGCGAAAGGTAAAAGGCTCGAAACCCTAAGTTGTCGTCGTTGTCTTTTTTTCATGCGCAGTAGTGCTTTTAGGTTTATGAAATACTAGATCTTGTGGTTGCGGAGAGAAGCCCTAATTTTTGTTGCGTTTGTCAGTCGGATTAGTTTTTTTTTTTTTTTTTATTGGTTGGTTTTGAATTGATTGAGGGATTTGCGTATAGTAATTAGGGTTTTGCTGAGTAAATAGATGTATGTATGGCTTCGGGGCCAATAGTTGGAGGAACTGATGGGGCTAATAGAGAGAAGCAGAGATATTCGGAAAGCAAGGTTTATACAAGAAAAGCTTATAAAGGTCCTAAGAATCAGAACAACAACACCGCCGCTAACAACAACAACAAAAGTGCCCCGACAACAACAGCAACAACAACCACCACCCCGGCAGTAACCACTACAACAACAACCGTCACGGGAACAACCACAACTGTCCCGACAACAATAACCACACCCACAGCCCCTCCGACAGCAGCTACCAAAACATTAACCACCCCGACAACAGCTACCACCACCGCCCTTGCAACAACAACCACCACCGCCACCACTACCGTCACAACAGATATTACCCCCAATGATGACACCAACCAAAACAAGGAGAGCAAGAATATCAGCAACAACAACGACGAGAGCAACAACGAAGAGAACAACAACAACGACAACAACAAAGGGGAGAACAACGACAACGCCAAGAGCTCAATTCAAGAGGCGCCCACCCAAACCCTAGCGGTAGAAGATACGAATTCGGCCCAGCAACCGTTAATTTCTCGTTTAGATGCTGTCTCGGATGACTCTTCTAGTCTTAATAGGCAACAGATTGTGGCCTCTACCACGAGAGTGCAGGCGCCTTTGGGGAATGGTGGGGTGAAGTCGGGCTTGGAGAATAAAGTTAAGATTAATTTGGGTTCAAGGTCGAAGCAGGAGATGCGTCAAATTAGGAGGAAGCTGGAAGGTGAGCTTGATACGGTGAGGAGCTTGGTGAAGAGGATTGAGGCAAAAGAGGGGCAAATTAGTGGTGGGTTTAGTAATTCGCTTGTGCCAGTGGTAGTGAGTGATGGAGTTGATAATGGAGTGAAGAGGGTTCATTCAGAGGTTGCTTCTGTGGGAGTCCCAGTTCCTCATAGGGCTATCAGTATTAGTAGGCAGTCTAGGCCTTTGAATCAGTTGAGTATATCAACGTTGGAGAATGGTCAAGCACTGAGTGAACATGTGGAGAAAGAGAAGAGGACCCCGAAAGCCAATCAATTTTATAGAAATTCAGAGTTTTTACTTGCTAAAGATAAGTTCCCACCAGCTGAGAGTAACAAGAAGTCCAAATTGAATGGGAAGAAGCAGGCAGGAGGGGAATTGGGACATGGGTTTGGACCGGGAAGTAAGGTTTTCAAGAATTGTAGCAATTTGCTTGAGAAATTGATGAAGCACAAGCATGGTTGGGTGTTTAATGCTCCTGTTGATGCTAGGGCTCTTGGTTTGCACGATTATTTTGCCATTATCAAGCATCCAATGGATCTGGGAACTGTGAAATCAAGACTGAACAAGAATTGGTACAAGTCTCCAAAAGAATTTGCAGAGGATGTTAGACTTACCTTTCATAATGCTATGACATATAACCCAGAAGGGCAAGATGTTCATGTAATGGCAGAACAATTATTGAAGATATTCGAGGACAAGTGGGAGGTTATAGAGTCAGAATATAATCGTGAGATGAGGATTGGTGCAGACTATGAAATGACTTTTCATACACCCACATCAAGAAAGGCTCCTCCACTGCCACCTCCTCTTGATATGAGGAGGATTTTGGATAGATCAGAATCGATGACATACCCTATCAATCCAAAAACAAAACCCATTAGTCTTACTCCGTCGAGTAGGACCCCTGCTCCTAAGAAGCCCAAGGCAAAGGACCCACATAAAAGGGACATGACATATGAGGAGAAGCAGAAGCTTAGTACCAACCTGCAGAGTTTACCATCGGAGAAGCTGGACAATATAGTACAGATTATAAAGAAGAGGAATTCTTCACTCTTCCAACATGATGATGAAATTGAAGTAGACATTGATAGTGTTGATGCTGAGACTCTGTGGGAGCTTGATAGGTTTGTTACCAACTACAAGAAAAGTTTGAGCAAGAACAAGAGAAAGGCCGAGCTTGCAATTCAGGCCAGAGCAGAAGCTCAACAGATTGTCCAGCAACAGGTAAAGCCTTGAATTGTACCCTTGCTCTCTGTTCCTCTTCAAAGAGGGTCAAGTTGCTAAATGCTTTCTATTGTCCTTTATTTCCAGGCCCCAGTCCAAGTTGTGGCAGAGGTGCCAAAAGTAATCAGAACAGGTAATGGTCTTATGTTACAAGTATTGGTGGAATTTTGGGTAGTCATTCCTTATTGATTGGTATAGATTTGATGATTGACTTTTTCTGCTGTTGGTAGGTGAAAGGAATGCCTCTTCTTCATCACCAGCTCAGGTGGAAAAACAAGGTGATAATGGGAGTAGGTCAAGTAGTTCAAGTAGCTCTAGCAGTGATTCTGGATCTTCTTCAAGTGGTACTGTGATGTATCTGTAACTATGTTGAAAATCCATAGTAGTAGTAGTTCAATGCTTTGTTGAAATGTTTTGCCCCATTTATCTCCCTGATTTTATTCTTATTTCTTTTTGCAGATTCTGATAGTGAAACATCCTCATCTGGATCTGATGGCGGGAATTCACCCAGGACATGACATATCTTGTCTAGGTAAGGTCATACTACTTGTATGTTATTTGGTAGTTTGAGCTCTCTTATCTCTTGACTAATGCTAATTTTATGTTTGGGTTTGAGTATCTTCTTTTTATACATGTATCCCTGTTTTGAGATTCTGAGTTCTAATAAAATATGGCTTTTTAAAATTTATTTGCTGTTATGGTCTTCAGTGATAACTTCTTCTATGACAACATAGAGTTACAGATAGCCTAATTTCGCTTTTTGCGTAGTTGGTTGATTGTAGCAATTGATGGTAATGATGGAGAATTTCATGGACGCAGACATTGGACTATTGTGATGTAGACAAGCCTGTTATTATTTAGGTTGGGGTATATTTGTACTTTTTCCCTCAAGCACATGTTATTTATTGTCGTTGGGGTGTGTTGATCTTTGGAGCTGTTGGTTTCAATTATGGCTAATTTGCCATGCTAGCCAAAGATCTGATAACTGTGCTCTTTAAGTGGGAAAAGGGAAAGTTGGGTTAGATTCAAGTAGAGTGGATTTGCATTTCTGTGAAACTGCTGCACAATCTATATAGACGATGCTATACTTTGGCACGAAGACGTGGAATACCTTGTTGGTCTTGAGAGAGGGAGGCAGGGTGTTAGGATGGAAGGCACTTGGGTGTCCTGTTAATTGTAAAGTTCTCAAACCTGTGATTCTAGAAGGTATAATGGGTATTTGTTTTCTCTAGCAAGCAAGCATGACCTGTGAAGAAGCAAATATAAAGTTATTTCTATATTTTGGAATTTTGATGAGGATGGAGTTTTATATTTTTGGGTGGTTTATACCTTGACTGAGGATAGACCTGATGTAACTTTTGGGGTTGTATAGGGAACTTTTTGAAATGGTTTCTATTTTCTCAATGGAGATGTTATACAGACATATACAACAACATATTTCATCGTGTCACCCGCCTCATGATATTTGTTTTTCGTCCAGTTGATTTTAGTGATGTTTTCTATCAACTTCTAGCACTGAAATTTGATAAATGTTTTTGTTTTTAAGTTGTCAACTACATCGTTGCTTGCAATTTATGCCTATGGAAGGTTAGAGAAAATTACAACACATGGAATTGCAAACAATTAATGACATGCAAACTCCACTTTTCCTTTTATTGTTTTTGGTCAATGTCACAATAGATTATTAATCTAAATCAAGTTTACTTGTCATTGTGTTTTGCTTTAATGTTTTTGCTAGCTTTGCATGGACCATTTATATATTTCATGGAATTAGATATCATAAGGTTCTCTTTAAATGCTTTTTCAAGGGTTCGAAAATCCTGAAGTTGGTACCTGCCTTATTCGCTAATGTAGTAGTGGATTCTTGAATGCAAGAAAACGAGTCCATGTTAAAAGTTAGAATTACCATCTTGAGATTTTTTGTTTTCCTTGTATAAAAACAATCTCTTGTTCTTATACCTTCTGGCATCTTGAATTTTCTTAGTTGCCGCTGGATTGTTTGTGTGATATTACGGCCACGTGTTGGCAAACAATTTTCCTTAGTTGTGTCACATTCATCTGATTCTGCTTTTGGCCTTGCCTATAATATGTGATCCCAGCACAAGAAGGCTGGGTGAAAATTAGTTTTGTATTTCTTGTTAACTCCATAAATTACTGAATATTTATATAATAAATTTCTAATTATTTATTAATTTTGCATGGTGCTTACTAGCTTTTTTTTTTTGGTTGTGTAAGTTTCATATTTTTCTTCTTTATCCATTTTCCTTTTCTTCTAGGTCTTCTGAGTTTTACTTTGATATCTGTTTGAAGCCTCACTTGTGAAGTTCTGTTAAGATATAAAATATATGTTTGTCTCTCATGTGTTTCTTGGACTCCTCATCAATAATGTCTATTCTTTTACTTTCTGCATTCTGCACTTGTGAAGTTCTGTTAAGATATAAAATATATTGTTTGTCTCTCATGTGTTTCTTGGACTCCTCATCAATAATGTCTTTTCTTTTACTTTCTGCATTCTGCAGTTGACTAGTATTTTTTTCCGTGATCGACTATCTCAACTTTCTTACTAGATGATTTGGACACCATTTATATTTGCTTTGACTCGTAATTTTATTGAATGTGACAGATTCTGGAGTTTAGGGTAGATGATTACTATTTGCTGGGCTGAAGGTGGTGATTAGAATCAGAATCTGCGTATTGGTGTACAGTGGAAAAGCTCGCAAGGCCAGCAACCATGGCTGTATCTTGATGTCGTCAGAGCTAGGGCTTTTAGTATGTAGGGTGGCTTATCTGTCTTGTCCGAAATTTGTATAATATCTTATCCAGTAGAATATTGTAATGATTAGAAGTAGTTGGTTTGTTTGCGTAGCTTGTGTACATTGCTAACTACCGCCACTCATCTTAGTTTCTTCTGCCGATTCAGAATTCTTTGGTGTTATACAAAAATAGTCTGTAATTCAAGTTAATGGAGTTATGATGGCTTCATATGAAAATCATTTTTGTTCATGGTTGTTTGGAACTTTTGATTTTGGTTTGGACAGGTTTGTTCCGAGGATGTGCATGTGGACTGGAGGCACCTATTATATGATTCAGCCCACGCGAGTTTGTTTTGTCGAATGCTGTATACTATATAGTACTTATTTTATTTGTATTATTTACAGGCAAGAATCAGCGCTACGGTTGGAAACAATTTACTTTTATCCAAGGTTATCTGTATAATTATAAGAAATTTACTTACTAGGTATTAAGTTTATTTGTAATTCGTGGCAAGCTCAGTGTCTGCTTTCTTACTCATCCAGTGGTGTGAAAATTGCTAGCAAATCAAAGGGTGAATGCAGACAAATACATGGATCATTGTTGTCAAGTCGCCATTGTGATGAAGGGTTTATGAGTAATTGTATTAGTATCCAAGATTTATCTTAAAATTGTTAGGGGGCAAATGATCAAAGAATAAAGTTAGGGACATCAAAAAACCTGCACCGAAATTGTGTACCGGCCTACGTGTAACACATCTTTGATTTTTTTAACAATTTTTTTTCTAGTGAACGGTCGTCCATCAAATTTGAACAGTCGTTCACTCACATGGACGCCTGTCCATATTATATGGACGGGCGTCTATATATAAGGGATAGGCGTTCCCATTTAAAGGACGTCCGTCCATAAATAAAATACAATAAAATTTTTTTATAAACATTTGTTATGGACGGGAAAAATCTTTGGGGACGGCCGTCCATAAATTTTGGACGGTCGTCCCTTAGGTTTGGACGGGCGTCCATACTTTAAAACAAAAAATATATATATTCTAAACATGGATAATGCTTCTTCTTCTTCCTTTCGGAAATGTTCCATTTTCTTTCTCTTGGAATAACGGCGCCATGCAGCTTGGATGAAGCATGCGGCCCATGTCCCTCCACTGTTATGAGTAGAACCTGAAGGTGTGCTGAACCTGTCTACCGTGAAGGCGCCTGAATTGAGTGGCCGCAAATTTTAACTCTTCAGTGACAGAATAAAAGCCTGAACCTCTCTCATAGCCTTCATCGTCCAGGTAGAGGATGGAAGGTTAATGCTAGATTTGGGTTCCAATGCCCAGGTCAAGAGCTCCTCGCCACAAAAGTCCCTTCTGGAAAAGTAAATTGTTTTGATAGTTAGTTTTTGTTTTGAAATCCATTGTTTATCTGTATGTTCTTTTTAATTGTTTTTTGTGAATGTGTAGACTTCTCAGTGTCATGTTTGCTTTAGTTGAGTTATTGGCATTGGTTTTATGGTTTAGTTTGTAGCGTGTAAAGAGGGATCATGGTTATCTGGAAAAGTAAATTAATAGTGGCTGGAGAGGCGATCAGTTTTGGCTTGGCGAAGAAGAAGAAGAAGAAGAAGAGCGAAGAAGGTGTTTTTTTTTTTTTTAAAGTATAGACGGGCGTCCAAACATAAGGGACGACCGTCCAAAATTTATGGACGGCCGTTCCCAAAGATTTTTTTTTTTTTTCATATTTTGATTAAGGACGGACGTCCCTTATTTGCGGACGCCCGTCCAAAAGTAATGGACGACCGTCCATAACAGATGGACGGCCGTCCCAAATGTTTATAAATTTTTTTTATTGTATTTTATTTATGGACGGGCGTCCTTTAAATGGGGACGCCCGTCCCTTGTATATGGACGCCCGTCCATATAATATGGACGGGCGTCCATGTGAATGAACGGCCGTCCAAATTTGATGGACAGCCATTCACTAGAAAAAAATTGTTAAAAAAATCAGAGGCGTGTTACACGTAGGCCGATACACAATTTCGGTATAGGTTTTTCAGTGTCCCTAGCTTTATTGATGATCAAAAGGCCATATTGGTTTTGAATTTAACTAAAAGGCTATCTAGTTTTTTAGTCTTTATTAAATGGTCTTATTTTTTATTAAGACAAACTAATAACAATTAAACACTAATTATGACTTAATTAGGATTAATGAAGTATTGTGTAATCTTTTAAAAATTATAATATGTCATCAAAAACCTAAAATTTTTGCAAACAAACCCAAACATAACATCTTCTTCTTCTTCCTCCCGCCATTAATGCATTCCTCACCTGGTTGCTGTTTATTCTAAGCTTTGTGTACATTTTCTTCTTCCTCTTTCTTGTATATCTTCCTCTTCTTGCCATTTACACTATCTTCTTCCTCCGCCATTAACATCTTCTCCTCCACAGATCCTCCTCCTCCTCCTCCTCTTGACATTTGGTCCAAGTATGTGTATTTCCCTTTTCCCTTTTATATTTCGATTTACAAAGATTTAATAATGGATTGGATTTGGGTTATGATTTTGATTTAGTTGTTTAGGTTTGGGTTGTGTTTGATGTAATGTAAGTTGAAAGGAGTGAAATTTGTTGAATATTTTCTTGCATTGCGGGTAACTGGGGGTGGTAGCACCGATTGTAGGTAGAGATGACTGAAAATGTGTTCTGGATATGATGGATCACCTAAGCGATCTGGTATGTTTGGTATAATGCAGCAGATCGTAGATTGCTTAAGCGAGCATATATATGATAGAAGATCGCTTAAGCGATATGCTATAAGTTTGGTATATGGCAGTAGATCGCTTAAGCGATCTGCTAGAAGTTTGGTGTATGGCAGCAGATCGCTTAAACGATCAGGTAAATGGCAGAAGATCGCTTAAGCGATCAGGCTTATTTATACCAGATCGCTTAAACGATCCATTATATTGCTTAAGTGATCCAGTAAGCGATATACCATATCACTTAAGCGATACACCAGATCGCTCAAACGACTCTGCAAATGCTTTTTAAAATCTTTCAACCCTTAATACATCAGTTAATAATATTTTTTTCTTGCAGTATAGGTACTTGGCTATTATTAGACATGGGACAAGTTGTTTTGGGTGTTAAATATTTTGGTGAGTGGGTGGAGGAACAAAGTTGCTGGAAATTGATTGGAAAGAGCAAAGAAGTTATACCAATTGCTGTGAGCACAGAGGTGAGTTTTGATGAGTTGATTGATGAAATAATTAGAAGAGGTGATTTGAGTTGCTCACGTAGTGATATAGTTGTGAAGTTTGCTTTAAGCAGAGTTCCTGAACATTATAAGGTACCTCTTGCTATATTAAAGTCGGATGAAAGTGTGAAGTTATATATGATTGATGTGGGCGATAATGGTTCGAGGCCGATTTTAAGGGTTTCTTTTGTAGATAAACCATTGGAAGTTGGTTCCAAGGAAGGGGATAGCAAGGAAGTTGGCAGAGAGAATGTCGATTTTAATTTGAACTACGAGAGCATTGATTTCTTAGTTGAAAAATCAAGAGTATGCAGTGATTTGGGTGGTGAGGAGGACACTATAGAAGAGGTTAGTCATGTGCGACAAAATGAAAATGTTGAGGAGGAGGATCCCGTACATGTTCCGGCAGATGTAGAGATTCCTTTAAATACAGATTATGAGGAAGAGAACATTATGGTCCTTTATGCAGGTTTAGAGGTGGCAATTGCAGGTAGTGATGAATCAGCTCATTTTTTTATTGATGGATCGGACTTGCTCATAGAGTATTTATTTGACAACAAAGAGGAAGTGGTGAGGAAGCTAAAACTTGTTGCCATGAGAGATAATTTTGAGTTCATCACCAAAAAGTCTAATTCATCGGTATTGACGGTTGCATGTCGTGATTGAAAGTGCAAGTGGCGGGTTTATTGAAGAAGGTTGGCAGAGTCTGAAAAATTTATTATTAGCACATATACCCGTGAGCACACATGTGGTTTGAGACGTATTTCAGGTGAGCATCAACAAGTCTACTGATGTTATTGGACAATTTGTCAAAAGTCAGTTTGTTGAAGGGAAATGTCCATCTCCTAAGGACATTCAGAAACTTGTGCGCACATATTTGGGATACGCTGTTAGTTACTGGAAATGCTGGAAAGGGAGACAACATGTATAAGATTTAGTGAGGGGCACGCCGGAGCATGAGTACGCAGTATTAGAAGCATACCATTATATGCTTGAGTTGACAAACCAAGGAGGCAAGACGGCTTTGAAGTGGGACAAGAATATGAGGTTTAAATATTTTTTTGTTGCTTATGGTGCTATTATAAGGGGTTTTGTAAACATGAGAAAGGTGTTGGCTGTTGATGGTTGCTTTTTGACGAGAAAGTATGGAGGTACATTGTTGGTGGCCACTGCACAGGACAACGAGGATCACACATATCTTGTGGTATGGTGTGTGGTTGACTCTGAGAATGACAAGTCATGGACTTGGTTTTTTCAGCAATTACGTACGATAATGCCTGACAGTGATGAGTTGTGCATAATATCCGATAGGCACAACTCTATAAAGAAGGGGATTGCCACTATTTACCCTCAAGCACATCACAGATTCTGTATGAGGCACCTTGGTGAGAATATAAAATAAAAGTTTAAGTGTGCTGGCCTCCTTCAGACATACTACATGACTGCAAAAACTTATCGACTTGATGAGTTCGAGGAGCATGCACTGTTGGCAAATCTGAATCAAGGATGATAGAATTGCTAAGTATCTTGAGTATGATGTTGGTTTCGAGCGATGAAGTAGAGCTTGCTTTCCTGGAAGAAGGTTTGATGTCATAACCATGAACATAGTCGAGTCCATAAATTTGAAGTTGTTAATAGAAAGAGAGTTTCCAATAGTTGCATTTTTTGATGCAATCTAGAGGACATTGTCACGGTGGTTCCATGAACGTCGTATGAAGTCAGATAATTTTACCATAACCCTTATTCCATCAGCAGAAAAATTATTGCGAGAACGTATGGAACTGTCAAATGCACTGTTTGCCTATCCTCTTAATGCTCAAGAGTTCACCGTGCACAGCTACGATTTGGATGCCCTAATTAACCTTCTTAGTAAAACTTGCAACTTTAAAGTGCTTGACATTCAACGTTTACCTTGTCCTCATGCACTAGCAGCATTGAAACACCAACAGAAGCTGGATTTTGGTTCAAGAATTTACATGGAACTTTGCTCCCCTCTCTATATGGCAAATCACTACATGCTGGCTTATTCGAAAACGATATATCTAGTTCCTCTAGAAGAACAACGGGTGGTGCCGCCAGAGTTGGTTCACATCATCATCCATCTGCCATCAAGAAGTCCAAAAAGGGGAGAAAAAGAGTTAAGCGTATTCCATCAGCTTGTGAGGTTCCCCGAAGGATGAATAAGTGCTCAATTTACAAGCAACCTGGCCACAAGAGAAGCAATTGTCAGAATTGATCACACGCAGATCTATAAAATTATGTTCGAATTGATCAGTAGCAAGAAAGCAAGCAATCTGTAGATAAGATCAGATCGCTTAAGAGACATAAGATCGCTTGAGTGATCAGCTGTTATCTGCAGATCTGAACAGCAGACCGTTTAAGCGATCTTAGGTTGCTTAAGCGATCTGATGTTTAGATATGTAGATAACATTTGACCGCTCAAGCGATCCTCGGCCGCTTAAGCGATCTGCTCTTATATGTAGATCTAAACATTATATCACTTAAGCGACCTAAGATCGCTTAAACGTTCTGCTACTTAGATCAGATTTGAACACTAGATCGCTTAAGCGATCTGCTGCTCAGATCAAATCTGTGACCACCAGATCGCTTAAGCGACATAAGGTCGCTTAAGCGATCTTTTCTTATATGCAGATCTGACAAGCAGATCGTTTAAGCGATCTGATGAAGTTATTATGTTTCTTTTTTGTGGTGTATTAAACTGATTTTATGTCTTTGTATTTCTAGTTATGTCATCAAGAAGAAGGATGAAATCGAGAGAGTTGTCAAGGCTAACCGTTGAAGAGTTGTTTTCAATTTTTTATGTTTTAAATATAATTGTTACCTTGAATAAATCATCCTTTATAACGTATTAAATCAAATTAATTATTTTTCATTTTCATCCATTTTAAAAAGGGTTTAAGTAAGTAAAATTTCGCATATTACCTCTATATGACACTGATTGCTGCCCAAAGAAGTAAGACAAGCAAAATAAATATTATTAACATAATTGTTGTATCAAGATAATCAATCAATCAATCAATTTACTGAATTAGTCACGAGTGTAGTAGTTAGTAGAAACGTACCTCATTTCACAAATATAGATGGTTATGATTGAATATAGAGCTCACCCACAATGTAGAATATAATTTCTCACTCAAATGTGCATAATATCAAAAGATTGGCGAGATAAGAAGCAAAATGACCTTGGTCGCTTAAGTGATCATGAATTGCTTAAGCGACCAAGGCCAAAAGTGAAGAATCGCTTAAGTGATCTTGATTCTGCCTTGGAAGAATCGCTTAAGCAAGACCTTAGATCGCTTAAGCGATTGTGCACCTGGAGTGACTTGATTCTGCCTTGGAAATGATCGTATGATCGCTTAAGCGACCAAGGGTAAAAGTGAAGCATCGCTTAAGCGATCTTGATCCTCGCTTATACGTGATCGCTTAAGCGACTAAGGCTGGACATACTGGATCGCTTAAGAGAGAGCTAAGATCGCTTAAGCGATCCAGTATAGTCGGATGACCTTTATTCTACCTTTGATAAGATCGCGTAAGCAATTTATTATTGCTAAGCAACCAAGGCTAAATAGACAGGATTACTTAAGCGACCAAGACTAAATAGACAGGATCGCTTAAGCGAAACCATATATCGCTTAAGTGATTAACGGTAATTTACTTTGGTACTTTAAAAACATTAAAATTTGTATTATATAGAATCATTCTATACTTTAATATTTCTTTTTCATGTTTATGTACAGAAGTAAAAGAATTAATTTAATTAAAATATAATTTTGAAAAAAAAAATCGATTAAGTAATATAAATAATCAAATCAATTAACACAAGACAGATCATGTTCCACTGAACTAATCGTACAATCAAAATTAAAACTTATTTCAATCTAATCATTCTGAAATACATTATCTATATTTATGAAATCAAGTACGTGCTACTAATATGTCACGCTATTCATCCATATATCATACGGTTGTAACCTTAATATGTGTTGATGGAATTAGGTTGCAAATAATCCTTTTTAATTGGCCGTAATAAGTGTTACTAACAGATGTCGCTTAACATTAACGTTAATAATCATGTGATGTTGTGGATGTCCGAAGTTCGCATTAACGTCACTTAATATGGGGTTGACAACCTACTCCAAAAAAAAAAAAACAAAAAAAAAAAAGGAATCGCTTAAGCGATCTTATCATCACTTAAGCGATCCAATGTTTATAAACTTTCATCGCTTAAGCGGTAATGTTAATCGCTTAAGCGATCTTGAAAAAGGCATAATAAAAATAATCTGAATACACTCGATCGCTTAAGAGATTTCATTTCTCACTTAAACGATTCTGTGTATTTAGCATTAGTCGCTTAAGCGATCTAGTACAGTCACTTAAGCGATCACGTACAAGCAAGAATCAAGATCACTTAAGTGATGCTTCACTTTTACCCTTGGTCTCTTAAGCGATCATGTCCAAGGTAGAATCAAGATCACTTAAGCGATACTTCACTTTTATCCTTGGTTTCTTAAGAGATCTAAGTGATCACGTACAAGGCAGAATCAAGATCTGCTCAGGTGCACGATCGGTTAAGCGATTTATTGTCTCGCTTAAGCGATTCTTCGCTTTTACCCGTGGTCGCTTAAGCGCTTAAATGATCAAGTCCAAGGCAGAATCAACATCTGCCTAGATGCGCGATCACTTAAGCGATTTACTGTTCCGCTTAAGCGATTCCTTGCTTTTACCCTTGGTCGCTTAAGCGATTTGGTATCGCTTAAGCAATCAAATCTGAGGCAGAATCAACATCTGCCCAGATGCACGATCGCTTAAGCGATTTATGGTCTTGC
Source organism: Pistacia vera (assembly GCF_008641045.1). NCBI lineage: Eukaryota > Viridiplantae > Streptophyta > Magnoliopsida > Sapindales > Anacardiaceae > Pistacia > Pistacia vera. Next base: position 488,827 of record NW_022196474.1, read on the forward strand.
TTAAGCGATTTTTCATTTTAACCCTTGGTCGCTTAAGCGATCAAGTCCATGGCAGAATAAAGATCTTCCCAAATGCACGATCGCTTAAACGATCCTGTATAGAAAACCCTTGGTTGCTTAAGCGATATATGTAGTCGCTTATATATCGCTTAAACGACATGTGCAGTACATATTTTTTCCAGCTTTTCTCCTGAATTTTGACAAACTAAAATCACCAACACATATTAATTCCATATTTTTTCCTGAATTTGACAACCTAATTGCATCAACACATCAATGCCATGTAACAAGAATACTAAATAAACTCAAACTCAAAAGAGGGAAAGAAATACTAAATTGCTTTTGTACAAATATGAAATTTGTCAATTACATTAAATTACAACATTATATACAATAAATAAATGTCCTATATACACTCAAAACAAAAGCAGGGCTGGCAGCCTCCATCCCCCCTCTTCATCATTCTCTTTAGCCACTTCCCCATCCTCCAAAATTATCCAGCTCACCTTCAGTAGCAACAACAACCTTTTCGTCTTCTTCTACAACACCCTTTCCAACATTATCCAGCCTTGGCCTTAGCCACAATGCATACATAACAGCACAGCCCAAGTATCAACAGTCGAACGCCTAACAACATCAGTTGATCCAATTCAAGACAACCCAATAAGATAACATCACATAAACTACAAAATTCTAAGTCCAAATTCCATACCTTTTGATGGCAGCATCAACAATGACTTGGATTGGGTTCTGATCAGTTAAAAGGGATCCATATGCCCATGAAAGCACTCAACAACCTAACACTCTCGATAGTTGCTCATTGTTTCGTCATTCAAGTCATCCATCGGGGTGTTGGTCATGTCAAACTCAATAAATTTTAGTGCATATACCCTGGAATTAGCACTACAATAGGAGGAAGACATTAGTATTAGAATCAACTTATAGAATAATTCTATTATGTAAATTTTATACAAAATTTACCTTGAGTCATTTGTCAGGACGGGAAGGTGCTTGAGTGGCCACTTTCCCGTTAGTAGTTCATCACCCAAGTGCTGAAACACCCCGCTGTCGTACAACAGCCGTGGGAACAATACACACAGTGACTGCAACTCCGTCTCCAACTTTCTCTCTCGACAAATACTTGGGTTGCAGTCAAGGATCTACAGCAAGCCCTCATCTAGTAGCGCAACGACGGTTATCCAATACATATCCTTGATGTTCATGATACAGTATTCTCTTTTAACGTTTGCCCAACTGTTGCTATGTTTGGGCCTTTCCCCATATACATACTGCATCATCCAGTCATCAAACTAAAAATCATCAGGGACACCGTTGAAGTCATCTGTGGCCAATCTTTTCCACTTGTCTCCCCTTGTTGCACCTATACCAATGACCTTTTTCATTAAAGTGTCATATGTGGTTACTAGCGTTTGGCCAAAGGCCACATCAGCGATGACACAGTGTGGATACAAAATATCATCATTACTGCTCTGTTGTAGCCTCATAAGTGTCAATACCTCATTGATGTGCTGCATCAAATAAAAACAACATGATAAATATACAATACCTTATGGAAAACATAAACAAAAATAAGGAAAAATAAGGGAAAATAACTCACTGAGTCGTCGAGCCATCTGCCCATCATCAACATCTTTTCAAACCACTCCCGGGGATAATCCCTGGTCTTACACTTCACATGTCCATCACTTCTAGAATCATTGTAATAGGCATATAAGAGTTTTTTCTTTTCCTCATCTATTGACCTATACAAATCGACCTTTAACTCCTCCGTTTTCACTTGCCCACTTCCTCCTCCATTTTCACTTCCCCACTTCCTTCGCGTCCTGCCTCACCCTCCTGCATTTTCACTTCTCCACTTCCTCCGCACCCTCCTCCATTTTTGCTTCTCCACTTTCACGGACTTCCTCATTTTTTTCTTCATTTTCCTCTTCTTTCCATACGTTACTGCCGTGGAAGGAGAAATTACGTGCTTACTCTTTTGGCTCTCTTTTATGCTCAGGTTGCACTGCAACCACTTTCAATACCCCACCAACTTCCTCCTCCACCCTACCAACTTTCTCCGCCACCCCATCAACTTTCTCCTCCATCTTTTTCATCCGCTCTTCCATATTCTCAAACCTTTTATAAATGGCTGTTGTAAAACTCTCAAACAAACTATTTATGAGGTCAACCACCTTATTCTCCCAAACCCAACGCCTCGGTAAAGCAGTACTTGTTGCATCGGTTTTCCAATTGGGTGGAGGCGTACGAACCTCTTCATCCTCATCCTCTTCCTCCCTCCCGCTAAGGCATACGCATCGTCTAGTGCTTTGAATGATGTAACATACTCATTCCCACTTCACCCCTAGTAGCGGTGAGGAAAGGACGGACGACTCCCTGCAATAAGAAAAAAAATCAATCAAATTTAAGCCACATTTAAAAGCAAGTGAATATTCAAAAGATTATCCTTTAATCTTACCCGAGCTGCTTGAATCTCCATGTCTATTTTGTCGTAATCCCAATGGGTACACTTCTCGATGTGCCACCGCAACATCCTAAGAAATTGCGGTTGCTCATCTGAAGTCTTCATCCTCCCCCCCGCTTTAGCTAGGACAGGGACAACCTCATACATCCAAGCCTACATTGTTAAAAAACCGTCCATATCATAATTAAAACACATATAATACAAAAAATATAACAAAAAACTATTAATATTTACCTGCATTTCCCACGGGAAGCCAAACAAATTGTACGTGCTTGGTGTATTCTTCTCGACAGATTGACGATCCTTTAACGTCACGTCTTTTCCTTGCAGGGAGTCCATGGTTAGCTGAAATGATACCCATCCCCACAGATAAGCATTAAAGAAGTCCATGTTGCTTGCAACTTCACCCAATCCATATTAACGGCTTTTGTTGAGTCAGAAGCCATTAGGATCAAATGCATGAACCATACCAGGCATATCTTGAACCTCTCTGAAGAGGTATACCCTCTTTCTCCTAACATCTCCTCTAAATCGTGTCCCGTAATAGACGCCTTCCCCCCCAAAACATTTTTAGCCAAGTTATCGACTGCCCTACTGTTCTTTATTCTCTCTTGCTCTTCCGCATCTGGAAATGCCCCACATCTTAAGCCTGTCATCAGGGCATATTCCATCATCCCAAAACGTAGTGGCTTCCCATCCACCACGAACCACATTTCATTTTTTTTTTGGCTTTTAACTAAGTGCAGACACATATAATGCACTCCCTACCCCCAAAACGCTTTTTTCCAATTTTCTTCGATATTCACAAAATGACCGAAACAACTCTCTTTGAATCGGTCCATATCCTTCTTTTATTTCTGTAAAATCTCCATTATTCTCGTAAAAACTTGCCAACTTGACCTAACTGTGACCCTTATGGGGAAGTACAGTACCTTATCACTTATAACCTCCAACCCATAGTCTTTATAATTTACACTTAGGAAAATCTGCATGATCGATATAAACTAAATATCAGAAAAAAAAAAAAAAATCAAAACAACCAATAGACTGCCAATTTGGGGGATATGGGCTTCGAGGGCATCGAGGAGTGGGTGTTTTTGGCCTTGAGAGGACCAAGGAAGCCAATGCAAGCCCTACAGAGGCTGTTGTGGCAGGTTCCATGAGGTTGGAAGGTTGAGGATGCCCTCCTGCCCCCCTATTCTGCCACCTCCTGCCATCCTCAACCCTCCAACCTCCCACAAACAACCTCCATTGCCTTCCCCCATACTCTGGAACCCAAACAAAGCCACTCCCCCGATCCCCGCCAATTGTTCGACAAAATGCCACAACCACCATAACAATAAAACCAACTACATATCCCCCAAATTCACACAAATCAATCAAATTCAAAACAACAAGTAAAAAACGTACCTTTTCTTCATCGACGTCCTCCTCCTCGCCTGAATTCTCGCCAGCATCCTCCTCCTCGCTTGAATTCTCGCCAGCATCCTCCTCCTCGCTTGAATTCTCGCCAGCGTCCTCCTCTTCAGAACCATTTTCCGATTCTTCTCTTTGTTCTTGTGCCGCCGTTGTCTCCCTTGCCTTTGGACCACCTTCACTCATCGGATGATCCACCGGAGCGTCTTCTTTGACAGCCTTTGAACCGTCACTGCCGACGGAGTCTAGGATTTAAAGTGGGGTTGAGTTTTCCTCCTCTTTGTGAATATCAACCGTGATTTTGTGTAAGAAAACTTTAGGATCGAATATTTGCCGGAATAGAGCACTTTCATCGTCGGAAATGGCAAAGAAGTCAAAGGTGTTCATCGGTCATTTTTTTGGGTATTTGGCTCGATTAAGCGATTTTGAAGGGTGAGGGTCGTTTTTAATTTTCAAAATTTAAACAAACTTCTGTTAATTATAATATTACCTACATATGTTTAAATCTTTTCAGTTTAATCCATTTTATATGTTTAATGAATCCTAAGTGTGCCATGTCAATTTTTCTAAATTAAAAAAAAATTACAAAATATTTTCAAGGTCATTTTTTTAACAACAAAGCTACGGACACCGATTATTTTGCACCAAAAATGTGTATCGGCCTACGTGTACCCCTGACTCACACCAGCAGTCCAGACGTCTGATTTTTCTATAAATATTTTTCTAGTGAACGGCCGTCCATCAAATATGGATGACCGTTCACTTACATGGACTCCGTCCATATTATATGGAATGGGGTCCATTTACTACGAACGGGCGTTCCCATTTAAAGGACGCCCATCCATAAGTAAAATGGAATAAATTTTTTTTATAAAAATTAGGGACGACCGTTCATCCGTTATGGACGGCAGTCCCTTCATTTTGGACGGGTGCCCAAAATTTTGGACGGCCGTCCCTAAATTTTTTTTTTTTATTTTCATATTTTGGTTAAGGACGGGCGTCCGTCCAAAATGAAGGAACGGTCGTTCATAACGAATGAACGGCCGTCCCTAATTTTTATAAAAAAAATTTATTCTATTTTACTTATGGACGAATGCCCTTTAAATAGGAACGCCCGTCTATATAATATGGACGGGAGTCCATATAAGTGAACGATTGTCTACCGTTCACTAGAAAAATTAGGTATCTGGACTACTAGTGTGAGTCAGGGGTAAACGTAGGCCGCTGTACATTTTCGGTGCAAAATAATCTATGTCCGTAATTTTGTTGTTTTTTTAAATGCAAACTTGGGAGGTCTGGCTAGTTAAATTTCCTTAGATTATTAGTGACATATCACTCTGGTTATTCCATCTCTAAAACAAAACAAAATGCACCTCATATTCCGACTCAGACTGACGGCCATGCTTTTCCCCACACCAAAACACGTTTGCTCCTCATCTCCTCTGCCCAAACCCAAACCCGTTTGTTTATCTTCTTCTTCGCAATTCTCAGTATGGTCTGGTCTCCAGAACTGGAGAGATAATCCACTCAACGAGAACCGCTTTTGGGGACCCAATGGCCCCGAACCTTTGCAATACTCATCTACTTGTGATATCGATACTCATGCTTCAATTGGGTATGCTTCCTCTCTTGCAGAGCTTGGTGCTATTGTTCTTAACACCCCTGACCCTCTTTCCAAATCCCTTCTTTCTCACTTGGCTTTCTCTAAATGGCGCAATCTCAATTTGCCTATTGGAGTCTGTTCTCCGCCTTCTCGACCCGCTCGTCCTCCTAAACCTCAACTGGTTCGTATGTTTCTCTTTTCGTTCTACTTATATTGCTTCCTGCTTTGATGGGCATCTCGTATTTTGTTTATGTTCTCCTTTATGTGAACTTCAGGTTTCCCCAAAGGAAATTCCGTCTCCCAAAAACTCACCTTTGCCTCTTAATGCTTATATGCTTCACAACCTCGCTCATGTGGAGCTAAACGCTATTGATTTGGCATGGGATACCGTTGTTCGCTTTTCACCCAACTGTGATATTCTTGGGGAGGAATTTTTCGCCGACTTTGCTCATGTTGCTGACGACGAGAGCCGCCATTTCGCTTGGTGTTCACAGAGGCTTGCTGAGCTTGGTTTCAAGTGAGGATTTTTAATCTGTTGTTTTATACTTCATATATTATTGGTCCTTCTTACTGAGTCTAACCTTCGAAAAATCCTTCATGATTAGATATGGAGATGTGCCTGCTCATAATGTGCTTTGGAATCAGTGTGAGAAATCATCTGACAATGTTGCTGCACGTTTGGCCGTGATCCCCTTAGTCCAGGTAATCTTTTGCTCTTCAGTACATGCCCTTGCCTCTGTCATTTGTTCCATTTTGTGGATTAACTATGTGCAGAGTTCACTCAAGGTTATGAGAGTTCTACACATTAAATGAAGTGAAACAAATTTACATGATGAGTGTAACTTGGCGTGTGTGCTCTTCCTTGGAGATTCTTTATCGTTAAAATCAAAGTGGGAGGCTATGTTGGTTCCTGGATCAGCTAATGGGATGTTCACACTTTGGGAAAGAGAGGAGCAGACACATTGAGGGAACTCGTTGCCATTTTTGTGCATCTATAGACCTTGTGTGCTTTCTCTTCAAGAAATGGGTTTTGAAAGGGAGAGGAGAATTTCAACCTTCTTTTTCTACTCCGTTTCCAATGAGTTTTATTGTTCCCAAATTCTGATTCCATTTCATCTTTGTTTTCTTCTGAACTTTCTCTTTTTGCATCAAGTTCAGCATTGATTTACAAATATCATGTTGAGGGTTTTCCGAAAGTAACAGTCACTGCCTGCCAGAATGGGCTAGAACGATAGAGTGGTATGATATTCTTATTTAAAAAACAAACATTCAAATGATGCTACACTCATTCAAATACTCTCTAATGGTCTTTTTGCCTCAATTTGTACAACAAGAGCTTGGTGGAAGTCTATGTCTATCCTCTTTGGGGCTTTAGTGCATTGAACCTGTATGTGTACTTTCTCCTTTATTATACTGGATTGTGCAGAGATACTTATACATTTAAAGACCTTTCATAAGTGCAACTGTTTCTAGATTCTAGAGGGGCTTCTGCTCACTGAACTTGCATATGTACCACTTAAAATGAAAGGAAAAGGACACCATCTTTTCGTAGGCAGAATTAACTCCAGGCATTTCAAACGATTTGCTTCAATCCTAATATTTTCAGCTGCCCTTAGCTTTTCACACCACCAAAGCTTAATGCCAAACTAATTGTGGATTCCTAAATATTTCTTTTTTCTACTGTTAATCTGATTTGGTAAAAACTTACAGTTTACTTTCACTGTTCGTGTAGGAGGCTAGAGGACTTGATGCTGGGCCACGGTTAGTGCAAAAATTGATTGGGTTTGGAGATCATAGGACATCTAATATTGTCGCTAGAATCGCAGATGAGGAAGTTGCACATGTAGCAGTTGGTGTCTATTGGTTTCTTTCAGTCTGTCAGAAAATGGATCGGGCACCCTGTTCCACCTTTAAAGGTTTAGCGTCCCTTTTAAATTTCAGTGTAGTAGTTACTTGAACGGGTGTTAATTCATTGCAGGTTATGAAAAATATCAACCCTGATTATGGGTAATCATGCAGGCTTGTTGAAAGAGTACAATGTGGAGTTGAAAGGGCCCTTCAATTATTCAGCTCGGGATGAAGCTGGCATTCCTCGTGATTGGTAAGAAAATTATGTAATAATATGGCTGGAAAGAACCTTTAAGAGTTTTGAATTATAATGTTGTGGACAATTGTTTCCTTGGCTACAAAACAAAATGTGACTGAATTTTAAATTTGCATCGATATAAATAGTTGTTCTTGACAAGTTTCTTGCCTCATCTTTCGGCTAGGTATGATCCATCATCAGCTGTAAAACAGGACAAGAATCAAAAACAGGATGCAGATGACAAGCTTTCAGTGGTATGTTTAGCTAAAATTGCACATCCAATGCAACTAATTATAGAACTCTTAACCAACAAAGGATGTTCTAAAAGACCAACTTTTGTTACAGGTTTATGAGAGGCTTGCTTCTATCATCTCCATGGAAAGTGAAAACTCAAGTTTGAATAGCCCACCTAGATGATGCTTAATGATACAAGCACTTTCTCACTCAAAAGTATTTTTAGTAAGCAGGTTGTCTGAAGCAACAAGTGCTAGGTACTTGTTTTACCAATTTGATTCTTCAGCACGATGATGATTGGTAGTTTAGGATGCCATATGACTCCAAGTGCCTGGTTGCATGTTCCATCTCATGTGTTTGCTGTTCAAACATTTTGAACGTCTGGTGCAGCCGCATTCAAAGGTCAACTGATCTGGTGGCGCTATTTTTGTTTCATTTGTATGATGAAACTGTTTATTTGATAGTAACAGTGTATATAATACCCAAAAAAAATCCTCGTTTCTCAGCCTATGTACTCATATAAGAATCTATAAAGATTTTGATGATTCATCGAAGGAACATAGCTGGAATGGTTAAAAATTGCCTTAGTGTTCCTAGAGTCGGTACTTGATAGCTGTCAGTTTTATGGTTTGGCATATGGGTTGAATGGATACAGATGATTTCGTTCTCAGTAGTCAGTAGATGAGAACTTATTGGTCCATGGCTGAGAAAAGCAATTTTTTGAAATGACGGATGAGCAAGCCTCCACTAGATAGAATCAAAGAAATGGTTGTCATTCAATAAAAAATACATTATAATTAGAAAGAAAGTAAAGCAGATATGAATTGGGTGCTTGAATGGTGAGCTGACGAATCTTTAAGACAGCTCGAAGAGCATATATGCCAATATACAAAATGAAAATAATGTAACCACCTTGGCAAATCATGTGTTTTCTACTTCTTCATGCAAATACTTGAAGCATCCATGTAAATAATAACCGGAAAAGGCTTTTACAACCAATCTACTGAAATTTTAACCTTCTCCATGTCCATATTTCAGCTTCTTTTGATAAAATGTAAATTGAGCTTGCTTGTGGATTTGGAAGCGAAAATTCTAAGGTTTTTCTCCAATGTTCACATAATAAATTACAAGATAACTCATCACGTTTTGAGCAATGATGCTAAGTGACCTTACCCAAATGTGATTTTTTGTTTTAAAAAAAAAAAAAATATGCAGTTTTTTATCAGTCGAGATAGAAAAAGAGGAGAGAGAAAGCTTCTTATAGAAAGAATTTTTTTTTTTTTTTTCAGTTAAAGATAAAACATATTAACATTAGCACTTTCTGTGAAAAAGAGAAGATGAAAAATGAAGCATAAGCTCAAAAGCAAATAATCCTTCAAGGGTTGAACTAATTTAAGACATATAAAAGAATTATCAGTAAATAAGAAGTAAAACATAATGTTAATTAATATAAAGATGCCACTGCCATCTTACCTTTTATAGAAGAAGCTTTCGGGTGAGGTGGTTTTGGTTGGTTCTACTTGTGTCAATTTGACCCTTTGTTGCTTTGCAGAAAAGTTAGAGAAAACGTGTGTATCTCTCTCTTCTTCTTTAGCAATCGCAATAGCATCCTCCTCCATAAACAGTATATACTTTAACCATATCATTTTCATCGCTAACTTCTCCATCAACCTACAAACAAACTAGAAATCATGTGCTGTGGAGATGGTGATTGTAGGCCATTGGGCTTTCTCTTGGGCCTTCCCTTTGCCTTTCTCTCCCTCCTCATCTCAATCGTCGGCGTCGTCGTTTGGATCGTGGGGTCAGTTTTCTTTCTCTCTTGGTCGTTTCTCTTTAATTTCTACAAGTTTTAGTTCTACTTTTTCCATTTTAATTCATTTTATTCTTCTGGGTACCTAATTCATTTTGGCTTCAAAACTCTTTACCGTTTTAAGAGATTTTCTGCTTCTGAGTTATCAAATTTCTTGATTTTCTTGTGGCATTTGTCAGTGTGTCTCAATTTACTCTACTGTGACGTGGTTACATAAGATTTAGATATTCTTTTGTCACTTGCCCATTTATTGGGGATGATTTGGTTTAAAACTAATTGATGATAAATTGGTAATTGGGCAGGTTGTTGTTGACTTGCATATGTCCATGTTGTTTGTGCGTTACAGTAATAGTGGAACTTGCTCTTGAGTTGATCAAAGCTCCTATCCATGTAATGGAATGGTTCACTTCGCAAATCCCTTGCTAATTCCATTTTTTATGCTACCTACTCCCTTCTGTGTTGTGTTCTTATTCCCTCTGGTTTTTGGTTGTGTATAAAGATATGTTCTTTTTTCTCTTATTACTTTGGTAATATTGAGGTATAATTCCTGTGTCTTGATCTACCTTTGCAGACATGGATGATACTCTGTTTGATTTTTGTTGATGTGAATTATTATCAATTTCTTTTCCATGTTCGTTTATGATAATTTTTAGATTTCACTAAATTGAAGTTCATCTGGACAATTGAGTAGGGTGCTATTCTCTTAAATTTTTGGAATTATCCAAATGATTTGACGCGGGCATACACATATAAAGACATTTTATTTATCAAGGAACCAGCAGTACAGGCTGAGTGTCTTCTCTTTTTTATGGTTTCGTAAAGACTGCTGAGAATGTATGAAGTTGATTGGAAAACAAACTTCATTGTGGTAAGGATTTATTTGGTAAAAGCAAATGGTAGATAGAGCCATAGAGGTCAAAGTTAGATATGACTAAGTGAACTACATGCCTTAAACATGAAGAGTAGGTAGGGGAAAAATAATAAATTATTCACAACTATGGTCTTAATTCATCTGTGTCTTTATGTGGTGAAATTATGTATCTATGCCACCATTTCAAGGGAGGAAGTGAATATATATATATATATATATAAAGTAGGTAGCTATGGTCAAAACCTTGCTTAAATTTCATTATCCAATTCTCTGGTGAGACATCGAGATTGGGAACCCCTTAGACTAGTCCTCTTGGCCTTTTCCAGTTTGTGCATGAAATAAGGATACAACCTGTGGAATTGTGCAAAATAGGCATTAATAATACCAGGTTGGTGTAAATCACGTTTTATTATCACACCAAACAGAAAGCTTTACCTGCCATTGGCATAACTCATAACTCTGTTCAAACGAAAGGCAGAATCCTTTAAACAGGATGGGTAGAATACAGCCAAGGAGTAACGTCTCCTTTGAAAGGATTCACAACAATACTAGTTTCCATCTATTATCTATAAATTTTGTTGTGTATTTTTCCTAAAATTCACGTTGAAATTTTTTAAAGTCTGGTATTTTCCTGAGTCAAGTGTCAACCGCTCTTTTAGCTTTTCTTAAGGATTTACATTCCAGTTGTTTTCTATATTGTAGCTAACACTTTTGATTTCTTATTATCCTTTTATTTTATCACAAGCATTTACATTTCAAAGTCCTTTAAGGAGTACCATGATTTGTGATTATGTTTTTTATTTTTTAATTGTTGTTATCTAAAGTCAAACTAGCAAGTTTTTAATGATATGCCCAGAGATAATTGCATTTACCCTTTTGAGGTGTGGGTCTACCATGTCCATATCCTGTAGTTTAAATAAACTACTAGATAAACTCCCCTATTCTAGCATACCTTAACCCACATATTGGTAGAATGAGTACTTTACACGTACACATAAGGGTAGAAATGCTAATTTACTCATCCCTACGTAAAAAAAAAAAAAAATTGAGGAAAACCACCATTGGGTGGTCTGATGTAAAATAGCAAAAGGAGGTTCCATGGGTTATTGAGTTCGAGTTCCCGTAGGCACTAATAGGGGTGATCACTGAGGCTTTTATCCGACTGGCAGTTCCAAGGCCTTGAGGGATTAGTTAAGATACGAGCAAGTTAGCTCGGACACCCCAATGATCTAAATAAAATTAAAAAAAATAAAAAATTGAGGGAAGGCATTTCTTAGGGTTTGAAAAGACAAGGTCTTGACCCTAGTAGATGTAAAGCTCAAGGGGAATAAGTGTCTCTCATACATCCTTCACTTGGGATTAAGAATAATTCTCATTTCTCTCAATGCAATTTCCTTAAGATAGAATATCATGACAACCTCTTACATCCGAGAAACATTCATTTGTCTCCCAAAAGAGACGTCGGATATCTCAAATAATAGTTCATCAACATAATTTATGGAGATGTTTGGCCAAAGAATATGTCCAGCAACAACTTTTGATAATTAACCCCCTGTTTGGTACACTTTTCAAATCTTATCCTATCCTATTGTAAAGAGTAAAAACGCGTTTATTTCTCAATTCAAAATCTAATCATATTCTATTCAACTCAAAACATACAATTACATTCAATTCACAATAAAAGTTTATAAATTAACAAAAACACTTTCACCTACTCAAGCCATTGTTGGTCGCTAGCAACCATCGCCAGTCGCTGCCACTGTCACCTTCGACGCTAGAATGATGCATGATCGATCGAATTTGGCCAATCGTGCGTCGATTTGGTCGTTTCCAACCAGATCTATCTGGCCGTTGACGACTGTCATATCTGTCTGGCAATCGACGACGGCTAGATTTTGGCCGTTAATGATGGCCAAAGAAGTCAAATCAGCGCACGACTGGTCAGATCCAACCGGTTGTACGTCATTCTGACGACTGTCGGCTAGAGCCGTCTCTAGAACATTTGTGACCCTAGGCAGAAGTTACTTTGGGGCCCTCTAATAATATAAGCATTATTAAAAAAAATATTTCATTTTTTTTTTTTTGACATTTTGAGATGAAAAATCACTAAGAGAGGTGAACAACAATCAGCATGCTAACAAGGTTAGGTTGGTGGGGGGTATTGGAGAGTAGATGTTGGAGAAGTGATGGGTGGTGAAATGGGTGATTTCCAATGCCAAGATTGACAAGAAAAGGCTTGAGAAGTCACGGCCCAAAAGGTGTCGATGGCCGGCGATTGGCAGAGTAAACGGATAAGGTATGATAGGGGTTTTGGTGAGAAGGTTGAGGGGAGGAAGATGGTGGTGTCGGGGAAGGCCAACAATGTCGGGTACATGCCAAAAAGGCTGGAAATGGCTGCCGTGTGGTGGAGTTGGGTTGCGAGATTCATCAAAAATTAGTCAAATCGAGGGCTATCAAGGTTGGGAAATGATAAAATGATGATTTCGGTCGATTTTGGTGAGAAAATCGATCGAAACCAAAATTGACCAAAATCAACTCCAAACCACTGACGGCGGAAGAGGGCTGGAGATGATTTATGTGAATGTCAAATTTTGGGATTGAATCGGGGGTGAGTAAATTGAGATATGTAAATAACTATTTTAGTCTTCCATTGTTAAAAGAGATTTAATGTGTTAATTTATGGGTATAAACTATAATATATAAAACTAGAGGTATAAATTTGTTATTTTGTTAAACTTTGGGTGGGAATATATGTAAAAAGTTTATAATAAATTTGGGCTTTTTTAACTTTTTTTGGGGCGCCCCTTGGCTTAGATAAGAAATTATAAACCATTTTCATTTTTGTAAGATATTCAAAAAAAAAAAAAAAAATTATAAAAAATTTGGGCCCCCATTTTTTTGGGGCCCTAGGCAGGTGCCTCACCTGCCTACCCCTTAAGCCGGCCCTGCGTGTCGGCCATCGTCTGACGATGGTGGTCGACTGTCGATAGTCAATTGTGTAGATATGGTTGTTTTTGTTAATTTATAAACTTTTATTGTGAAATGAGAGGAGGGGAATTAAAAAACAATCTAAATATTTTCAAAAAATGTATCAAACACATTCTTCATAATACTATCATATTTGATTTAATCATATCATATCTTATTCATAATAGTTGTTTAGAATATCATATTTCAGATAATGTGCGAAATAGGCCCTAATACTGTCATCCGAAGTGCAGGACTTCAGCATGCATATATATGATATGAAGAAAGAGCAAAATGCGGAATTAATGGTTGGACTTAAAGACGCAGTGAGCAATAACTCAGCGTCTGAAGGATGTGGAATCATAAAAAATTAAAAATTATAGGACTCTATAATAGCTTCGGTGAGGGCAATTCGTCTGCAAACTGCAATTACAGCTTTCCGAGAGAGCATCCTTGATTCATCAAATATTCGATTGAGGATTTTACCCATAAATTATAGAATGGTATAATTGGATGGCCTGAGTGTTAATATTCGTCTCACATTTCTTCCGGTCCATATATGTCAAATTTGCTATTCAAAAAGAGAAAAATTAACATGTTTTCTTTTTCTGTTCATCGATTAGTTAATGTTAACATTTTCTCTAATGCGTTTCTTTGTCACAGTAATTCATAAATCAACCTCCTTTAGTTAAATAATGATGAAATATATATATCTCTTTTAAAGTTTGCCATAATTACGCAGAATATTGGTCTATTATTTCGTTGACAACTTTGTAAAAAAATAAAATTATGGATATATATGGAGGTTTCTACATATAATATAAGATGTTTTAATAATTTAAAAGGAGATTTTTTTAATAAATTTCATGTAAAAATTAATGAATATCTTTGATAAATTTTGAAAGACCAGAAAGTTCTAGAATGCCAAAATAATAGCCAAAGATTTTCTTTCTTTCTTTTGCCATTCAGAATCTGATATTAATTTTCTTTCTTGTATTCATAATTACCCCATATAAGTTTTTATCCTGGAGCAGAATAAGACTGTCTGTGGTCCTCTCTTTCCTATATTATGTCTGAAATGTAGTGGAGTGAGCATCCTTGTCTCACGTTTCAAGATTCATCGAAATAAACTTTTAGCTATTGAATTATGGAAATGGAGTGACTACATACATGTAGTCATTCTTACGTCTTGATATAAAATTTAGTCAGGACCATATCTAATCATGTAAACAGATTCTGGATTGGTTCTTTTGGTTTTAATATGGACTGCCTAAAATATTCCTGCGGAATACTTATTGACGGCTATTGGATTACAAAGGACATCATACACCCATCAGATTTTGATAATATAAATGAGTATCCTTCCAGTTTGCGAATTTGTGTATAAACAGATAAATTATTATAACGCTCCTGTCTTTAGGTTACTTTTCGACAACTCAAAGCTCATTGTCATCTTCGTGATCTTTCAGTATCCAAGAGCCATCATCCTCTTGAACCATCCCCTTATTGTGCAGGCACCACCAAGAAACAGGCACCAAATACTCATCCTTCACAGCATCTAAATCTTTATTCACAAGCGCGATGTCCCGCTTAACTTCCAAATGAAACCCTCCCTTTTTCCCTTGAGTTCCAGCAACTCCATGGAGATACGGCTCAAGGTTATGACAACTTTTGAGGTCTCCAGGAAATTTCAAGTACTCTGACTTATGGGTGTTGATCACAAGCTCTTCTCCAACCGCGGTGTATCCTTTGATCATGGGATAATGGGGTACGATATCAGGTTCATTTTTCACACGTAAAATGTGAAGATCTTCCTTAGACTCCAAGATCTTTCGGAAGCCAATATCTCCAACAAGTGGGCCGGCAAAACAGAACGCCGTAACAGGGCAGTGCTTGTCAGGTTCATTCTTCGGCTTGTTGAGCCCATTGGCAACAATATCAGCTGCACTTAAATTTCCAAGAGATGCACCCAAACTGTGGCCAGTTATCGTGATGCTGATTTCCTCGCCCTTAAATTTTTCCACCAGTCGCTTCACCTCAGCAGAAACCTGTTCTCTAGCACTAGTTACATCATAAGCAGATCGTGGATCACTTGAAGTATACATAGATAACCAACCTCTATGAACTTTAGCATCAGTAGCTTCCCC
This sequence comes from Pistacia vera, assembly GCF_008641045.1. Classification (NCBI taxonomy): domain Eukaryota; kingdom Viridiplantae; phylum Streptophyta; class Magnoliopsida; order Sapindales; family Anacardiaceae; genus Pistacia; species Pistacia vera. Next base: position 504,446 of record NW_022196474.1, read on the forward strand.
GAATATAGGAGAAGCCGACACCAAAGGGAAATCAAAATCGTCAATCCATTCATATGCTTGGATCGTTCCTCGCCATGCAATTACAATGTCCCTCCTACCCAACAAAGCCTTTCCTTCGTCAGTAGCTACGGCTATATATCCGATCCAGTTTGACTCCTTGTGCAAAGATTCAGTCGATAATGACTTCAGAATAAATGATTCAGGAACTGGAATCTGAGAAGTAGCGTAAAAGTATTTAGTGGCTTTGTACTTGAATGGATTGCCTTTAACTAAACCCACCCTGGAGAACAAATTTTTCCTTGCATATCGACTATCCGCCGTATATTTGGATGCCTTTTCAGCGATGAAGGAATCATAGGTTGCCTGGGCCATTTCACCATAGTGAATAATATAGCGGCGGAGGTCAATATCTAGAGGATCCAAGAGGTTCTTCCAATTATCCTGGCCGCTAAGCAACCGCCATCTTTTGGCTATGTTTCCTATCATCTACTAGAAAACAGAACAAACGAGGAATCGTGTTTTACTGAATTCTTTTTAACGCTATAAATAAGTGCTTGTCCCTGGTAAAGCTATTATTTTCCATACAAAGATTGTTGCCGGATATCAGTAGTAGTTCAAGCAAAATTGTAAGCTAACAGAAGTCTAAGTTAGAGCTATTTTGGAACGCAATTAAGCCCTCTAATCTATACAACCACAAAAGCATGTCCATTTAATATTAAAAATAATGAATTCACGCAGGAATTGGAATTCATGCTTTGCCCCACTAATTTAAACAATCACAAAAGCATGTCCAACTGAAACTAAACTAATTAAGGAATGAGGACTCTAGAGAGAGCTAGCTTCAGCCTTCAGCAATAACATTAACGTATATACTTCATAGCCATCAACAAATTCCAGAAATAAGGCTTTTATTTTATCATATTTTTTACCTACTTCCCTTTATCCTAAACATCAAACGAAAATCATGATAGGATTACAATGATGACAACATAAATACAAAGACATAATCAAACTGATTACAGATTATTATTCGAAACACCAAATTAAAAACAAAACCAGCTATACAAACAGTTCTACCAACTTTCATCCTTCACTTCTGCACATTAACACACCCATAATTAGTTGATAAGAGCCGAAGCAAAATCTCTCCTTCAGTCTTGTCAACGCTCAAAACATTTATTCAAACTCTCCCTGGTCATACTAAACTTCATAAATTCGCCACTCAATTTGTCTGTCCACGTCGAGCCTCTCCTTGCTGTGTTTCCTCATATTGGCTCGACTCGAAACCAAGTATATTATCGTCAGTCTCGCCGCTCCCAATGACGATGTCTTTTGTTGTTTGGGCAATTTCAACTACAGTTTCGCCAATGGCCTTGAGCACTCCTCCACGGTTCTCTTCTCTTCCGTACTCTGCGCCTGAATTTTCTCGGTTTCCTTGTTCTTGGCCTCCTTCAAAGGTTTCTTCTTGTTCGCATTCTGTACCTTCCGTTTCTCGCTGTCCTTGTTGTTGGCCTCCTTGAAAGGTTTCCTCTCGTCCGTATTCTGAGCCTTCCTTTCCTCGTTTTTCTTGTTCTTGGCCTCCTTGAAAGGTTTCCTGGATGTTGCTTCCCGTTTGTCTGGCGACGTCTTGCAACTTCTCTTGTGCTTTTTGTGTGTAGGACTTTCGTTCTCCTTCGTTATCACCTCCTTGGTGAGTCCACTCGGTGTCCTCAAACAGTAATTCAACAACAATGTCAGCATCAGAGTAAATAAAAATAATATTGGAAGTAATCAAACATTTCTCATCTTATGTCCAAACACAATTTTAAATGTTGCATTCATGTACTACTAAATTCAAATTTGTTGTTGAAGTAGGAAATCAAGTTAATATATTGAGTAAACATTGAATATTTCCCCTAATCGTTACTTCATGGCATAATAGAAAAAGGGACTGGGGTCTGATATAAGTATAACTACTAGTTGGTGTTTTCTAATGAAGCCCAATTAAATGTATTATATTACCATTTACCCAAAAAATAAAAATAAAAATTATATGCATTTCCAATCGGTAATCTCCTTTTCCTTTTTTTTCTTCATTCTTTAACCGAATCTATGCAGTATCTAAATTAATATTTTCTTTCACTTGCTACACCTCACGAGTCATGCAAGCTCATACTGGTAGTATAGTCATGAACAGTTACAGATAGGAATAGGACAAGGAAAAACTAAGCACAAATTGTAAAACATATAATTGATATTGATAGAAAAATATACCTGCTGTCTTCCAGAAGACCTCTTAGCCTCAAGTTCTCTTTCTGCTTCTTCCTTCTTCCTAGCGGTATATTCTTTCATAGTCTCACCAGTAGAGACAGCTACTTCTTTAGCAGCACCCAGCGGTTTGGTCACTATCTCAGCTGCCTTGTGACCAGCATACCCTGCAACTCCTTGAACAGCCCTCACGGCCGCCTTTGTCCCTTCCACGGCTTTCTCAGTCGTGTACTGTGCTACCTTTGCCACAGCAGCCGTCCCTTCCACTGCCTTCTCAGTTGTGTAATGCGCGGTGCTCCAGCCTGCCACTACAGCCTTGTCCTTCACGTCTTCAGCCACTTTCCCTGCATACTCAGGAGCCCCTTTATCACTGTCTACCGTCGTATCTTTTACAGCCGCAGCCTTCTCTCCTGTGTAACTTGCAGCCCTCTTGGTAGTATCAACTGCCGTTTCTTTTGCCTCCGTGACCTTTTCTAGTGCATAGTCTTTGGCTTGTTCTGCTTTCGGAACGGTGTATTCCTTGGCAGTTTTGCCTGCATTGTAGAGGGTCTCTTTCGCAGCCTCATAACCTTGTTGACCCTTCTCTAGAGCTGTGTCCCTGGCCTGGCTGCCTTTCTCTGCAACGAGCTGTGATGTTTTCTGAGCGCCCTGAAACACAGTGTCCTTTGCTTGAGATCCCTTCTCAGCGGCATATTCAGTTGCCGAACTAAGTTTATGCCTGGTCTCTTCTTTTGCCTGATTGTATCGCTCCTCTGCAGCCCTTAAAGCCTCCGCTGAATTCTGCTGCGCTGTTCCTCTGGCCTTTGTTATTTGTTCGAGAGAAGGTGGTTGTTGTTTCTCGCGGCTCTCCACTTGGCCTTGCATTTGTCTCCCCATTTCCTTCTCCTGGCCTTGGCCTTGCACTTGCCTGCCCTTTTCCTTCTCCTGGCCTTGGCCCCCGGCTTGGCATTGCATCTGCCTCCCCATTTCCTTCTCCTGGCGGTGGCCCTCCGCATGGCCTTGCAATTGCGTGCCCCTTTCTCTCTCCTGGCGGTGGCCCTCCGCTTGGCCTTGCATTTTTCTCCCCATTTGTCTCTCCTGGCGTCCCCGGGCTTGGCCTTGCATTTGTCTGCCCATTTCTTTCTCCTGTCTTCCCCCGGCTTGCCCTTGCATTTGTCCGCCTCTTTCTTCACCGCTCATATCAAATTTCCCCACAGCATGAAGCCCTATTGTCTTCTCATGCTCTCCTCTCCCTGATCTTTTATCTTCTGCCTGTTTCTCACCAGCCATATTTGCTTTCCTTGCTTGATCAGCATACGAATCTTTATCTCGATCTTTTTCATGCTCTCTACCCTTTTCTCTATTGACATCCCTATTAAGAGACTCGATCTTATGAGAGCCTAACTCGTGGGATTCTCTTGCTTTCCACCGTGCAGTTACTTCACCAGTTGTATTACCACTCCTGGCTCCACTATCATGTGACAGCTCTTTCCCGCTCTCATGAGGAGTTTCTGAATCCTTTGCTATCACAGTCAAAGACTCGAAGTGACTTGTGATTTTAGGGACTGTGTCATTCTCTATGTGAATTTCACGCTTATGGGTAGTATTGTCTCTGCGAACTTGCTCAGACGACATTTGTATCTCTCAGATTGTGTATTCTCTCACAAATATTTTCTAACGGTACTTTTTTGTTGTTTCTTTGCTGGGCTTGATGAGTTGGAGAAGATGATTGATTTAAAAAGGTGGTAATGGCGGTCGAAGAAAATGAACGTGTATGCAGGGTGTTTGACATGTGTTGACTGCACCTATGCAACGTGTCAGATTCGTGGAGCCTAAAGTGATGAGTCACCTATCAGTCTGTTTCATGTGCAAACGTGTCACACAGTGGAGGGCCGCATTGCCGATAAGCTACACTTTAAGGATTTACTGGAACTAGCAATGTGTCAAGTAAGTAGTGCTCTGTTCCAGAGCAGGCAGTTCATCATAACGGGCCCAGACGTGTATTTGGGGAGTCTACTAAGAGAACGTTAAGAAAATAATTGACTGGAACCAGGTTTGAATAACTCAATAAGGCATTGTAGAAATGTGATGGACCTAAACTGAGGTTTGGCCCATGCGGCACAGCCCAAAAAAGACCTACGTGTTAAATGTCAATTTTCTTTCCATTATGTATTATGTTTTTCAAAAAATCAAATGATTCATATGAGAAGGTCATAATACAATATTTTTATATGTCAATACTATATTATTTTGATATGAATCTTCAAAATTGATGTAAGGGTCATAATGGGTATTAGAGTAACAGACCTCAAATTATAGAAAGTTTAGAAACAGTAAAAGCCGATTATCAATAAATAAAGAGCTTTAAATTGTCGAGTTGATGGATTGAACTTCTCAAAATCGAGGTTTTTCTTGGACTTTTAAACACCAAAAGAGGGTATCTTTTGACAAATGAGGTCTTCCTCTGTAAGTTTCGATGGATTTGACCTGTATGTACCCCGCTGAAAGATGGTAAATTTCAATAGTTCTGATCAACCCAGTTCAGACATTTGGAGGATTGCCAATCTACCATTAGTTTGCGCTCTAAGCTAGAGTTGGTTGATAATTTCCTATGCGTGACCAAATTCCGAATTCTCTATCTCAGATTGGCTGGTCCCAGAGGCCAGAGCCTTAACCCAAACTTAGGACAGGCACTGTCGCTAGTCACTTGTAGCCCCACAATCCTATAACCAATTGCATATGCAACCCCCCATTTCTGATTCAAACATAATAATGCAAATTTTAACATAATGTCCTCTTAATAAATGACAGTAAAAGAATTGAATATGCAAGTGCCTATTTCTGATTTCAAACATAATGATGCAAGTTTCTATATTAAGGTTCTCTTATTAAATGATAGTAAAAGAATGAGAATTCTTTTATCCAGTTTCATCATTGAAAATTTGAAATCATTAAACATTACATAATTATTGTTGATTGCGCGTAACTACAAGCTTTTGTAAATTTGAAGGCATTAAATATAGTCCATTCTTTTTCATGGTAACAGAGTTTATGCCTATCAAATAATTAACTTCATACAAATTTGCAGAGCGAGATGCTCAATGTAATTAAATACTAACAACTCCTGAGCTAGCCTTTGAATTTCAAGGGAATGATCTTCAATTCAGGCAACTAATTGTGACCAAATAATCAATCTAAATTTACAATCGAAGCATCATCCCTCTTATTCCCCACTTTGACAATAAAAAATGGAAAGAAATTTCCAGGCGTCTGGAAAACAATAGATTTTTTTTTTTTTTTTTTTTTTTTTTTACCATCGAAAACTTCAACTAAAATAGTGCTGCATACAGGAGCTGGTTCCAAGTATCTGGCAAACCAGGAAGACACCAATGGCTGCAATCAGTACCACTATGTTCGCCACTGTATCCTGATGGGTGAGCATCCTTTCTCAACTGAGAGAGCCCTGTAACGTCAAGTAAATACACTGGTTTCTTGAGCCTACTGAATACTTTGTTCACAACGACCCAGCCCATTGGTATCCCAGCAGGGTACCGTGACCCAAGGAATGGTTGGGTCTGCCCTGAGCATGATTGTGATGGTTGGTTCCAGTCCTTGCCCCTATTAAAGACATACAAAATAATAAATAAGAAGATAAAAGTTGGAGCAGTGAATGAGATGAAATTAATTACAAGTGTTTGCTTACTCGTAATGAGTGGGAGAAATTCCCTGGAAAAAGACCTTGGTTTTAGAAGGATCAACATTACGGTTGACCCATCTGGCCCATGTGGTTAGCCCCTTGTAATATGCCACCAGCCGGTTCATATCTTTGTGCCATTTGTTTCCCTCTTGCATATAGTCCCAACTGCATTAGATTTACAGGTCACACTACATTAATTAGAATTCTCTGGTTTTTTTTCCTTTCTGAAAAATGAGGTAATTAAAAAGTTTAAACGTACGGTTGGGACCTTCCAGAGTGAGTCCACCAATGCCAAGTGTTGAAGATGAGCATGTCCATGCCTCTCCACGCATTGCCACTCCTTATTGAATCAAGCTTCAACACTCTTCCCCCCTTTTCGCTCACAAGGTCCACGAGATATGGTGATCGATATAGCATTATCTTCAGACCATAGTCCTGCAAGAATTAAAATACAAATATTAATCAAATGAGTTTATCAATCTCAATATCACGTTTTACAGTAAAGAATTTTAAAATATATAAATTTATCAATAATAGGTCAGATTATCGACTCTGCTTCTATATTGTCATTACTTGTAATGTGACAAGTGGTCCTCTGGTATGCCCTGTATCTAATAATCAACAACTTTTTCAGAAGAGAGTTAAATACAGGAAGATTTCTAAAGAGCCACCAAAAAAAGATTTTCAAGTTGCAAATCAAACACATAGAAAAGTTAAATTTCTTCTCAACTAAATTCTCAAAGTAATGGAATACGTTTAAATTTGAGGTATGATAGGTAAATAATTCCATTTCCATGGTAACAATTGTTAGTAAAATTTAAACTGTGATATTATATTATGGTGTTACCGGTGTACATAACTGACCCAACTTGATTGCTTAATTAAGATGTCTTTATTTTAAAATTGTACGACAAGATGCGCAAGTACAATTCTATCCAATTAAAATTATATTTCAGAAACAATAAATAACTTAAACAAAAGCAAATTTAGCTCAAACTCTAATAACTAGGAATTTGTACTCTTGTTATAGAGTTTCACCATTTGGAAGTACTTTTTCCGGAAGTATTTTGGTTTTGGGCAAAAGTAATTGATGGTGCTGAATTTTTTTTTAAAAAAAAAAAAGATTTAACAAATATTTATATAGTTTTGAATTTTTTTTTTTAATGTCTCAATTAAACACCACCAAATAAAAAAGATGGTCAAATTATTTTTGAGAAACAATCTAAAATTATATTTCAAAAAAAAAAAGTCGTGTCTAAAAATATTTTTGAAATGTTTCCAGAAAAAAAAAAGTTCTCCTAAAAGCAATGTACATACTTTTTGGCAATCCAAAAAGGAGAAATTGTTTTTTGCTTAATTTCAGGACTCCAAGTAAATATTGTTTATTTTTTTATCCTGTTGACACGTTTTCAAGAAATAGACAAAAAAGACAGCACTTCAAGGATATGGTTCTATACTGTTCCTTGGTTTAAATTTCAAAAACAAAAACACTTATTATTACCGCATAAAAATAACGACCTGACATGTCCCCGGCAAATACAAAAGAAAAGCCTAACCACCACCAATCACGCTCTTCTTTTTATGCGTATACTCCACACACTTCAAGCTTATTAACCATTATTAGTTTGGAATTAAAAGAAATTGAATTCAAACAATAGAGCTTTAACTTCTGTAAATTAAAATTAAAATTTAAAAAAAAAAAAAAAAAGCTAGCTACAGAGAAAATGACAGCACACAGGTCATGCATGCACCGCAAAAGCAATCATAATTGCCTATTTGAACCCAAAAAAGTGAGAGAAAACAAGATGATTAAGCTGAAAATTAAAGGATAATTAATTAATTAAACCAACCTCAAATGTCACCGCAGATAGACCGTTTGTTCTTATGACTGAGTACTTAGTATTGGGCACCCATGCGTGAATCATACAGGCTAACGATTCCCACTGGTTCAAACTCAGTGAGTCACCCACAAACATGATCTTCTTCCCTCTCCATTTCTCCAGGAAATACAAGCCATTAAACCTGCAACATTTTCATTATAGCTCAGTACTTTAATCAACAAACCAACAGCACAAATAACATATCCGAAATTTAAAAAATGCATGAACCAATGATACCTGGGAATGTTACAAGAAAAGGGCTGCCATCTGTATTTGAGGTAAGTGTTATCGGGTCGACCATATTTTTGACAGTTGAATTGTGGATCTATGAAGGGGCAGCTGGAAGGGCTGTAGAGAGGATACGAAGAGTCATAAACCCACTTTCCCCTGAAAAAATTGCAGTTACCGGCAAGTTCTCTGGCTGTGGAACTGGTGTTATCAATAGTATTGGTGAAGGCATTGACGTCCTCAGCTTCTGATGTGTGGTGAAATATCAATAACAATATCAGAGAGAGAAACCTGACATTGAATAGAAACCCCATCTCGGGTTTCGATCCACAATTTGTTTGAAGAAAAAGACGAAGAGTACTGAAGAAAAGCTGTCTGTGACTGGTGATTATATACTGAGAGAGAGGAGAGAGATTTGTTTTCACATGGAATTTGACGCACAGGATGAGAGTAGTTTATTGGTTTGAGTTTTATTTTTTTATTTTTTTTTTTGTTGGATTCTTTTAACTGTGGCATGTGGGATTTAATCCAAGCCCTTACTTTGAAATTTAGGAATCATGATGATTTTGATTCTAAAATAAGGGGAAACATTTTCCCTACCAAGAAAGATAAAAATTATATTATGCTATTAAAGTTTCTTTTTTTTCCGGTAGGTGATTCAAACCTTTAAAGGCTTTGCTTTCTTTTCTTCAAGAACTTTTGTAGCTGATATTTATACTCCACGTTGGATCGGTGGATGACATCACTAACACGACTTAATTAATTAGAATAAAGATTAAAGCAGCATGTTTGGATTTATCTTGATTATGTTTAAAGCAAGTTGACTTATTTAATACAAATGATTAATTAGGTTGAGTTTGGATCTACATAATCCCAACAATTAAATTCTATTTATCGATTTGTTTATAATTCAATTGCTTTTAATCAAGGTCACATTCAGCTCATCACATCACATGTGCATATATATCTTTGACAATCTTATTTTGATATGGTACAAACACATCCAGCAATAAAATAAATAATCACCTTGCTTACAAGATTATTATGATTTGATGAAGTATAAAAGTCGAATAATAATTTCTTACCCTTTTCATCATTGTTCTATTTCAGACACCATTGATGATCTCTTGCAATATCAAACTCCATCATAACTGCTACTTAATTAGTTTAATTACCAAACAGTTTATTTGCTCTTAATGTATTGTCAATAATCTTCTAAATTTGATTAAACTTCAATATCACGGATCCAATAAAAATAAAATATTGTGGTATGTATACACATAATTAACCATATATATATGTGTGTGTGTGTGTTGTGAATGATTTTTTTCGCAGTCTGATTTGCGCCAACTGTCCGGAGACCATGACAAAATCGAGCGACCAAGATTGCCTATGTGTCACCCAATCAGTCGATAGCTTAACCAGTGAACTTATCAATCATTAAGTATGATTGTTCTAACTTAAGCATGGGAGGGTGTTGACTTAGATTCAGATTACGAGAGATTATGTGTATAATCCACCCCATAATCTATCAATTCTTAACCACTGCCAGAACACTAGTATAAGAGGGGGATGCCACCTCTAATTAAGGGGTCCAAAAAAAAGTTAACCCTGTAAAAAAGAAAGAAAAGTCTGCTTAGTAGAGCATTATTAGCTCGCTGAAGCATTATCAGTTCACCACTGCATTATTCTTCTTATAATCACCCCATTTTCAACCCAAAATAATAATATAACAGTGGGTGTAGGCTTGGTTTTACCCTGTCAAACTAATTTAAAAATCTTCTTGTGTTGTTATTATTCGGTTTGGTATTATATACTTACTGATTTTAATTAATCACGCATACATCCTATTCAATCTCGCCCTATTTAGTATTTATGGTTATTGTGGATATTCGTAACCAAAAAAAAAAAAAAAAAAAATCATATATATGTATCTCACATTTAAGAATTGTTTTATCGTCTTCTTATAGGAGCAAAATTTCTACCTCCCTCAAAAGTCTATGCCTTATTTCTCCATTTGAATTCATCCCCAAATGCAAACAAAAAGGGAAATTGTGAAGCAATTGAACAAGATAACAAACGAAAGTGTACTAGCTGCCTACCATTTTCCAAAATTTTCAAAGTACAGTAGGCCGATCCAATTATAATAATGATTTTTTTATTATTTTTTTTTTTTTAGGTATGTACATGTACCAGACCCATATTACAAAATGCTTTCTACCTAATAAGCACAAAATCAGAAAGCAAAAAAATAAAAAATAAAAAATAGTTCATGTGTTCAGTTTCACATTTTTCTGGTTCATGATTCGTGCAATAATATGCGGAAATAATTTCTGAAATGTGAAAACCATTTACAGAAATTTGGATTAATGCACGTGTCCAGTTCAATGAGGGGACCAGAGCTTTAATGAGCAGTGAGCCGAGTCTCTTGTTTGATTAATTTTAGCTTCAACTAATTAAAATGGGATTAAAGTTCTATAGTTTAATTGCAATGAGTTGTCAGCCACAATTGAGTCAGTTGACTACCCACAGACTCTTCAGGCTTCTATTTTCAACTAGGTTTTGTACTTTTTTGCTGGATAATTATCTTTTCTTTTTTGATACACAAGAAAATTCCAAGCATGTATATTAATAAAATGGAAAATTCGCTGGAAAATATTATATGGGGTAGTGCGACTTGGTGGAGGGCTGCTTAATTCAGCTATGGATAAATGTGGAAGGGGACAATTTCCATTTATTTAATTGAGAATCAGCCTGAAGCTGACATGGTCAAACCAAACGAATTTAAGAATTCAGAATGAGTTGCTTCATAATAATTAATGTGGCATAGCAATTTAATCCCTCAAAGATGAAGCAAATGATAATTGAATGATATACAAGATCAAAAAGGGATAGGCTTCGAACCATGATGACATATATAATTATAAAACCTGTTAGTTAATGAGAAAGATTAAAAGTATTGCACCAAATTCAGTAGTTTATAATACAGAATCCGATCATTTTTGTGAAAGTGTGTATTTTACTTAGTGCAGAAGAGTTCAAAACTGTATCAATTTAATTTATAAATTAAAAAAGAATAATTATTATTAAATCTGTGAGCTTTGTATGTTAGTAGAAGAGTTGCTTCCTGGACAAGAATTACTAAAAAATTTAGGTAACAAAATATATCCCTGATGGTACAAAAATAGAACATCGGAGATTTATATATAAATTAAGAATTTCAAAAACAAATAATGAGATTTAGAATAAGCTTGTCACCATAAATTGCATGGTTCTTTCTGACCACAACAAAGCGATGATCTGGAGGGCCTTCTAACCAACGAAGTCACCAATTAGGCAACGCTACTGAGACAGATATATAACCCATCAATAATGTCAAAGTTTACCCAGATGGCAACAAAGCTTTTGCCCCCACTTATACGTAATACGTACACGTTTTGGAAACTACATTCTAGACTGTGACTCATTATCTATCCGAATTGAATTTGCACCAAGTAGGTTTGTAATAAGCTTATAACCGTCCTGGAACCAGGAAAACAATAAGAGAACAAATGGTGCTGGGTCGAGTGACAGTCACCCAGCACTGCATATGAGAAAATAACTCATCACCATCCTTCCATGTGCACGCAGCTCCACCAAACACTCACTTTTTAGACTCTAGTTTACTGCCAGGTTATAAAGTTGATGGAGCACTGTACAAAATTTGCAACTTGCTACCGAAGAGTTAGTGACTGGTGACTCAGAACTGACTGTGACCCGGATCATTAGTTTGGATTCAATAAATCAAAAATCAACATTCCATTGAACAGAAAATCTTCGTAATTCGTAAAGATTTTCCTGCATTGTATAAAGGTATTTTTCCAGGCGGCCATAATAGAAGAACATGCCAGAAAAAAGAACATCATAATCCAATTAATTAAAGCAGTGTTATCTTCTTAGCGAAGATATAATAATAAAAAAATCAAACTAAAAGTCACCTTTAATAGGCATTCACAAAGCAATACAACTTGATTACAAAGAAATAGTTGAAAATAAGAGAGAGATAGACATATCATATTTTTCGGGGTGGCCTGCCTTGATTACAAAGAAGTAGGGCCTGCCGCAATAATTGTGAAAGCAAGTCAAGAGAGACGGCTTTGATTCCAGTTTCTCCTGGCGTCGTAAGAATCAGCACCACCACAAAACCCATCTCCACACTAAACGCTCAAGAATGGACAATGTGTAAGAAATTTATCTGTAATCCATACAAAAATACAAAGAATATAATATTCTTAAACTATAAACCAGGAATTAAGAATTACCTCCAACCATTGAAACAAACTCACGCAGCTGTATTTTGGCTCTTCTAAGCTCTCAAGACACTCTAATATTGATGGTGATTTTTCAGTATAATCGAGTTCTTGAGCTTAGGGATCAAAATAATATACATAGTCAAGCTTCCATCAAGCTCTTAATGGCATTGCTTAATGGTTGCCATAAATTCCAAACGTTTGAAAACTAAAGCATTTGAAAACTGAACAACAAACGTGGACCATCAACTTTAAAACTGATGAAAATCAAAACGTTATTTACGTTACATGAGTAACGTAAGTTTTACATTCTCCCACTTGGTCCAAATTTTTAACCATTATTTCATGAAGAAACAAATACACGAATCATGGCGACAAGTCCTCAAAATAAAACGAGTATTATCTTCCATGTATTACAATGCATTTGATTTCTCAAGTTTACTTTATATATATCAACCTTACTTAATGAATAAACCATATGTTTATTCTTGGTCTTACAGATGAATTTTCTCAAAAGAAATTAAGGTGCACATGAATATGAGAAAACATCACAGTAAATAAGACTTTTATTCAAACATTATATATACAACTACATAGTAGAATGAAGTCCCATTTCTTCTACATGATCCTTGAATTTCATTGGTGGCATGCCTTTGGTCAAAGGATCAGCGATCATCAATTCAGTACTTATGTGCTCAATGACCGCTTTCTTTTCCTTAATACGCTCTCTTATGACTAAGTACTTAATGTCAATATGTTTACTTCGACTTCGACTTTTATTGTTCTTAGCCATAAAGACAGCAGCTGAATTATCGCAGTATATTCTCAATGGTTTAGAAATGGAATCTATAATTTTAAGCCCAGATATGAAACTCTTTAACCATACACCATGTGAAGTAGCCTCAAAACAAGAAACGAACTCAGCTTCCATAGTGGAAGTAGCAGTCAAGGACTGCTTTACACTTCTTCAAGATGCAGCTCCACCAACCATTATGAAAACATATCCTGATGTTGATTTGCGTGAATCAACACAACTAGCAAAGTCTGAATCTGAATAGCTAATTACTTCCAGATTGTCCGTTTGTCTATACATAAGCATGTAGTTTTTGGTTCCTTGAAGGTACCTTGTCACTTTCTTTGCACCTCTCTAGTGTTTTAAAGCTGGATTACTTTGATATCGCCCTAACATTCCAACAACAAATGCAATGTCAGGCCTTGTACAGACCTGAGCATACATCAGGCTTCCGACAGCAGAAGCATATGGAATGTTCTTCATTTGTTCCCTTTCAAAATCGTTCTTTGGGTATTGGTTCAAATTGAAATTATCACCCTTCACAACGGGAGCCACACTTGGTGAACAATCTTTCATTCAAAATCTCTCTAAAACCTTATTGATATAGGTTTCTTGAGACAAACCCAAAATACCTCGAAATCTGTCTCTATGGATCTTAATGCCAATGACATAAGATGCATCACCCATATCAAATTCTTAGAGAGGAATTGTTTCACCTCATGCAGCAAACCCTTATCATTGGTTGCAAGCAAATATCATCTACATATAAAATAAGAAAGCATATCTTACTCCCATAACCTTCTGGTATATACATTTAAAAACCATTGGCGATGCTTGTTTTAGACCGTATATAGATTTCTTGAGCTTAACACCAAGTGCTCACCATCACTAGAGGAAAATCCTTTAGGTTGTTTCATATAAACCTCCTCCTCTAGGTCTCCATTGAGAAATGCCGTTTTCAAATCCATTTGTTGCAACTCTAAGTCAAAATGGGCTACTAATGCCAAAATCACACACAAAGAATCTTTCTAGATACAGAGAGAAAGTCTCCGTTAATCGATTCCTTCTTCCCGTGAATCCCTTAGCACGAGTCTTGCCTTGTATCTCTCAATGTTGCCCAATAGTCCTTCTTTCTCTAAAGACCCATTTACATCCAAGGGCTTTTACATTATTAGGCAACTCAACAAGATCCCAACTTCGTTACTCTTCATAGAATCATCTCTTCCTTCATGGCATTGTACCATCATTTTGATTCTTTGCAACTCTGGCTTGTGAAAAGAACTCGGGATCATTTTCGGCTCCAATGTTATAGTCAGATTCTTGTAGATACACAACATGATCATTAGGAATTGCTGATCTCCTTGGTCTAGTAGATCTTCTAATGTTGTACCATCATATTCCGAGAAGTATGTGGTTCAACTCGTTGTTCAAAAGTTCTTGGCAATCTTGAACTGCCTGATCTACTGGAATGTTGTCAGCAGCTTGTGGAACTTCAATGATTGGTTGTTCAACACCATTTGTACTTGAGGATGCAGTAAACAATAACCAATTTACACTTGAGGTGGAAGGTTGAGATTCTGAATGATCATTCTCAGAACTATGTTCTTGGTTTGATCGCTCCCACTGATCAAGTCATTTCAAAGAAACTTTGCATTTCTTGATTCCACAATCCTAGTGTTGTGAGATAGACAATAAAATTTGTAACCTTTAGACCTTTCAACTATCCAATGAAATACCCAGTAATGGTCCTTGGGTCCAGCTTCTTCTCTTGTGGATTAAATTCTCACCTTAGACGGGCATCCCAAAACGTGCATATGTCGCAAACTCGGTTTCCACCTTTCCATAATTCAAATGGCGTTTTAGAAACAGCCTTGGTTGGAACTCGGCTCAATATATCACTCCGTCTTAAGTGCTTCACCCCAAGAGTTTAGGAAGATTGGAGCTACTAAGCATACTCCGCACCATGTCCAACAATGTTTGGTTTCTTCTTTCTACTACCACCATTCTGGTCTGGTGAACCAGGCATGGTGTATTGGGCACAATCCCAGATCTTGAAGAAGCTTTGCAAATGGTCCAGGTGCTTGTCCATCCTCTACGTATCTACCATATATTCTTCACCTCTATCTGATCTTACGATCTTAATTTGCTTACCACATTGTTTCTCTACTTCAGCCTTAAAGATTTTAAAGGCCTAATGCTTCGTACTTGTTATAAAGCATGTAGAGATACATAATCGTGAGTAATCATCTATAAAAGAGATGAAATTTCTGACCATGCGAGTCCATGTATGGACTACATATATCAGTATGTATGACCTCTAATATGTTTGAACCCGTATTGGCACCTTTCTTTGACTTGTTGGTCTGCTTTCCCTTTATGCAGTCCACACAAGTCTCAAAATCAGTAATCCAGAGTATTAAGTACTCCTTCATTTACTAATCTTTAATTCTATCTATGGAGATATGTCCTAATCTTTAGTGCCATAATTTAGAAAAGTCCTCATTAATAACACATCTTTTAGCGCCAGTGAACATGCATTGAATCACAAGTGGCATTGTTTGTAAATTAATGTAGTAAAAACATCAGACAAAGTACCATTCCTACACCAATCAGATTATAAAATAAGTTGAAAGATAAATCTGAAAAATTAAAGGAATATCCAAAGGGTACAACCTTGAACTGAATCAAGTTTCTAGAAAACTGGGAACATAAAAAGTCTTTTAACATTAAAACAAAGCCACTACTTAAATTAAATAGCAAGTTCTTACAACTTCCAAATGTGAGGCCATCTTGTTTCCTGATAAGATGCTTCGCTCACTTCCCACTGGCTTCCTTAGGTTTTGCAAACCCTGAAAGAATTTGAAATATGGATTGTTGATCCAGAATCAATCCACCATGTGTTAATATTGACATTAACCATATTAGATTCATAACAACAAATGAGGTTGGATTACCTTTGTCCGCAAGCCATTTCTGAAATTTGCACATTCCTTCTTTATGTGTCCCTTCTTTTACAAAGAACACTTGGAACTTTCTTGATACCACCTTGGGGAGGCATTTTACCATTCCCTTTCTTATTGGCTTGATTTTCTCTTTCCGAGTTTGTAAGCATTGCGCGTTGCGAGCATTGCACTTTCTCCTTCCATCACTAGTCTCCCTCCCTCTTGAACACACATGGTCATAAGTTCATTAATTGACCATTTATCCTATGTGTGTTGATGAGATTTTGAAGGGTCCATATTGATGCGGAAGGGTGTTCAAGATGTAGTGCACCAAGAAGGAATCCGACATTTCAGCCTCGAGATTCTTCAATTGAGCCATAATATCCCTCATTTGCATGATGTGCTCGCGCACACCTCTCACACCGTGAGCCTTAGGGATGAGAGCTTCATGATCAGGGTGCTTGCTAGTGCCTTGTCTGAAGTGACAAATTGATCATCAATAGCTTTTAGCAAGTCTTTGACCTTTTCATGCTGATCACAAACCACGGATACTAGCAGAGATTCTAGTCTTAATGAACATCATGCTAGACGATTAGATCGCTCCTATCATTCATAAAGCGTGATGTCCGCTGCTGTACTAGTATCAGTGAGTGCTGGTGGTTCGCTTTCCTAATAGCATAGTCTATGTCCATCCACCCAAATGAAGAAGAGCTCTCTCCTTCCAGACCTTATAGTTATCTCCCTTAAGTTCAGGGATATCAAAACGAAATCAGAGAATTTGCAGGTTGTACAATTGCATAAAATTATAGATTACATGCTTATGTTAAAACTGAGACCTAAACAAAATATCATACTTACCAATGTAAATCATGCTTAAAAAATTGAATCTAATGCATAAAAATTGCCTGTGGGCTAAATTTTTTAATTCAAGCAGATTCATTTATTCTTTATGATTAAACTTATGATAAACTAAAAATTATTTACTAAATTCATATTCCTATGGGTAAATTATGAATAACTTGATATTTTACCTAATAAATAATAATATATAAAAATTCCCGTGGGAAAAAATTTATTATATTATATAATTAATTACAATTAATATCTAATATTCTTTATGTGATCCTAATCAATCATAATAATAATTTTTTTAATTAAAGATGCTGTGGCTATTCTCTAATTATAAATTATATGATCACTAGACATTAAATCCCATAAAGACTAGCTTAATATTGCGAATTACATAATCAAATACTAATATTTTTATTATTATGCACAAAATATTCTCATAAGCATAAATATTGCATATTAAAACTATAATATTATGCATAACATTTATATTATGCCTTTATCCATATTACTCTTAAAAAATTGCATGTAGAAAGATATAATCAATTCATGAAGATAATATGAGCAAATTAATTTAGTATCTGCACAATTTAACTTATCCAAAAAGTGCATATGATTAAACAAAATTAATATACATGCATAATTAAATGAGCAAATAGAAATAGTATAAATTTTATCTTACCAATTAAATGACAAAAACTTAAGTGGCCTGTTTGACTCTGTAGCAAACCTCTTACACGAGATCACGGGTTTGTCCTTGAAAGCCAGATCTAAATTTTTTTTTTTTTTAATTGAAAAGTAAACGACATGTCGTTTTCAAAACTGAAGAAAAATTACATGTCATCTATGTCGTCTTCAACCTTTGATCGGATCTAAACGTATATCCGCCTGAAAACGACCCAATAGCCAAACCCGGGTGGAAATCCACTATTTAAACTCCAAAATAATTGTTTCAAAGCCTAGAAATGATAGAAATCCAATTTCCTAATGATTTATAGCATTCATTTTCGTTAAAAAAAAAACTTTGATTTAAAAAAAAAAAATTTCAAACGGCCATGAAGAGAGAGCTTCAAAAAATTCTTTTGCAAAACATCAAGGCATAGGTATTATATGGCTCTGATACCAATTGTAAGAAATTTATTTGTAATCTAAACAGAAATACGAAGAATATAATATTCTTAAACTATAAACCAGGAATCAAGAATTACCTCCAGCCATTGAAACAAACTCACGCAGCTGTATTTCAGCTTCTAAGCTCTCAAGACACTCTAATATTGATGGCGTATTTAGTTTGTTTCAATGGCTGGAGGTAATTCTTGATTCCTGGTTTATAGTTTAAGAATATTATATTCTTTGTATTTCTATTTAGATTACAAATAAATTTCTTACAGTTTTTAATATAAGCTCTCAAGACACTCTAATATTGATGGTGTATTTTTCAGTATAATCGAGTTCTTGAGCTTAGGGACCAAAATAATATATATAGTCAAGCTTCCATCAAGCTCTTAATGGCATTGTTTAATGGGTGCCTAAATTCCAAACGTTTGAAAACTAAAGCATTTGAAAACTGAACAACAAACGTGGACCATCAACTTTAAAACTGATGAAATTCAAAACGTTATTTACGTTACATGAGTAACGTAAGTTTTACACAATGAACTAGACCCCATATTGCCTTTCTTTATTCCCCTAAATTCAAATTACATCATTGTGTCCGTGTTGCGTTCTCTAGGTTTCAACATACCTTTGAACGAAATAGAGGCAACAACAGGAACAAAATATAACAGTAAAACAAATCAAACAGTAAATAAAGAAAATAACACGTGTGATTTACCCTAGTTCACCCAATGTGGGCTACGTCAAGTTGAGTCAATATTATTGCAATATGTCTCACCTCTCTCGTTTACAATGAATGAATTGTCATATGATTTGCTATCACACCCATAACAAAAAAAAAAGTATGTTTATATACTAGGTTTAAGAGACTAAACCTAGTTTTACAAGGATTCTTATTCTTAAGTCTAACCCAATAAAGAATTAGTAATTTAAAAGAAATCCTATAGCGGTTATACATGAAAAAGCCCAAAACCGCCTACCGTGTAACACCTACTGAAAACTAGTACAATGCATGCAATTAACAATGGAAAATTTGGCCCAAAATGTTTCTTTTCATTACAATTCACATGTCTTTTATACACAAAGGTTACTGTTTACAAAAGTGCATTTTAAAAGACAAAATAGGGGAACAGTGTAGCTATTGCTCCTCGCGCGCCGACGCCCCTCCAACCGCATCAACACCTAGAACCTGCATCCACAAAGGAAAATAACGGGGTGAGCACAAATAATGCTCAGTAAGTAAAACTCTCTAACTGTCTGTCCCCGTGTGTGACTCTTAATTCTTTCCTTTTCTAATTCTGTTTCTATTTCTGTTTCTAATAACATCATGGCCTCATCTTACCGGAGGTACGGCCGGATGGCGTTCACACAGCACCATCTCACTCTCTATGGCTATCGGGTGGAATTCACACAGTACCAACCCTTTCTTAGTGACTACCGAGTGAGGATCACAAAGCACCAACTCGGTTCCTCCTAACTATCGGGTGGAGATCACCTAGCACCTACCCGTTCCTCATGAATTTTGGGTAATGATCACCAAGCATTTACCCGTCTCTAGTCACTATCGGGTGATGATCACAAAGCATCAACCCGCTTCTACTAGCCGTTGGATGATGATCACAAAGCATCAACCTACATATCTCTTAACTAATCGGGTAGTGGTCACAAAGTATCTACCCGTTCCTCATGAATTTTGGGTAACGTTCACCAAGCATTTACCCCATTTCTATTACTCATTGGGTGACGATCACAAAGCATCGACCCATCTCTAAGGGCTATTCGGATGATGATCACAAAGCATCAATCCGATTCCCATAACGGTCGGGTGATGATCACAAAGCATCATCCCAACTATACTACTCTTCTAACTCATTCTATTGTAGCATTTTTCAATGCTCTCTACCCTTAGAGTAATTTTACCCACTAAGCTCTCTACTCATAGGGTATTTCTATACACAAAGTTCCCTACTCTTTCTTAGGTCACTTGTCAATGCATATAACAATGCACATGGATGATTCATCTCTACTAATGCACTTGTGAAATGCCAACATGCAATGTTGCAAGAATTAAGGTTCATTACTCACACTCAAACCTCTATTAGGCATTTCATCAAACAACTCATGTGCACTATAATACTCTATCATAGCCATGAATCTAAAACTTTTCCTAACCATCCAAAATGGGGAAAAACCCCTTCACAAAGCCATAATAACCTGTCAAATAAAACACTTCTAAAAAGGGTTTCATAACACCCCTTCAAATCCATCTCAACTACCTTGCCAATCCAACAACCCATTTCTCATATTTACAAGGTATTAACATTCACAAAGCATAGAAATCTCTATTCATACATCCATACATGGCATATCACATGTATTTCACATACATACATCATTACTATTAAAACCCTAATCAAGAAATTTCATAAATCTCAACTTGGGTTGGGTTTTACTTACTTGCTATGGAGAGACTTCACCAAATCTTCTTTCCACTTGGTTTCTTGGCTATTCTCTCTACTCTTAACCAAAAGAATGAAAACCCTCAAAAACCAAAATGAACTAAAATCTACATATCACACAACTTAAGGAGAAATCCTTACCTTAGGAAGCCTTAGGTTGCTTTCTATACCCCCAAATCACTTCAAAACCCTTGAAATTCCTTGAACCAAAAGAAAAGAGAAATTGAGAGGAGAAGAAATGAAGAGTCACGTTTGAGAAGAAGAAATGAGGGGTTCTTTGATTCTAATTCCTTTTAATGAAATATTAACACACTCATTCCCATTTTGCCCTTGTTCTATTTTGGGAATTCCATCCATATCCTTTGATTCATTACAAACTCACCCCCATATCAACATATTCTCCATGTAAAATCCTTACAATTCACTCCCCACTTTTCCTGCTAATTAGGGGTAGAAGGGTCAAATTGTCCTTAGGGAAGAAAATGTCTAAAACTCAACCAACATGAAATTCGGCCCGTCGCCGCGGCGAAGAAACATTTGTCGCCGCGGCGAAACTGTCCAGAGAGTTTCACCCTTGGTTCAACCCATCTTCGCCGCGGCGAAGATTCTTCTTCGCCCCGGCGAAGCTTGGTACACTCAAATTCTTCTATTTTCAACCAATTTCAGGGCAACAATCAACATAACATTCAAACAAACAAATATAACAAAAACCAACTCGATTAAGGGCGAAAGAGGAAACAATAACAACGTACCTCAAGCGGGGCGTTACATACCGGCTCGGTGGCGTTGCCTCCGCGACCCCTGTCCGCTCACCGAGGAACGGGACCCCCAAATATGTCTGCGTTACCCAATAATGCTGAAGTAGTCGACAACTTCAACAACCTCCTCATTTAATTGCTTCATATGCCTGTCAAAATATTCTGTAATTCGCTTTGTAGGCTGTGATTAATCAAATTATTTGAAAATTTAGTAAACATTTTGCTCTCAAGGCATATCTTGTAAGTGGATATGGACCCATTTCATTTGATTAGATCAGTCAGAATAAATGGCTTATAAGATGAATAAAATTTTGGTACACTGGAATGATAATAACCCTGATCAATTAGTGATAATCTTAAATTGGGGTAGTGGGCTCCATTAGAAACTTAGATGAATCTTGTAGAAGTTGCTTGTTGAATGAGTAAACATCATTAATTGCCTTTAAGCAGAATGATTTATTGATTTTGGAATTATATATACATATCGATTAAATTTCGAAACTCAATGATGATTGAAATTGGCCGCATTTACCTAACTGTGCTTTTTAAATATCAAAAAAAGAAATCCCCATTTTAGCTGCCTAATTCATTATTAATTAGTTGGACGACCCGTAATTTACATGTTTTTTTTGACTTCTTAATTTTCAAACAAATGTGTTTTGCACGCTACACCAGTCTCCATTCTCCAAAGTCAGGGAGCATGATTTGGATTTATATGTTCTCATTTTCTTTATTATAAATATAAATTGGACTAACCCCACTCTATAATTATACGATTAGACTAGTAAAGTTAGGATTTTAGTTTAAGTTCAAATATGCAAAGGAAATAAATATTAGAAAAAGACGCCAATAAAAGATGAGGGTTGTTTGTTTTGTACATATTTGGATGGAAATGGGTCATGGGTTAAAACAATGTCCTAGATAATGGAAACTTAAGTAAAAATAAATTTAATTTATCTAAGACCTCAATTGTCGAAAACTCATCTGGACCGGGTTGTAGATGACAGAAGCCCTGCCTCCATATGTTAAGTTAACCCATGAATAGAGCATGTTAATTATGGGCAGGTCGTAATATCTTGATAAATTGAGAAGCTGCAATTTAAAATATTGTCCAACCAAGACTTCATAGTAAGATGAAACTCAATCAAAATAATCTCTGAAGAGGAGTATTTTATTAGGAACTGCATCTTTTACCATATTTAGTGAATTCACGATATTTATCTTCAAGGTTATTAGCTAACACTAATCATGCTATATAGCTCATTTATTCTACACCCCAACATAAAACCTTTCTTGCTCAAATTCAGAATTTATAATAAGAAAAACAACTGGGTAAGAAAGCTAGAGCAAAATTCAGTGTTGTTCCATGAACTAATTCAAATAAGTCAAATTGTAATTTAAGTAATCCCATACATACGTCTTCAAGTAAGCTTTTATGAATATTTTGAGAATTTCATTCCTAACAAATAAAAAAATCTATTTTTAAATTCAATATTAATTAATAAATATGTAATAACATTCCTTTCTTTCTAAATAAGATTTGTAGAATAGAGAGTCCATGAAACCATTTGTTTCAAATTTCTCGAAAGGGGTTGAAATTTCACATTATTTAAGCATCAAAATTCATATTCAAATTAGCAGCACAAAGCCACAAACACTGTTATTCAAAAATCATATATGCTCTCGTTGAGAGTCGAACTCAAGACCTCCCGCTTACTAAACGGGTGCTCTAATCAACTGAGCTACGAGAGCTTCTTGTATTTTGTCTTTTCATTAAATTATATTAACTGTTATATTTTCTATCTTGCGTTACCTATTTTCAGAGAGGGAGAGATTAACCACCTCATAATGGAGGAGAATTACGTACTTCAAAATTCATCGATGAATTGAAGTTACATAATTTGAGGACCATAACAAGCATTTTTTTAGATACAATTCACTGTAATTACAAACAAAGATAGAAGTATTCAGATTGGCTAATTTCAATGCCAAAATCCAAATGTGAATTAAGTCGTAACAATAATGTGCAAGCACAATTAGACAGTTGGAAAGGAGGAATCCATGGCAATACCACAAAGAACTTCCTTAGCATCAATGTCTCGCTGCATCCTTCCTCTCCCCAAGAGGTTCCCCATGAATTCTTCACCAGCCAATACCTTGTACCATCACCGGTGTGGTGCCATAACCAACCGCTGTAACACCGTGGTCTAGATCAGTTCTACACTCTCCCGTGAAAACACCTCTTGAGTAGAATTGAAAATCGGCTCCACTAGCATCAATCGACACTGACACTGGTTGGTTTGCCACAGCCTTTAATAATGCTGACTCACTATCAGCTGGAACATTTTGATACCCACTGATTTGAGCTACATGGACAGCCTCCTTCTTTTTGTTACAAGTTCCATCAATTGCGTCATAGGGGTAATTCTTATCACTGTTGATGCCATGGTTTTTCACTATAAACTCAAACCCATCTTCCATCAATCCACCCTCGCAACCTTGATCCTCACCACTGGTGTCACAAGAGACTAGTTCTTGCTCGGATAAGGAGATCAATATACCTTTAGCGATTGCGTGGATGCCCTCTGTGGCTGCAACAGTTGAGAAAGCCCAGCAACTTCCTATTTTTGGTTTTAATTGTTGCAGACTGGTGTAAATCGATACTAATTACTCAAACCACCAAATCAGTCTCAGATCAAAACAAACGCAAGAACAAGAAATCACACAACACACAATCTACCGTGGTTTGCTTGTTCAATATAGAACAAGTTACATTCACGTTGAACTCCAGAGTATGAAGCTCGTTGCACTAGAATTAATCACTTCAAATATTACAGATTATAGACAAATCTCCTTCCCTGTCAACAACACATTCACACACTCATTCACTTCTCTTTATTCCACAAATCTCAACCACTAGAGTACTCTATACCCTTTAAGGAACACCTTGCTCTCAAAATAAGCCTCTAGAACCATTCACACAGAGAAGAATCAGAATGAATCTCAAACCCTAACCCAAATTATAAAATGTGTTTACAGAGAAAAAGAGAGAAAACCCTAATACACGAACAGTTGCCAATTGCATAAAAAAGTTTCCCTTTTATATTGTTGACTTGTGATTGAACTAGAGCCGTCGGATTCTCTTTAATTTGATGGCTGTGACTTGGACTAAAAGGCAAAAATGACAGCGTTTTTACTTAGCTTAAACGACGCACATGCTTCACTTATTTAACACAGACAATTAGACATTAGTACTTTAATACATAGTAATTTTAAAATAAACGTGTGCCATCTGAAAAAAAAAAATTTGTTGTTAATTTCTTACCACAATTGCCTTGGTTCTTGACGGAAGTAACAGCTCCTTTTTTCCAGTCGATGCTAGCAGGCACAGACGTCACATTTTCATACATAAATGATGTTTCTTTCCTAGAACCGAGTCCATTAGGCCTCCTGTATCCATTCCGGGAAGCCTTAATCTGGTCCGCAAATGCATCAATGCTTAGCGTGTATGGTTTGCTTCTAGCTGCATTAGAAGTTTCTATGTATGCAACATTATCCTTGAATATCTTAAAACGTCTTTCTTTCTCGTCAGCATCCTTTCCATATTTTGACATCCATTGTTCATGTCTCTTGGAGCTCATGGGATGTGACTTGCAATTGCCAAAATGATAAAGATGGCCGAGACACAAAATTTTTGGTACATTAAACCCATAATCGAATAGCCAATGATTTTTCAGGATGTGCTTACTTTTGAAATGAATGAGTTGCTATGCACTCAAGCCTTTATATAGAGGACTTGTACACCCAATCACTGGATGATTTCTGATATAAATTCAGTCCGGGCAGCGGCCTTGAAACCTAGACTCCCCGGTAAATTGTATATGATTTTGTTTCCGTGTAAGTTGCTCTTCTTCAAATTTTGTACCTTTTCAGTTTCAGCAATATTCAAGACAAAAGAAGCCAATCCTTGATGATGAGAAAATCATATACAACTATTAAATGTAAGTCAGAGAAAGTGAAAGAAAAGGTTAGATGAATCCAAATTTAAGCTATTTAAGGACTTGGACAGCAGATTTTTCATATATTGGAAGTCATTACTAGCATTACATGGGGCACATTCGAGTAGGGGTGTTTCTCCATTAGTAGCATATGTGCATTCTTTAAGCAAATTCCTGTCCAGATGTAAATTGGAACTGGCGTTTTATATAAATCAACCATTTGACCTAGAATGCGTGTTTCTACATTTACTTCATTAGCGCGTCAATCAACTTCTCTAGATGTAAACTGATACTAGCTACCAGGCTTTTTAGGCATGGCCCCTTACCTTACCAGGCAACTAAATTGGTGCCAATCCTGAAAACTGTAAAGGGGGGTTTCGGAAGCAGGTTACACAAACACGAAAGTAGAAAAAATCCCCTTAGTTACACTATAAATTCTTGCAAAATTTTGTTAGCTAAAGCCTTTGAGCAGCCATACAATATAGCCCATTGCACATGGACTG
This sequence comes from Pistacia vera, assembly GCF_008641045.1. NCBI lineage: Eukaryota > Viridiplantae > Streptophyta > Magnoliopsida > Sapindales > Anacardiaceae > Pistacia > Pistacia vera. The sequence continues at coordinate 530,184 of NW_022196474.1, forward strand.
TAAAATGCTAATTGTAATTGTTTGGCCCCTGATGGTGGTCCTAAATTATTAATGAGAGTCATCCCACTGATATTACTAAGGGAGTAGTTAACTATAAAGGTAGTCTAAGAAGAGAATACTTAGATCATTTATGCCCAATAAAAATTATTGAGGGAGCAGTTACTTTTAGTTAAAATATCTGACTCTTTCTGGTAATTCTGATGTGACATTGTGGTCTTTGAGTCCAAGTGCACAGCCTTGGCAGCCGTGTTCTTTTCCCCTTCAATTTGAAGAGAATGTTTTCCTGGTGCTTCAAAAAGCAATTTTACAGTTTTAAGAAATTTTTCTTTTTTTGTATTTTTCAATTTGAATACTAAGATTTCCTGCAGATAACTACTTGGCCAGCTTTACATTATCATTCATGACTCTACTGCATGCCTCTTACAGAATGGTCGCAATTAAACAATACTTTTACGCTACCACTCATGATGATTCCACTGCTTGCCTTGTACAAAGTGGCCGCACCCGTACCAAAACATTACATTTGCCCTTACCATTCATGATTCCACTGCTTTACATGATGTAAGAATTAATGGCTAAACATCTGCTTTACATTTTTTTATGGATACATGAAAATATGCCATGAACACAAATGTTATAAGCTTAGATTAGATGAGTGCATCTGTGATAGAACACCGACCTGTTAAACCACCAAGATACACACAAACAATCTATCCAATACCAGTTCAAACAATCAATAAGCAAAGGAAAGAAAAGGAAATAAACTCTATATTGATATTAAAACAGATCAGTACATCCAGAGGATCATGTTCTATCATCTACCCAGCAATCTAGCAGCAAAATGGAACAATTCTAAGTATAAGTACAGCAAAAACAAAGATCAAAGTGAATTTTTTTTTCATCAGAATAGAACCCATTACCATAGTCCCAGTCAGTTCGATAGAAGTAGAATGGACAAAATTAGCCCACGATAGCAACCTGATAAATGAAACTGCTCCAGAAAGAAAGAAAAAAACAGTAGGTGCAGACCCAAGTTAATGATTAAGCACTGAAATTAATATATAACTAAGTCAACCTTATAGAATCATCAGCCCAAAATTTCAACCACTTCCATTAATCTTATTGATGTTCTTTCCCTTTCCAACTCACTATTATGTAAACATTCATTATTGTCATGTATAGATAGCTGATATGTCAGCAACAATTTGTTTTCTTTAATTTAACCAGTGTTCTGTTTTAATTGTTCCCCATGTTTAATTTCGGGTTGGTATTCTGTCAGAATTTGTTCTAACAACTTCTAAATCTAAAAAAAAAAAAATGATACAAAACTAATAATCAGTAAAATACATCCATAACTGCAATGAGTAGTTTAATGATAAACTTAAGCGTACATAACAAATATGTCATATTGAATATTAAAGTTGGAATGAAGTTAGGAGTGGTTTCCGACTTCAGTCATCTAAACAAAAAACATAATCTTTCAAGAGTTTAAAGCTAGCTCTTGCCAAAACAGAGGACTACGAAAGAAAGATAATTGTCAAGAGTGGAACTGTGGAAGCTTCATGCAATGAACAAATTCCTTCTATATTTTCTATGAAGTTGGAAAAAAGTTGAAAATAAGGCTTTAAAACTTGATTCGTTACATCTACCACGCACCAAATGTGAGCAAAAAAAATTTTAAGTTAAGCTGACCCAGACCGCCTCGATACCTGCTCTCCACTGCTTTAACAGTAACCACTTACATAGTATGGGAAACAAACCAACTCCATTGGCAGGCTTTTTGTTCTTGGCTGATTTTTTTTTTTTTTTTTTTTTTTACATCCATCAGCTCATTCAAATCTTCTTCAACCTATAGTACAATTAACACTTTCTTCTTTGTTATATGAATATGTACTGATGGCGAGCCATAACTTAATTTTCCAAATTTACGATGAAAATTGTTAGTAATTATATACACTAAGATGAATTATTGAGGACTTAAAACTCAATAAGAATAACCATGAATAAGTAAAAAATTAATAAATAAAGATAAAGAGATCAACTTATAACATAAAATAAACCAGCCCATCTAAGAAAATACAAGTATGTTCCTACATCACTTGACAACTTCCCACGCCATAAACCTCTTCAACCTAACACAAACCAAACAGGGGCAATGGAAGGCAGCTCCAGCATCAATAATGGATGGAGAATTTGCATATTGGCAAGCTTCATAGGCGGTATCATCTTGGTCTTCTGTCTTAACCATTCTCGCAACGACATAAGCCTTTCAACTGTTCAAAGCTTAGCTGCAACTGCTGCACCGTCCAACACTGATGAATTCAATACTTCAGCTCACTCACCTGCAACTGCAGCACCATCCAACTCTAATGAGTTCAATACTTCAGCTCTCTCACCTGCACCGGCAGCACCATCCAACACTAATGAATTCAATACTTCAGTTCACTTAGCTGTACCAGTAGCACCATCCGACATTAATGAGTTACGTACTTCAACTCGTGATGAATATGTAAAAAAGAAACCAGTGGAGATAAAAATGGAAGAGTGTAATATTTTCGACGGAGAATGGATTTATAATCCCAAGGAAAGTCCTTTATACAATGGACATCAGTGTCCCTTCCTTAGTGATCAAGTCAGCTGCCAAAGGAATGGACGACCAGACATTGATTATCAGAAGTGGAGTTGGGAGGGTAAAGGATTATGCCAGATTCCTAGGTAAGCTGTAAGAGAAGTTTTATAATGTGTATATCTTCTGTTTCATGTCTCCCTTCTTGTGACGAACTTTGGTTTTTAAGGTTTAATGCTACTGACATGTTGAAGAGACTCAAGGGAAAGAGAGTGATTATAGTGGGAGACTCTCTCAACAGAAACCAATGGGAGTCTCTAGCTTGCCTTCTTTATTCAGCCATATCTCCCTCTCGAGCCCATGTTGACATTCGAAGTGGCACCTACAAGGTCTTCAAAGCACTGGTATGACATCAATCCATCACGCTAAGATCTTTGTTTTAAACAGTGAAAGTTTAATAGTTAGTACCAAGATTGTTTATTTGGTGTTAACAGGACTATCATTGCTCTGTTGAGTTTTATTGGAGTCCGTTTCTTGTGCAACTAGAGACAAACCAAAAAAAGGGTAGAAGGAATAATATTTTGAAGCTTGATGAAGTTTCGACCTCGGCCAAAAAGTGGAAAGGCGCCCACATAATGGTGTTCAACACGGGTCACTGGTGGGTGCACCGTGGAAAGATCAAAGCGTAAGTTTAAAAAAGTGAATCACAGTGACAGGATTTTAAAATTAAAAATGCCGTATAAATTTCAGATTCAATGATGAAAATTTTGCAGGTGGGACTTGTTTCAACGTGATGGAAAACTGGTGGAGAACATGGAATTAGAGTTGGCCTTCGGAATAGCCATGAATACTTGGGCTCACTGGATCAATAAACATGTGGACAAAACCATAACAAGAGTGTTTTTTAGAAACATGTCTCCTGAACACAAAGGCACGCAGTGGTGCTACAACAGAACTCAACCCATGAAGGATGAGTCCTTGATAACAACATTCCCCAAGTCAATTATAGGAATCGTTGAGAAAACAATTGGAGGCATGAGGACGCCAGTCAAGTACCTAAATATCACAAAGCTATCTCAATATCGGATTGATGCACATCCAGCAATTTATGCGAGAAAACAAAAGCAAGTGTTAATAGCAAAGCAACAGAGGCAGCCAGAGTCTTATGCAGATTGTAGCCACTGGTGTTTGCCTGGAGTGCCTGATACGTGGAACAGACTACTCTATGCATCCATGGTTGACAATTCTTAATCGAATTTTATTGACTAATTGTAAAGATTTTCTTTTCTCCCTTTTCAAAATGGAAAACGGGATTTCGTGATCACGTCTAATTAGACCAAGCTAGTTCAACTTCAATTGTTTTTTTAAGGTTTTATCCTAGTATTATTATTATTGTTATTTATCGCATAATATTACACAAACAATATTTTTTATATAACATGATGTGGTAAAAGATAATTGACTAATTTTAAATAAAAATAAACTTTCATCCAATCATATTTTATTATAAAATATTTTATGTGTAATATTACTCTTATTTATTACTTTTGTATTTAAATTCAATGGATTAGAAAGCCAAACCTTTCAAAGACATACGCGATTCGACCTACTGAGTTCTATTTGGAAAACCTAGAATCCATCTAAATTTTCCTCTTTTAACATTGAGAGCCCACATATAATAACACCCATCTCCATAATCGTCCATGCGTACATTTCTTATTTCCCAAACTCTCTCTTATAGCTTTATTGATAGGCTGGCCAGTGATTCACTCAGAATAAGAAAATGAGCTTATTGACGTTTTGGGGTATAAGGATCGATAATTATGGCACAAAGCTAGCGGCCAAGTTAAAATGGGGCTTACTATACCACAGAAGTGGAAAGGGGCCGAATCAAATACAGCACAAGTGAAAACTTGCACAGAAACATCATCCAGAAATTTCTTCCCGGTCAATCTTGCGATTTTGAATTTTTTCAACCATTTTCTAAATGGTTGGGCATTTCCAATCTTATGTTCAAGAATGGAGAGGACATAAACTTTCCAAAGACCAGAAAACAGCATAACTGAAAAGAAGAGCATTAAATTAACAATCACAAGTGGAATGGCTAAATTGCTCATACTCCTGTAAATGAACCTGCGTGCATCCCTTGAGGGGACTATTAAGTATTTTTTTTTCTTTATTACTAGAAAGGTGTTTCCTCTTTTTCCCAATTTGGTTGTCATTTTATCGTCTTCACCATATATTCTATTAGCGCTGGACCCTCCGTTGCTATTATTAACATCCAGTTCAGCTCAGAGAGGCTGCAGAAGCGACTTCGAAGCAATTATTTACATTAAGTTGAAACATTGGCGTCTAAAGAAGTTCCCAATCCGACTCACTGGGATTCTGAGGTGGTGATCTCTTCATGTCCCCCATTAAATTAGTTTGCATTGAACTCCCTGCACATTCTTGATTGGAATTTACATTCTCCCCATACCATGTAGCAAGTTGTTCATATTCCTGCTTTCTCCCAGATCTCATTCTTGAAGAAATGGCATCTCTAATCTTTTTCTGCACAAGAATGTTTAATTGAAGGCAATTAAAGACAAAGGAAGAGAGACTGACAGAAGGAAAACAGGGACATAGATGGATAGGGATAGTACCTTGTAAGGCCTGTGTTTGCGTTCCTTGTCAGGAACGAAATGAAGGCCATCTCCATTAACCAGAACACAGTTTTCCTCATCTTGAATATTATCAACCTGTTGAATTATTCCCAAATCCTGTTGAACAGGAATATTACTCTCAATTGTATCAGGATTTGAGTCATCCGCTAGTCCTGCAAAATTCACCTCACACCAGTTACTACATAACATGAAAAACATACATATAACTAAAATCAGTAAATAAGTTCATGAATAACTTATGCAGAGCAGAGGGATGGAAAGAGAGATATTATTTGACACAGAAATGAGAATTTCACAAATACCCAGTGCTGATAATAACACATATGAGTAGCTATCAAAGGCAGTATATAAACTTAAGAGAAACATTTTCTCTAGGCACATTAGGACACCTCAAAGAGTGAAAATTCAACTGAGGCTGAAATTGAGTCATGGCTTATACTGCTGGGAATGTTATAGGTTTGCTCTTCAAGTAATGGATATCATCATTTCTTCTCCTAAGCCGACGGAATATTATATCTTAAGTGGACTTTAAATACCCTTAATAACCTCATTTATTTATATATGAATAGGGATCAAACTGCAAGTTAAACATAAGGCTGATGTACTTTCTCCTTTTCTATTGTTTCACTCATCTCTCTCTAGCCCTAGGTTTGATCTTCAAATAGAAGATTACAGGTATTAACACAACATAAGTTATATCAATAAGTTCCCCCAACAAATCAATTTAACAAGACACTAAGAACAACTTTTAACACAGTAAAAGGTAGTACATCCATTCAAAGAGAAAATGCAACTAAAAAAGAAGTAAGCAAATATCTAACTACAAAAAACTAGATCCAAAAATTACTTCAACAAAAAGCCATATATATAATATCATAAAACTTCAGAATAAATGATTAAAATGACTTTTAAAGAAGCCAACTCATACTCTGAAGAGTTCTTTTAAAACCTACACATAATTCACAATAGCCGACAGAAACAATTTCCTTCATTTCATGGATGAGACATATAGATACCTGGATTGCAAACAAGGATGATCTCATCAGGAAATTCAATGGGCTGAACATCCCTGTTCACAGAGGATCCTACCAGAGAAACTACCCCATTGTTGTTACAAATGCCTGCAGAAGCCACAAGAAATGTTAACAGAGGACCCTGGCAAGGAGAGGAAAACAATAGAAAAAGGGCATAGGAAATAGTCACCGTTTATTTCTGCTAATACATCATTACAAGAGGAATGAGCACCTGCAATTTCAATCTCATTACAACCTTGGCCATCAGTGACAACACCAGATGTACCCTTGCTTGCATTTTCAAACTCATCAGATATTGCTTCTGTGCAGTTACAACCATTTACTTCAACTGTAACGGGGGTTGGACTTATATCTCTCTGGTCACACAATGTGTTTTGATTTTTATCTGAGAGTTCAGAAAATAACAATGCTCGGCTATGATCTTTTTCTGTATGAGTGACTGCTCCAAACATTTCCCTCAAAGAAAAGTTTTCCTCTTTAGATATTTTTTTCACACCCAGTCTAGATTTACGACGAATCCTATTACCATATTGCTTAGGGTAAGAGCCTGAGCATGAGCCTTTGGCAGTATTTCCAGAATATGGTTGGAATGAAGTATCTTCAATGTCAAAACCATGGAAAGATGGTACATGGCTTGCAGCCTTGTCCAGATCATAAGTGGCATGTGAATCATCAGATTGCCCACGATCAACCATCACAGCCTCTTCTTTCATACTTACTTTTGGCTTTTTATAGATCCCAATATCAGTATATTGTTCCGCAGCCAAGTCGGAGGTTGCAGCCCCTTTCACAAGATCCATAGAAGAAGGAGGAAGAAGATCTTGCACCACATCCGAATAGAACTTTTTGACACTTGCACCAACTGTCTGCACTTGATTCTCAACGTATTTAACAGTGTCCTGTCCCAAGAAGTAACATTGAAAAGGTAAGTTAACAGCTACTCAAGTCCCGGCTGGTTGGTCAGATAAAGATTCCAACTCAAATACCAAATTAACCTCATTTTTTTTTTTTTTTTTTTTTTTAATAATCCAAAATTTCCCTGACCTTGCTTGTGAACCTGAGTTCGAAGCTAATGCCTCCAACCAAACCCTACAATCTTTGGGAAGCAAGAAACAATAGCCTTTGGCCATGTAAGTGCCCATGAGGGGACTCAAACCCTAGACCACGTTGGAGTAAACCATGGACCTGACCGCTCAGCTAACCCCTCACAGCTCAAATTAACCTAGTTCTAAAAAGTTACTACCTGGTGATCAATCAACCTAACATGGTCAGCTAATCTGGTACTAAAACTGTTGGTCTAACCAAGATAGAGAGAGACACGAGATTGCACCCTAACATACTTAGCTGCCTTCAATTTTGCAAGTTTGGGGGATTGAATTCATAAAGTCCCCTTCCATACTCCAAAAAGTTTAGGCTGGCTTCAGAGTTAAGAGGGGATCACCAAGAAGAGCATACCTGGTACATAACTTCTTCTACCTCCAAGCACATGGCTTCAAACTTCTGGTACACATGTCCAACCCAAGTTATACCTTTTAGATCCATAGTGACCATGAATTAACCTGAGTATAAGAGCTGTTAGAAATTTTCTGCCTTTTTGTGGATAAAATAAAAGCTTCTTTGTCTATAAGGATTAGCATCTAAGGCATAACTTTGTAGTTTTCATAACTTCCCTAGAATTGAACATATGGTTGAAATAGAGTAAACAGCTTGAAAATGATATATTTAAATGTCATGTCCATATGAAGCATAATGTATTTAGAAAACAATCATCCAATTTCTTGTTCAGTTTGCTTGTACTTTATTTCTTTAAGGACCATAATACCCTGCTTTGACACTCTCTAATAAGGATAATGATATAGCATAATCTAAGAGTTTAAATTAAATAAACTCATTTACCAAGAAAAAAAAACATGTTAGAGCTCAACTTGTTCATCATTAATCCAGAGTTTTCATTCTTCTGAGTTTCTGCAAGTTGTTTGTAACTTTAAATATAATGTAAGAGCAGAATGGCAAATATTTACAGGTTTAATTTGATGTCCAAGAATTATTTTCAAGCAAAAGAAACATATCCTACATCTACACAATCCCTANTATATTTAAATGTCATGTCCATATGAAGCATAATGTACTTAGAAAACAATCATCCAATTTCTTGTTCAGTTTGCTTGTACTTTATTTCTTTTAAAAGGATCATAATACCCTGCTTTGACACTCTCTAATAAGGATAATGATATAGCATAATCTAAGAGTTTAAATCAAATATACTCATTTACCAAGAAAAAAAAACATGTTAGAGCTCAACTTGTTCATCATTAATCCAGAGTTTTCATTCTTCTGAGTTTCTGCAAGTTGTTTGTAACTTTAAATATAATGTAAGAGCAGAATGGCAAATATTTACAGGTTTAATTTGATGTCCAAGAATTATTTTCAAGCAAAAGAAACATATCCTACATCTACACAATCCCTATATCAAATCTCGGAAACTCTTACAGGATCAAAGCTTGCTGAGCGAGTAAAGGACAGATAACAAATAAAATATTACTGCAATTTCAGCATGCATTCAAAGATAGCTAAACAAATTGGTGGCAAGATACTCCGCCGTCATTCAACAATCTAGCATAGCTTCCACACAATCAATCAACTCAGAAACAACTTATAATTCTCTCTATATCTTGAATGACACCTATAAACTGCTGTGAGAACTAGGGGACAAAATTAAATTTTCAGTAGAAAACAATGAACAAGTTTTATTTTTTACGGCAAAAAATATATATTAAACAATGAACCATTAGATTTAACTGAAAAAAAAAAGTAGTTCTAAATCATAGTTCGCGGTATCCAAAACTGGTTGTAGCATATATATATATATATATTAAAAAAATATGGGCTTAAAAAAATTATCTTTACACTTTCCCCACCAAAAAAAATAAAAAAATAATAAAGCTAAAGTCAAAGCCAAGAACCTACAATTGAAAAACGTCACAAAGCCGAAGCCGGTTCTTCCCTAGAAATACCAGCTCAAAACCAGAAGTTGAACATGTAGAGCCTCAATTGGACGAACCCAGAATAAATATTCAACTCATACAAAACCCTTCAAACAATTTCCAACATACCAAACTTCACCAAACCCCCATCAAATTACACCAAACAAAAGAGATAACTTTAATTCATGAGCTAGCTCTGCCTATGTATGATAATCAAAAAATTAAAAAAAAGAAGAGAGAAACACTTCACAGAACACCAGAAACAGACTCAACAAACTAATCAAAAAACACAGTTGAAAACTAAACAGACATGAATTATAGTGATCAAGAAACAAAAACAAACTAACAACTTAAATTAAAGAAACAGAGAAGATAAAGATTAAATTTTTTTTTATTGAATTACAAGAAATTAAAAGGTGAACAACTTACGTGTGGAGAGAGATGATATGACCCCACAAGTCATAGACAGTGTAAGCTTAAAGAGAAGAGAAGAGAAGACCCAAACCAAAACTTAAAAAGTGGCTTCTTCTTGTTGTTGTAAATACGAGATAGACAGACGTAGGGACTCAGTTCACTGCCTTCCTAGGTTTGGACACGTGTTGAACTGTTGAGTTGGGCCCTGGAGTCGGGTTCTTTTGTGGATAAAGGGTCCCACGTTTCCTTTTCTATATATTGGGTGGGTGGGGGCCACAAATTTCTGAAGGCTGTGTTGTCTTGCTGCTCTTGTTCATGCACATTGGGGTTGTTATTGGGCCCCGCACCTGATTGTATTTAGTATTTACTTGCGGGAAATAGTTAGCTACTTTAGATGAAGGGATTCTTTCATTTCCCATAGCTTTTTTTTTTTTTTTAATTTTAATAAATAAATTAAACTTTTAATCAAAATTTCAGTTAAGAATTTATTGGTAGTTCAAAATTTATGTTATAAACATATGTATCATTTAAGACAATAAAAAATTAAATTTTAAAAATGTACGCAATAACATTGAAAGAACAATGTTATTGGTTTCTCACCTTTTATCTTAGTTGACTTTAATTATTATTTTGTTCTTAAATATAATTTTATTTTATTTCTATGAAAATTATTAAATAAGAAACAAAAGTATTTCATACACAATATTTTGCTATTAATTTAATTTTTTATTTCCTTTTCTACATCAAAATTAAATGAGTTTGATCTAAATGAGTTTGATCTAACATATATGCATTAAATTCTTTAAATTTATTTTATCATATTTTATTACTTTTAATTGATTTGCACATTTGCAGAATTTATAAGTTTGTTATTCTTTAAAAAAAAAAAACACATCTGATGCAAATGTGCACAATTGCTTTTTATGCTTGATTGATATGTTTAATGAATATTAGAAAAAGCAAACAAAGATTGAGAAAGTAAAAGATATAAATGTAAGGTTATTTTATATTATAAATAAATAGGGCTTCTTTAGATATATTTAAAAAATTTAATAGAAAAAACTTAGAGGTGGGGTTCATTAAAATAAATTATGAGGGGCTTTTGTTGTCTCATTAACTATAATATATGGCACCCATGTTAAAACTTGTTTTTATTAATTATGTAGATTAATTGCTTAAATAAACTGATTATCTCATGAAACAAATATCCATCTTCTTTGCAAAAAGAAAAGTAAAAACATCAGATCAAGTGGGGATACATACAATTAGCAATAAATCTGAGTGGAGGGTCAAGCCAAACATCAACAAAGTAGTCTTAAAGCCTATCTAAGAAAGCAACAAAGCAATTGGCATTCACTTCCACGTGCATCTCATTTAAAAAGTTTTTTCTCATAATCTCACTGCAATATTTATAAGGAATCAGTTTTGAACGCCCAACTTATCTTAAAAATGTTCTATGAGTTATGAAGATATCATTTTCCAATTTAATTTCAACGACAATATGCTACACAATTTTCATAATACCCGCATTTATGCCAATATACACTTTTCTTTCTAAAACAGGAATATGTACTAAATGCTTAAATCAACTAAAAAAATTTATTTTTCAACTCTTTTTAAGTACATAATTGATTGCAGATAACTCATTATGATCTCAAATATTTCCTTGAACACAGGGATACAGAGCAAACATAGCTAGTTAACATACAATAACAGAATTGTGATCTCAATTACAGTTTGATTCTTCAATAAACTAGACTTATGTTTTAAAAAATAAAATGTAAGAAAATACTGAAGCCGTACAGTTTAATCTCAAGCATACCTCCATATGTGCAGTATTTACCAAATATCTCTCAGCAAAAGATTCTTTAGTTGTGTATTAAAATTTCAAGCATTGCAACCCCAACTCATTAAAAACAAGTCACTGTTTTGAGTATTTGGTATAAACCATAATTCCATAGATCATTTCACCCTGCAGCTTGAAAATCTCCAAAATCGTCATCTGCTATATCTTGTGTACTTTGATTTTCCGAAGAATGCTGCTTTTCTGAGTCTTCTTTGGTTAAACCTGGGCTGTCATCTTTAGAAGCTTCTTCAAGACTGAGATTAGGTGGCAAGTTCGATGGAGACTTTTGAACAGTGCTAGCAGGTGAAAGAGGTGCTGGAGGAGGTGGTGGCGGTTTAATACAAATCTTTGGTTCTTTACCATCACCCTTATCCTCCAAAGATAGACTGTTCATGCCCTGCTCAAAAAACTTGGATTTCACTCTGCCACCACTTTTCTGATGACACCAATATGAGTAAAATCTCATCAAAACACTTAAATATATGGCATGACAGTTTGACAATGACATGAAGACAGAAATAAGCTTACATTTTTTATTTCGACGTGAATTGTCTCCCCCTCTTTTAAACTGTAATCACCAGAGGAAGTGTTCTGGAATTGCTGCTCCATCTCTTCCGCTGTTTTCTTTTTGTTCAGATATCTTTAATACAATTAAGGAAAGCACATCAGAATCATGCTGGTACAATCATCAACTTAAGCTACCATCAATAAAGAGTATGACAAAGATATGTAATGCACAGAGGTTAGATGGAAGGATACTTCATGTGATCATGTAGAGCTGCTTGAAAATCATAAGCTTGTGTCCTTTCTCGGAATCCAATACCTATGAAAGCATGCCGAAGGCGACCACCTACAAGACTTTCAAAACATTGAGTTGGATACAAGGGAAAAACAAAAACAGCAGTTAAATTTATGGAAATTTCCTCTTCAAATTTAACAAGACGCACTATGAAGGAGTACGGAGGGTTAATCTCAGAATTTGGATTATGTGGGGTCATAATACATGGCACAATGGTGATGTCATGTGAAACAGGTTTAATCATAGCAGACTAAAGTTAGCAGGAAGTCAGAAACATGGAACAAAAATCAACAAGATATGAAGAGCCTAAGTTTTATCTACTTACGTCACATGTATCAATAATTTAGAACTGCAATCATAAGCCCATGAAACATATAATGATGCATCAATCATCATTACATACTGCTAAAATAGTTAAAATTCTTTTATGCAGGGACACTTCAAATTATGTGAAGCATGTGACATCACAAGAATATGGACTGTTCTGTGTACAAGAAGATGATTACAGTAACAATAAGAAACAAATGCAGAGGACTAAATTCAGTATTTGTAGCAAGAAAATCCCTCGACAGATTGTTGATGAGAAATCAAAGAGAATAAATGGAGTGAAAAGAGAAATTAATAAAACATTCATAACAACTTAAACAATCACTTAGTTGTTTGAAATGATCATTTGAGAAATACAAATACAATTAGTAACTCCGATCAAATTTGCTAGAAGAAGCAACATAGTTCTCACCAATGTTCTCTTCTATCCGAAGAACAAAATACCTGCAGAAGAAAGGACTTCCATTCAGAGACCTTACTATAGAGTACAAATGAACAAGTCCAAAAGCAGATTCAAAAACGCGTTGGTATGTACTTGAAAATCAAGGTCAGAAAAACAGAATCATTCTCTATAAACTACTTTTAAATTAAAAATAATTTTAAACTTGTCTTATTTACTTTTAAGAAAACAGGATAAGATGATACCAAAAAGGCCCTAACGTCCATGCATCTTGTATGTGAAATGGTAAATTCCTATAAAAAAACAATATGAGAAGGTGGGCAAAGGTTTCAGTTAGAAACAAACTCAACCTGCTACTATCAATTACAGGTTCCACGGGATGAAGTTCTCCATCTCTCAAAAAAGCCCGGGCATATAATTCGCCTATTTAAAACATATCAACTTATTACAGAAACATGCATTCAATGATAAAGAGTAAAACACAGATTTCATCTCAATAAAACACAAAGTCAACCTAACCTGTGGATTTATCCTCAAGTTTGATAATACATTCCTCTCCCTTGCTAACAACTTTCAGTGTCCCTTCCCATGCCCATTTGTTGACATTCCATTCATCAGCCCTATAATTGACTTCAATGATATAAATATCCTTGTTCAATTCTCATAAAACATAAATGCACAAAAAGATCCTGCATCAAATCTAATGCTGGGAGATGTGTTTCAATATGAAGCTGTATCAATCGCCGAAAAGATAAATTAAGAAATGGAGAATTAGAATCTATTACAAGGCTGGGTTCAGAAGGAACTTGTAGAGTTTAATTTTCTTCTTTTGACTTCTAGATAGTCAAACTCAGCCATAGAAATAAATAAAATACGTATCACTTTAAGTTGATTTCATTGTAATATGTCTAGAACAAAGTTGGCTGCCTCAACGTTTTCATAAAGAGTCAGCAAGGCAGACCCTCAACATTTTCTTCCACTGTCCCTTCAGCAGTCAAACAAGGAATAAACATTCAATATCAACAAAAGAAAGCAGCTGCCCCCACCTCATAACCACATCTTCTCGAATGAATAGCTTTCTCATTCACATTAACCGAAGAACTGCCAAGGCTCAACTTCCTCTATTTTACTTATTTATCATAGATATATATTTTTCTTACCAAAAAAGCAAGAAAAAAACTTAGACGACAAATAGAGAAACAGGTAGGAACTCGGAATTTAGTTACAATATAAGCCATTGAAACTCAAAATAAACTCAGAACTCTTTAGATAGAATAGAGATAATTGCATAACCAAGTTGATGGAGACAAAGCATTGACTTAAAAAAGGATCAGGATCACCACAACAAACACACACACATAAAGAATACCAACAATAGATTCTTCTTAACCATCGAGTGCAGAACAAATTAGAAACTTCAATATTGTATCAAAGATCTAGATTATGGCAGAGGAAAATCAGGTATCACAATTTGTAGAGTTGAGTAACAACCTGTATGAAGCTGCACTTTTCCTTGGGGGTATCTGCAGAAACATGCAAAATTAGTTTAATAATGCAGTATCATCATAACCACTAATACAAAGACCATAAAAAAATTCCCAAGGATTAAATGCAAAACAAAAATAGGAAAAATCCCATGCTTAAAAAAATTTGATATATCAACATAAATATAACTAGACTAAGCAATTAAAATCACATGAAGTGATGAAAATGTACTAACAGATTAGGATGCAGCAGATTCTCAATTCTTAATTTTGTGATACGGAAAATCCAGGAAAGAAAGATTAGGCAGGGGAGAAAAATACAAACTTACTAGTGGATAACTTGCTAGGGTTTCCATAGGTTATGTTAAGACCAACAAGGTGGTCTATGAATGAATTAAAACACCAGATCAAAGCATCTAAGCTTCACTATATAAACAAAACAACACTACAAAAGACATACAAGCATACACATATTTCTACTTATAATATGTAGTAAAAACATGAAATCGTTAAGAAAAATTATCACAAACTTAGACCAAATAGGTTATATAAAGTCTAAAATACAAAGTAGCTTTACCAGAACAACAAAATGAGTGATTGTATAATAAAAGAACAATAACTGATTATAGATGTGTGCAGAATAAATTAAACCGATAGAAGACTAAAATATAACATGGATATTTTAATAGTCATCATATCATTGAACTCCCATTGTTTAATTCTAAATGTGGAAAAGGAAAGATAGGATAACCAACGTAGATAGAGCGGTGATTTCAAAAATTAAAGAAAAATCTAACGCTTGTCTTCATATACTACACCCTCATTAACCGACCCACCCCACACCTGATACGGACCACCAAAGAGAGAACAATCTTTGTAGAATATTGGGAAGTAATTTGTTGCTATCAATAATCTGAGATTTTCTACCACTATAGATCCAACTCTGAAAAGTATCAGGCACTTCTAATATTTCATCCTCACGAATCAACAAATGCATCTTTCTTAAGTTAACAATGGGGCAGAGTATATCCAGTCAATCATAACAGCAATTCAACAAGTAAATGTACTAACAGGAATTTAGTAAATAAAGATCAGAGATTTGTGCAAATGTTGCCTCACAAAACTGCCAATGATACACAATACTTTCGCAAGACTAAAAGGAAAAGGCTTCTAAATCTCTATTCAACAGCAACGCAATAATATTTAGAGCGAAAGATTAACTTCTAAGCTCTCATCAGTTTTTGCAATCATTACCAACGTAGCATAAAATCCCTTCAATTCATTATATTTTTCTTCGATTTTCAGTACTATCTAAAAAAAAGAAAAAAAACAAAAAAAAAAAAAAAAAGTACTTTTATGCGAACTTAATCCAAATCAAAATCAATTTCTCAAAAAAAAAAAAAAGGCACTTTGACGCATAAACACTCATAAATTACCGAGAGACTTACCAAATAAACGTAACATTCAGAGACTTGAAAGAGAACAAGCTCTATAGCTTCAGTTTCTTCGCTGCTCCCTTTTTTATCTTCCTCTTTCTCCATGATCTAAAGAGACAAATTTTTTTTTATTTTTTTTTTTTGGTTATAATGGAGGAATTTCAGTTCAGTGTTAGGTCTAGATGGTAATTTAATGAAACTAGAATGGCCTTTTTAGGATTATGAGATTGATCGTAACACGATGTGCAATGGGAACGTCGTTTACAGTTTCTTGGTCGAAGACAAGAACTATGGCAGTAACTGAACGGCTGAGATCGTCTGTGATCTTGTATAAGTCAAAGAGATGTGCGGCTCTGACGGAGTGAGCGTGTAGAGAATGGTGAAGTTGTTGCTTCATTTCTAAGGAAGGGACGCGTACTCGTACATACAGTACCTTTAACCTTCTGAACTAACAAGTACAACCGGCTACCAACCAAACACTATTTTACTTTGTCCTTATTTTTTTATTTTGTAAAAATTGGCTACGATTGTTTTCTTATTTTGAAAATATTCTATTCCTATCATTTCCTTATTCTCAAAATTCTATCTAGTAATATTCAATTATTTTAAATCCTATATGTTTGTTTATTTAACTAAACACTATCATCACGATGGTCAGAATAGTCAAAAATCTAACCATCGTGGATCTAACTTACCCATAGTAAATCTAATCAAAAAAGGTCATAATGATGCACGACCAATCAAATCTGATTGGTCATGCACAATGACACCAAATTCTAGTGATAGTGATCGAAATCTAACAATTGTGGATAGGTAGGAATATTTTTATTAATTTATAAACTTTTTATTATTAAAGTGTTTAACTAAATTAACAACCTTAGGGATTTTTTTTTTTAATTTTCAAATCCTACCTTTAAATAATAACCCAACTCAACCTAACAATAATATTTAAAAAATACTATTCAAAACAATAAAACAAGACTTTTTAAGAAAATTCTTCTGTAAATAATGAAATGGACTTTGATTTAATTTTTTGAAAAAAAATGGTAACACTTTCATTTCACCTCTGGCGCTGTATTAACAGAAAGGCCAAAAAAATAAAAATAAAAATAAAAGTCGACTAATTTCTCTAAATGAGTGTGGATCAAAGGGAATTATACAATATGCAGTCACATACAAGTACAACCTCACAGAAAATGGAGTATGCTGCAGGGTGCAGAGTGAAGATCGACTTGTTAATGTGGCACACTTGCTGTCACGGTTCTGTGCCTTGGGTCAGTGAGAACTGATTTTATATTTGCAAACCCAACTTCTTTCATTCTTCCTTCCAAATCAGTCAGGGAGTATTCGTCTAGAAATGGTTCGGTGCTCTTCATTAATGTAAACAACACTGGAGATAGTTCCTACATTACAAACATAAAACCAATGTCAATGTTTCTGTTATTACCACTTCCATCACATGTTTAATGGGTTCTAGGTTCTTGTTTCAAAACGAGGCAGTTTGAACGCAAAACTTCAATGTTTTGGAAGAAATTTCCGTTAATATATATTCGATTAAAGTTTGTGCCAAAATATACCAAAGCCAGATCAATGGTTGAGTATCAGCACCATACCTGAAGGGTCTTTGATTTTGGCTGCATAAGAAGCAGAATTAATGTGAGCCAGTTCAGTGAAAAAAAAAATGATAGAAGACACAGAGTCATATTAATTTACCGCAATATCATTCAAAGCAATGGTGCCTCCATGTCGAAGTAGACGGAATGCTTCCCTCAATAAACCAATTATTGCTCTTTCAGGACATTCATGGAGCTGTATACATCCGTGGAGTCAGATTCTTGTTTGAGAACAATGANGCAGAATTAATGTGAGCCAGTTCAGTGAAAAAAAAAATGATAGAAGACACAGAGTCATATTAATTTACCGCAATATCATTCAAAGCAATGGTGCCTCCATGTCGAAGTAGACGGAATGCTTCCCTCAATAAACCAATTATTGCTCTTTCAGGACATTCATGGAGCTGTATACATCCGTGGAGTCAGATTCTTGTTTGAGAACAATGATTAATGAGCAAAAGTTGAAGCAAAGAAAATGATGCACAAATTTGTCATTAGAGGATTAGAATAAAACATGTAAAAAGCTAGAGAACAAACAGATGGCACAGATAGGAGAATACAAACTTTCTGATCTTAAGCCAAGGAAGATGAAGAGCCCTACTAACAGTATAGAGTTCTAGTCCAATAACCTGTGGTTCTCATTTGGTGGTCTAGGTAAAAGCTTGGGCATACTTAACCTCGAAAACAAAGATATTTATGTTTCAAGAGTTTAAATCTCAGTAATTACATACAACTTAAAAGGTACATGCATCCTTACATCGAAGCCTACTATAACAATCCATTATTTCCTTGTTCATCATTACTGTGCCAAGGCAATAAAATGTACTGAAATCTACCAAATAGATAACCCCTTTGCACTTAATAGGTTCAAGAAAAGCACTAGAGAGTTAAGCAGAAATTAAAAACTATTAGTTAGACCCCCTAAATACACTATTAAGTGCAGTGTTCAAGTTTCCGGACATATTGGCATGCTGCTATAGAATAAGCACAAATTAGCAAGCTATCATGAAAGAAACAACACATGCTTTGGCCTCTACCAAAATCTCTCTCTCTCTCTTCCCACCTATGAAAATACACACAAATGCAGATATTGAAAACAGATTGTAGTATGATTTCTATTTTATATTATTCATGAGTCATGACAATGAGTTAATAACATGTTCGCATTTCATTGAAACGTATTTACGTGAGTTACTAAGTTGGAAAATAACACATACCACATATGAAAAGGAGATAAGGTCATATGATTTAGAAGGCAAGCCTGTGTCTTCTCCATTTGCATGTATCCAGCTGATTGGATTCTTTCTTGGGGTTCCTCTCTTTTCCTTATATTGAGCTACAGCAAGAAAGTAAGGTGACAGATCTAGCCCCTGCAGATAATTGCATTGAGACATAAAAAAGTGAGATATTGCACATTAAAGACAAAATGGACTTCACTCTTCAAAGTTTCTTATTACATCAATTCAACGCACCGTGACTTTAGCAGAAGGGAAGTAGTGAGCAAGAAATCCTGTGCTCACACCAACGGAGCATCCAATATCTAGAATGTCTCTGATCTCTCCAGAATATTGTTGATGATGTTGTTTAATTGTTTCAAGCCAATTTCCACGCATTATACGATTTGCTTCATCAACTGAAGAAGCAAATGGTATTGCTCGTCTTGTCATTGACAAGTCCGCGGCCTCTGCTTCTGCTGCAGCCTACCATTTGACATGCAATTTGAAAGTAAAATTGTTTCTTCTCAGTTATATTAGTTTCCACTATATAGTGCTCATGATTTAGTTCATTTATGGAACCCTCTTTAAAAAGTATTGTCTCAGTTAAATTATCGCAATTTAGTGAGAATTAGTACAAGTTATTTTCTAACTGAAAAGCCTAAAAAATGTGCCTGAAATATGCCCATGGAGACTCAGCTTCAGAATAAGTATTAATACCAGTCGGTTTAAAAGCAGTACTAGATAGTTGAAGAGCTAAATACATAATTACTTCACCCCTAAACTTAAAGTAATCTAATTTCCAGATAGGATCAATAATAGACAGGAAAACGTGCAGGATTTCAAACATGAGCTGCACAAATACTCTAACACAACATAGAAGTTAATAAGTCTATATGTGTTACTGTGAATGTGTGTTCCTTAATTGCAAAAATGAAACCAAAAAAAAAAAAAAAAACAAATATCTCATCAAGTTTAAGATGAAGAATTAGTTTTAGTACTTACCAGCCAAGAAAGGTTGCCTTCATCATATGCATGAAAGGGACTCAGATAATCTGTTCAAAAAGAGCATTTAATCAGAATGAGAAGAGTTACACAACAAGATATACATAGTATAAGATACAAGTAGACAGAAAACCTTAAAAAGAGGAAGAAAGGGAGCAGCAATTTTGAAAGTACCAGAAAACAAGGAACCGATAATGTTGTTTAGTTAGTTACAGGTTTATCTCTTCAAATAGTTTCAATAGCATTACATACCACAATCTATAGTACTTAATAACAAAACAAAAGATACATTAGTGTCAAACACAAAAGAATTAATTATTCATGGCTAAACAATTACACAACAAATGTTTGGAGAATTGAATATTAATCGTTCCAACTCCTGACTAATTGCATTCGAAAGGGCATTTTTTTTTTTTTTATTTGTTATTATAAAACAGCGAAAACCAACAAATTAGAAATGAAGAAATAAAAAGACATACAATCTGGGTACACAGTGGAGGGATTTTGAACGCTCTCCATCTCCTTGTAAACATCTGACTCCAAAATTTCTTTGCTCATTTCCCGCCAAGGAATGTTATTCTTTTCAGCTGTACTGTTTACACCCATATCCCAAATCCAAATATTCAACTGCAAGAATAAGTTATATAATAATAGCCATATTACCAGAGATGGAGCTAAAGTGCAAGAGAAAACCTGATAAGAACTTGTCTAGCGCCAAACTTGAGGACTGTGTAGATGGGCTTGAAGGAAATGACAGCTGCAACAAGACGCGAGAGAGGTGTCTCTCCAGCCCATTTGGGTCGTTCCAGCTGTCCCTCCTCGTACGCTGCCACGTCTGACGATGCTGTCATCCGTACAAGCATTGTTTCATTTTTTCTTGTTCTTCTTGGTGTTGTATTATTTCCATTTGATAATGAAGATGCAGGAGACAGTTTTTGGATTGGAGCACACAAAGCCATTTCAGCTCTTGAGAGAGAATGCAATACAAACTATAGATTACAGAAATAGATTACACGTAGAGCGGAGATTGCCACGTCGCCTCTGTATCTTTAACAACCTATAATAAGCTCCCACGTGGAGGAGTAAGATTTTATCTCCTCCACTCATTCTCTTTTAAGTAAATTTCAGAATGAATCTTGTCTGCGTCAGGAAATAAGAACCAATTGGTAATACAATTTTTATTATTTTGTAATGAAATTAATATTAAAAGTTGACCCTTTAATGGAATTGATGGTGTGAGAAGACTCTACGTTAACTCAAGAGACAAAACATAGTTTGATGGTAAAGAAAGTAAAAAAGTTTAATATGAGTTTTTGATTTCTGAGACTCAAACATTAACAAAAACGATATCGAGCAGATTTACTTTATAGATCTCAAAATATTAATTAAAGTATACACAGATTAATCTAAATACCTCCAATAAAAAAAAAAAAAAAAAAAAACTCAAAAGATGAAGTAACGATGAATATTAAACTATAATTTTATCAACGAAAGTTGTCATAGATTATACAAATTAACCATCATATTCATAGGCATGCAAGTTGCAAAATGATGATCTTAATTCTTATATAAATTATAATAAGCATTGGCTATTCTGCATTTACTACCGTTGAAGTGATACAACTAGCAATCCGCTCTTCATATACGGCTCTACTTGGAAGTGAGGATAAATTTAATTATTCAGAAGGTCTAAAATAATAGCATTGTATTTTAAACTTCGGAAAAACTATTAGACTACTATTTTATTTATTACTTGTAAAATTATTTTTAAAAAATAAATCAAAATTATTTAAAAAAATAATATATTGTTTTTTATTAAAAAAATTTAGATAACCGGTTAGAAATCGGCTATAACCCTTTATTCTTGTACTGTCACTGCATCTAATTTCCTACCCTAAATTCATGTTTATTGTCTGTCAAAGGCTCAAATCCAAACAGAAAATCACTTGATCTATACTTGAGATCAGACTACTTCTAGGCAGATCCCAAATTTACAATAAAAAATGTGACAGTACTATTTTTCATCATCTCATTCTCATACTTGCAAGTAAGGATAAATTTAATTATTCAGAAGGTCAACCCAAAATGTAGAACGGTCCACATTGTTCGTTTGTATAATGATTATTTATTGCCTATTTGCCATCGCAAGGTCAACCCGGAATAAAGAACTATCCATATTCCATATTTACTGCCTCGCCACCGCTACGGGGAAATGACATTGCATCAAGAAAATGAATGAGATATTGGTAACTCTAGAGTATATTACTGTAAATATATAATAAAATAAAGACAAAATTAGAACTTGGAAATAAAACAAGAGCTCACAAGAGAAGCACGAACCTTATCCCGATGTCTTGGTAATAACAAATGGTCATTTAAACGGCTGTTCGGATTCAGAGAGATGGTAACAGCAAATTACTAGTTCACATGGAAAGAGCCATGTGTGATGTAATAAACACCAACCCCACATCGAGTCAACACTCCACAATTTTCATCTGTAATTGCATTTACTTGCACATTATTTGAAACTGTCAATCTTCGTAATAGTCCTTTTCCCACCACCTGCCCCGTCAAGGTGTCTCGAACATATATCCACTGTTTATAAAAGCACTGCCCTTCTTTATTAATCACTCAATCATGCCATACACACAAATATCTATCTGTTTCTCTGCCGCTACCTTGCGTGTTATGCAGAGACTTGGTTTGGTGTGTTAGCTCATCTTCCCAGTTCTACTTCTTTCTATTCTACACTCCACGTCTCCTTTGCTTTCTCTTTTTAATTCTATTTCTTCGTTTTCTATCAATGGAAACTCAGTTTAGAATAAGGACTACGAAACTTTCTTACAGATTGTCCAGGCGAGTTGATGATTTTAATTGGTTTTGCTTGAAGGGGACACCTTCTAATAACAGATACATTTTGAAGAATGTTAATTGTGAAGCTAGACCGGGCCAGATTCTGGCAATTGCAGGTCCAAGTGGGGCAGGGAAGACCACATTGCTTGAGATTCTTGCTGGAATGGTCCCGATGAGTAGTGTCTCTGGTTACGTTCTTGTAAATGAGCAACCTATGAACGTTAGACAATTTCGAAGAGTTTCGGGCTATGTTACACAAGATGAAGCTCTATTCCCACACCTTACTGTCGAAGAAACGCTCATGTATAGCGCTCGTCTCAGGTTGCATGGTGGGCTCGACAAGGCTGTGGCTAGAGTGCGGGAGCTTCTGGTGGAGCTTGGACTAGAGCATGTTGCCAATGTGAGAATTGGTGGTCAATCAAGCCGTGGCATTTCTGGTGGGGAGAAGCGAAGAGTTTCAATCGGGGTCGATCTTGTTCACGACCCAGCTGTTCTTCTGATCGATGAGCCAACTTCGGGATTGGATTCAGCATCAGCGTTTCATGTAGCTTTGTTGCTGAAATCTATGGCTATGAAGCAAGGTAAGACAATTGTGCTAACCATCCATCAACCAGGCTTCCGAATCCTGGAGCTTTTTGATCAAATTTTGTTACTATCAAGCGGAACAGTTCTTCATCATGGATCCTTGCATCTCCTAGAGCACAGGCTTAGGTTTGCAGGTCACTCTATTCCTCGGCATGTTAATGTGCTTGAGTTTGCCATTGAAGTGACGGAAGTTGTGGTCATAAATACTGAAGAAAGCGAATTAGAAGATGGAATCTTAGAAGAGGAATATGAACTTACGACTAAAAATCCCAATTACCTACCTAAAGCTGAAGAAACTAAAACATACTACTCCAATAATCCGTTCATGGAGGTTTTAATACTCGTCCAGAGATTCTCCAAGAATATTAGCAGAACAAAACAGCTCTTTGCTGCAAGAATATTACAATCCATACTTGCTGGTGTTGTGCTTGGAACTATATTCATGAATGCGTGTAATGATCCCAAGAAATCAATGCTACAAACTCAAATGGGATTTTTCGCTTTCAGCCTCACCTTCCTGTTGTCATCTACAACAGAAGGCCTACCAATTTTCTTGCAAGAGAGGAAATTTTTGATGAGAGAAACCTCAAGAGGAGCTTATAGAGTTTCTTCTTATGTCATATCAAACACCCTGGTGTTCCTCCCTTTCCTATTGATCGTGGCTCTTCTTTACACCATTCCAGTGTACTGGCTAGTAGGACTAAGGAGGGAAGTAGATGGGTTTCTCTATTTCTCACTGGTGGTCTGGTTGGTGGTGATGATGTCAAATTCTTTCGTGGTATGTTTCAGTGCTCTGGTGCCAAATTTCATAATGGGGAATTCCTTGATCGCGGGGCTCATGGGGTCTTACTTCCTGTTTTCAGGCTATTTTATATCAAAAGATGACATTCCTTGGTATTGGATTTTCATGCACTACTTGAGTTTGTTTAAGTACCCGTTTGAGTGTTTTGTGATAAATGAGTATGGAGGTGAGAAGGGGAAGACGAGATGCCTACAAACTGTGGAAGGAAACTGCTATCTGTATGGTGATGGCTTTCTGATGCAGCAAGGTTTGAAAGAATCACAGAAATGGAGTAATCTAGGTGTAATGTTGAGTTTCATTTTTGGGTACAGATTTCTTTGCTTTTTAATTCTGTGGTACAGATCTTACCGCACCCAACGTTGGTAAGTTTTCAACCGTCAATTTGAAATGTAGAGATTCAGTCTACTTGTTTCTGCTCTTCCTGAACTGTTTTGAGATTATCTTCTCTTAGATAAAATTGTGTATTTGTTGCATAGATTTTGTTTCTGATTTCTGTATAGTTTTCTCGTCTTTCAAAAGGGTATCACTGCATGCACTCTCATGGAGTTTTGACTCGATCAAACCTGACGGTAGTCGGTACATTGCATAGAGCCATAAATGGGCTGGGCTCGGTCCACTCGACTCGCAAACTCCAACTCATACATTATTACCTTTTAATTTGTTTTACCGAGTCATTCTCTGCCAAGGGAAGTTCATTTTTTATGGCAAAAATACATTAAAAGACGATTTTTATTTTTTACTTTTTTTGCTTTCTTTTCATTAGAAAAATTTTATTGACCCATTTTAGATTTGACTTCAACGTAGACAAATAAAAATACAATTAAAAAAATATAGGACAAATTTATGATGAATCTTAAGAGAGATTCATTATCAGATTTTCAAAATGCAGCAGAGATTTTTTAGTTTCTTTTTTATGTTCGGCATTTTCCCTTTCTCAAACTCTACAGGTGTTTCAAAGATTCATTCTAAAATTTGGAAGAGATAAACTGATAATGATCTCTATCTACAAATGATGCACTGAAATACCTTCAAGCTGATCGGCTGATCCTATGCATCTACTAGATAATTACATTTACTGAAGAGCAAGAGCTTCCAAATTATCATTCACACATAGCAGAACTTGTTGTACTCTCCAACATTAGAGTCCATGGTCAATTATTTTCCTCCCATTTTTAACTTCTAATTAGTCTTAGAGAAATTCATCAAGAAACTTGTCGGTTACAAAGTCCTCCAAATAGCAGTGTCTGCACTCTGCCACAACTCCTTTGGAATATACTAGTTTAGAACACCAACTCCTTCAATTTCTCTAAATAGAACTGGTCATCAGATTTCCCCACCAGTCAGCAGTCATCATAGAGATTGTGGCCCCAAATTTGTGGAAACTTGTGGCATAATATATTTAAAGAAGCATAAAAATAATTTTTAAGAATTCCCTTTATCTCCAGGCATATGAGAATCCCTTTTTCAATTTATTCATCCAAGAGCATGAGAGATACAGAAAATTACATGAACTTTGCTATACTGTCTATGATTCACAATTTCGATGAAGATCCCTAAGTGATCTACGTTGAAGGCACAAGACATTAGTACATTTTTATCTCTAGAGTTGGTAAAGCAGAATAAAAAGTACGTCAAAAAACCATTCATTGTATCACCACCCAGTATGCCAGTGCATATTGACAGAGAAAACATATGCAATAGAATAGAAGATGCAAACCATCACTAAGAGATCATATGGTCACCAGAGATCCCCCGGCGAAGATGACAAGGAAGAATCAAACAAAGAGACCCTTCGCCTCTTATTTGAAAGTCCGGCTCCTAAAAGGAACTCCTCTGTGGCTGAAAATTTATCAAGGACAGACATAACTGCCTGGTGAACAGAGTTCACAAGAGACTGGCATACTTCAGTATCTTCGAAGTTCCTTTCTTTACAGCTAGCCATAACAATAACATTTTTCATCCTGCCTCCCAAGGTTGCGATCTCTGCCTTCACTATCATGAGATGAAGAGCATCAAGTGCTTGTCTTAAGTCAGAGAGAAGTCCCGGTTTATAGTTGCAACATAGAGATGCCTTAATTGAATGAGGGGCTCCATCAATTCCCTCCTCCTGCTGTTCAACTTTCACTTCATCTATGTCTGTTGGTATGAGAAAACCTTCAGTAGCTTCTGTGGCATTCTCTTTCAGTTCTTTTAACTGGTTGATAACCTCAGTCAGCACTGTAGCTTTGTCCATCTAGAGTTCAAATTGGCAGCAAAAGCCAACCAATTTTCATCAAAACCACAAAAAGTTAAGAGATCTGCGTGATCACAGTGGTATTGACAATGAACATGTAACTGAATCCCAGTTACTGATACCTGAAGCTCGAAATCCAAATTCACATGCTGAAATCTAAATTATGAAGTTATGAAGTTATACATGTTCAATACCAACTAGCTCTTTCAAACTAACAAATCCAATTAAATATCAAAGAATTCATTGTCAGACCACTCTTGAGACTCAAATCATCTGATACACCAAAAAAAGGAAAAAATTATTCACAGCAATTTACCAGTAAACCTTCACTAATTCCTCTTAAATTTTTTACAAAGAAAAAATAAATCATTTCGAGTGAGCATAGCAGCATGTTTCAGCTATTCTCAATCCATTTTACATCAAAATAACTCATATGTAGTAACCTTTGAGAAAAGACAATCCAGTTTTCATCAAATCTAAATTTTAAAATTTGAAGGAACCATCATTACCAAATTAATTTACTTTAAACAGCTATGAATACAAATCAAACAACAAACGTTACCTTCTTTGCACCGGGTATTAAGCTCCTAAGCGTATCAAGATGCGCATTAATCCTCCTCCTCCGCCTCCTTTCTGCTTCAATATGATTCTTCAAAGCCTTAACACTTTTCTCCACTGGGACCCCTTTTCTCTGCAACTTCACACTAGCCTCCACAAGCTCTCCTCTCTCACAATCCAAAACCAAAGACGAATACGAAGAGGACCCATTTCTTGCTCTCCCTTGCAACCCGTTATTCACAAATAGCTCATCACTCACTGATTCAATACCATTGCCATTCCTACATGATCTCCAAGAATAAGGATCCATGACCAGCACCAAACAAGGATTAAAAATCCAAACTTTAAGATAACAATGGCAAAATGGGTTCCCAATCTAGAGCTTAGCGTGAGTTGAAAAAGTGTCGAAGGACTTAATTAGTTTAGATATATGCTTTCGAGTGTTTATTCATGGGTTTAACTTGCACATAGAAGGCTGATAACAGAGTTAAAGGGACAGTTTCAACACTTAGCTACCGAGGAATACATACTGTATTTGGATATACGATGAAAGTTTACTCCAGAATGAAGAAAGAAGACACAGATCTGAGAGTGAGGATTTGGTAATTGTCCCTACAAAAGCAGAAAGTTGAGGCAAGTTTTGCCAGTTTGTGGAGTACAAGTGTACGAGACTTTGTCAAGACTTCAAACTAAGCATCATGAAGGGGGTGAGAAAATATATTTCCAATATTTTTCTTTTTCTTTTTCTTTTTCTCTGTGGTACAGATTAGGTTTAAGCTAATAAAGTAGTATTATTACCTACTAATGTTTTAATCGAGTTTTATGCTTAGTCATAGCCCTCGAGATCATGCTTGTTTTGGGTTTTAGTAATGTTATAATAAGACTCTCGTTATACTCCAATTCGGTCCTTCCAATTGATTAAATTTTGGTTCAAACATGCACATACTTTGATTGGTTTTAATGATTCCAATAATTGAATCCATAACATTAAAAATTTGATAGTCTTGTGTTAGATTAATCTTGTGCATTAAAATGTGCTATGGAATTTTTTATATATTGTTAAATACATTTTCTAACACTTCTAAGGGTTATGTATATATATATATGCAGAGTTTAATTAAATTATTCTTTTCAAAACAAATAAAAATTGGAATTGTTGTATAGATTATCATTTAATTGGTGGGTTAATATGAATTTTGTGAAGAATTATTGGAGGTACTTTTTATACTGAAAAAATACCTCCTCCTCTCTCGTTTATCTTAATATAAACGTTTATAGATGTATTAAGTTGATAATATTTATATCAAGAATACGTATTTGGGATTTGTAATGTTATTTTATTGGCTAAATTTAAATAAATATGAACGTTATTGAAAATTTTGGCTCTATGACTAAGAAAAAAGTAGCAGATTATGATCAAGTTAAATCCTAATCCAAAATTCCTGAGAAGACACACGTATCAATGTGGGCTAAAAAATTGATTTCACATATCTAACTTTTGTGTTTGTCTAGTTGTACTCGACGTTCACAACGCTTGAATTTCCATTTGTCGTTTCTGTATTGATGGAAATATTTTATTTTATTATTACAGTCAGCAATCGAAAGTTAGGCAAATGACAAATTCATCACTTTAAAGCAGCCAATTAGATTAGACACTTAACTACCCCAATTTGACTTTATAATCGTGCTTAATTTTCCTGATAATGACAATTATTAAAACCCACTTGTTTACCTATAGACGCCATTTTTCATTTTAGGTGGTCCTACTAATACGATAAATATAAATCTTAATATAGAATTATTAATATTTTCGAACCTTATCATCCCTTGTGAAAATTAATTTATAAGTTAATTTAAATTTATAAGTATTTAAAATTTTAAGTAATTACGTATTTAATTAAAATATTTATAAGTGATTGATAAGTAATTAACGCGTTTGAAAAAATATAATTTATAAGTATATTTTATTATTAAAATGATTAAAAATAATATTATATTATTTTATCAATTAATAAATTATACAGTAGAATTTTAAAATTAAATAAGGATAATGTGATAATATAAGTGTTTATAAGTTACAAAAAAAGAAATACCTCTCCCCCAATTTTTTTTTTTTTTTTATAAGTTCAATTTATACGTATAAAAATTATAAACAAACAGGTTAGTTTAATTTTAAAGCTTATAAGTTGGTTTAATCAGCCTATAAGCTCAAACAAACACCCCTATAGTATATAATTAGTTAATACATTTGTGTTTTATACGTAAATTATATGGTCAATCATATAATTCGTGTATAAAATATGAATTTATGTATTTTATCTAGACAATCGTATAATTCGTGAATTATATACCCCAACCGAATTATTGTCAAATTATACAGCTGTATTTTTGCAGACAAAAGTTCATTATTTGATAAGGGAAGCAACGCCGTTTTAGGGGGGTTTTTGTCAACGAAATCCCCTTTCTTCAGTTTCTCTTTGTCTCTTCTTCAGCTATCAAATATCAATTATCAAACAAAAACAACCGTATCTTTGAATCTTGATCACTTTTCTTCTCTTTTGAGTCTTGATCTCTTCTTCTCCTCGTTTTTAACTCTCTTTTCCAAGACTTCAAGCCTCAAGTACATATTTCTTCTCATTCTTTTTTTAACTCTCTTTGAATCTTGTATGTTCATAGAATGGATTGCTTGTGTTTGTGTTGGTGTGTGAGTAGTAGTAGTAGTAGTACGGGCTGACTTAGTGTTTTAATTGGATTATTGATTGAGCAATGCTAATTTTACAAAGAAACATACAAATATTGCATACAAAGACAATCTATACCCTTAATTTTCATGATTTCTCTTTCTCTTTTTCCGTTTTTTCTTTGTTTTTTGCTTCTTGCTAATGTCCTTTTGTAACCTTCTTTGTATGGGTCTTTGTAAGGATAACATTTTTCTTGTTGATTTGTTATGTTGGTGGATTGACTTGTGTACGAAACATGTTGAGAAGTGTTGGTCTTACAAAGACAAATACAAAGGGGACATACAAAGACAATCCCTACCTTGATCTTCATAATTTCTCTCTCTCTCTTTTTTTTCGTTTTTTCTTTGTTTTTTTCTTCATTTTGTAGCTTTCTTTGTATAAGTCTTTATAAAGATACCATTTTTTAAACATGTTTGATGAAATGATTGTCAGAGTTCTATAACTATTTGAGTGTGATTTTGCGCTCGCAATGTGGGAGGTGAGCTACTGAGCTTCACTTAATGTTGTTAGTTTCCGTCAAGATTTTGGTATGAAATTGATTGATTAATCGTTGATAATACCATTGATTTTCGTCTTATCTGCTTGCCACATCTTCAAATTCAAACTAGGTGGGTCATAAACTGTTAGATGGGTGGACAATGTAGATACAGAACTGTATTTGGGATTCTGATTATTGTATCGAAATGATATTTTGAAAGTCACGGCCAAATTAGACTTGTCTACTTTTGCGGTTTGCCTTGACTTGCACAAACTATTGATGGCATCTTTTACACAAATTAAGCATAGAGAGCTGTTCGATGCATAAGGATGCAACAAACAAAATGCTATTAAATGAAAAATACCAAATCATCCGACTTAAAAAAGAAAAAACACATTCCTTTCTAGCTTTAGAGAAAATAAAAGAGATAGATTTCATGAAATTGCAAAATGTTTAAATTATATAATACTTCCTGTTATTTAAATGCTACCATTTCATAGTTATAATCTATTTTCAACAAGAAAAGATGTGCATGAAATTCTCAATATAAAACAATGTCCAATACCTAAAATACAAATACAAAATCACATGACTTATATATATAATAATAAAATATATAACATATGCTTAAGAATTACTGTATTTTTCAAAACGTATTATTGACAATGTACCGTATTAAACTTGTATATACCCGTATATTATTTTTCTCGTATCTGAATTTTATGACCAAATTTTTATAAACGTATTTTTCACCATTTGTCATATCATACCCGTAAAATTCCCGTACCCTTTTTTTGCCATATCTTTATTTACTAACTATAATATATAGAGTCAAGTTATAGTAACTTTAGAATTTTAACTTAATTTAAGATGCTAATTTACTTAACCTATAATTTAACGGTTAAGATGATGAAGTGGCACGATAACACAGACTATTGATTATCATTGCGAAGAAGAATATGTATTAAACATAATTAAGAAATAGCAACAATGTTGTACTTGTATTTACACCTACAGTGAAAATTACTGTTTTAATAATGTTAAGAATGGCTTTTAGACATTGAGAAAGCATGGGCTTTCAAAAAACGGGAGAGATTACTCTTTGGTCCACTATACAAAGCATGTGCTGCAGCCCATGGGCCTCTAAGAAACGGTGAGGAAATAGCTTTTTAGATTGTACGTAAATTATTTAAATTCTGACCAAAAAAAAAAAAAAATTGTACGTAAATTATTTAACAATAACACTACATATACATCACTCTCTTACAACATTACAACATGACCTGGCAGATGTCACCTCATTTGCCATATCAGTCATATGCCACGTCACTTTCCTCTAAAAAATTTAAAAAAAAAAAATTTCTTACGATAACAAATTTCATTTTCCCTAAATTCAAATCCTAAATTAATTTCATTTTCACTCAAATTCGAACCCTCAAGTTTTTCCCAGATTTCCTTTCAATTTTTAGAACCCTAGCCACCACATTCCCCAATCTCAGGTGAAACGCAATTGCCACTACAACTGCACCAAGTCGACCTCTACACCAGCTCTATTGGGTATTCATCTATCAGGTCTATGGAATTTCGACCGCCTTGATTGTGTTGACCACTCTGGTTTCCTCCGTCTCCTTCTCTACTCTTCCATCAACAACCTCCTAAGGAGTAATTCTGGCCTTCTCCCTTTCCTCTCATTGCTCCCTTTCATCCGTATGTCCACATCCCTTATTTCTCTCTCTGTCTCTGTCTCTTTTATTTTCTTAATTCTAATAGGATTTTGCTAATTATGATTCATAAACAGATATGGAGGGAATTTAACCCTATCCATTTCTTTATTTATTCATTTCATTACAGTTGTTTATCTTTGACTGTATCTCTGCTCTTTTTTCTTTGAATTTGAAAATCCTTTTGTTATGTTCTAGATGTTCTTTCCTCTTGGATCAACGACTATTGTTGTATATGGTGGAATTAGTTCTTTGGTCTTCTACAGATACATAGTCTATGACACTGATCATTTGATCAAGCGCTTCCCATATGACAAATATATTTTGGCCTCTGTTGCTCTCTATTTCGATATACTGAGCTTATTCATTTTCATTTTTCATGTGCTAGGGTTGGCTGACAATTAGGTGTACGGTGGTCTACAACTAGCCTAGATTAGGCTTGAAAACACACCATATGGTGATCCGTTTATGTGGTCATTTGAACTTGAAACTGAAATATGAACTATGGTATTGAGGATTTTGTACATGTTCCCATGTACTCTTGTGTTAGTGTCCTCACAAACTTTCTTGATTGAGAAATTTTTCCATTTGATGCTCCTTCTCACTGTAAATGTGTTTCTTATTATTCATTAATTTTGCTTGAGATACTGCCACTGGATGGAATACAGGAATAACATGCTTATTGATTCGTTTGGAGTTTGGAATGGATGGCAACATGTTGCTTTGTCTTTGAAGACCTTCAATGAGAGAAATTGATGGAATTAAGACAAGTTATACATAGTTGATTAGATTTAATGTTCAGCTTGGCAGCAGCCTTCAATAATTATTTTTTATGGTCTGCAATATCTGGTTAATTGGAAGTATAATTTATTGTGTTCACATTCCAGTCTATTTAATATGTGGTTACTAGTTGGATTTGTTTGCTTATTACATTCCAGTCTTTTAGTCTATTAATTGTGGATTACAGAAAATAAAGTTTAAAAGATGTAAATTATTGTTGTTTAACTCTTGTACTATTGAGCAGCCTTCTCTTTTAAATAGTTTTTACCTCAATGCATCTTCTTTGTCATCTCTGTGCGGAAAAATTTTACCAACTCATTTAAATTTTACTAATGGAATGTGTGAATTTATTATCAGTGCTTAATTTGGCTGTGTAATGATTATGATGATGCAATTTCATATGAGAGTGCTACTCAAAGGTGTTTGGAGAAGAATACCTTGCTAAATGCAACCTTCCCAAGTGCATTTGTTGTGAGTGTTTTCATAAAAGAGCTGGAGGAGTGAACATATGGCAGTAATCGAAAATCAGAATTGGTGGGTGCTGGATATCGATCG
The DNA here is from genome assembly GCF_008641045.1 of Pistacia vera. Lineage (NCBI taxonomy): Eukaryota > Viridiplantae > Streptophyta > Magnoliopsida > Sapindales > Anacardiaceae > Pistacia > Pistacia vera. Next base: position 563,275 of record NW_022196474.1, read on the forward strand.
AATCTAGTCATGGAACTTGTTTTGTAAACGTTGTTGATGAGGTTAGTGACATTATAATTTGTTGCTGGAAGTTTATTACTAAAAATGCCAAATAAAGAGACATACAAAATGTATATCAGCATTAGTTACTCAGTGTCAAATAGATGTTCAATATAGTTGATTGCTAGAATCAACTATAATATGAACACATATATTTTCTTGGCCTTAGTTGATAAATCAACTCTAATATGAATGATCTAGTTAATTTTAGTTTTCCATGTATTTTCCTTTCTGTTTATAATCTGATGCATGTCTTTTTTCTGTTTATAATCTGATGCATGTCTTTTTTCTGTTTATAATCTGATGCTTGTCTTTCTTTTGTTGTAGTCTTTCTCAGTTTGCTGGATGGGAAGCTTGGGCAGTTTCTACTGCAGCTGCAGAATTTGAGAAGTTGCAATCTTTCTCCAGTTTGTGTAGAATTTGAAAAAAAATCAGAATTTGTGCAGTCTTTCTCCACTTTGTGAACTTGAGAAGCTACAGAAAAGTTGTTGTTTAGGACGAAGCTTGTTAAATTGGACTTATTGTTTAGGATGTTAGGATGGAACATGCTGTTTAGGATGAAACTGGAGAAAAAATCAATTGTGGTGATATCTTTCATGAACTTTTATTTTCTTTCATGTGGATAAATATGGTTTTCATGTATTTGCATATGATCAGTAATACAATTCACATTTGTTTTTTCTATTTGTTCTTTTTGGTGCCAGAGATGAGCCAGCTTTTCCTCTTGAAACTGTGATGGCAGAAATAATGTATTATCTGCTTTTAGTTAATTGCAAACATTAAAAATCCAGTTTTTTTTTTTTTTTTTTTCAGGTAAACCTACTAATTTTATTAAAAAATAAAAGAATTACATCCTAAAAATCACACTCCCTTTTACATAGGCGAGGACCTTGGACATGCCCAATGGACCAAACTACACAAAAAGAAACAAGAGCAACCAAGTGTATACAATCCTTATACACAAACAGTAAGACTACACAAGACAACCAAACTGAAGCCTTCACCCAGAAACTGCAAAAAATGCAGCAATCACGCTGCACCTCCATACACAGCACTGTCCAGATCACTACTTCAATAGAGAAGAAAGATGATTGTTTCTTTCCTGTTTATTATGCAAAAACTTGTTGTTGATTTTCGCAAGTGTACGAAATCGTGCAAGTGATAAAGTGTATAAATACGGATATCGAACCCAAGGGAATTACTATTATCAATTACCAATTAAACTATCCTATTACTATTTGATCAATCCAAATTTTATCAAGGAAAACCTAAATAAAATAAAATTAACAACTGAATTAAAAAGAAAACTGAACAGAGAACAATTAAAATGAACATTTGGGTAAAAAAACAAGATGACAAGACCTAGGGCAAGACTTCACACCAACTCTTATTCATATGTGTCGATCTCTTATGCTAATTTTTTAAGCTCTTCCCACAGTTCAAACTCCCTAAATTTCCAATAACTTTCTCTCGAACAATTATCAAATTAACCCCTAATTACTAACCCGAATTATCTCTAATCAGATTTAAGCAATTGGAGATCATTACGCTCTATGGAGTTTACCAAAACTTCACAAGTCGCGGTAACCTATCTCTAGCGTTCGCTCAACCTATGATTTTACTACCGTAGACCAACTAAGTATCATCTCTCGATCTCAACCTAGTCCATTAGTTCATTCAATTCTTGGGACTTTAAGAATCAAAAGCATTAGGAATAATAGTAAAACTTAGGAAGACTTCTTAATAAAAATTAACAATCAAAGATCAATACATAATTAAGAGATTGGGCTACATCTTAGCCCTAGAGAATAAAATTAGTTCATAATAAACATGAAAGAAACAATCATCTTTATTAAAACATTCATCATGAGTTTACAAGAAAAGAATAAGGAAAACTTCTCTATATTGTGAATCAAAGCTCCAGAATTTCTGTTACTTCTCTTCTCTCCTCTTCAGATTTTTCTCCCTTTCTTCTCACCCAAGAATCCCCTAAATAATGCTAAAAGACTTCTATTTATATCCCACAAGGGTTAGGGTTTGTTTTTCCTTAATTTTATTTGATTTGGAACCCTTAACCCTAGTCTCCTGGCTAAAAATGGACAACAAACTAGTGACTTCCATGACTGTGCCATGGTACTGTGCTGCAGCATAGTAGCTACTGGAAAAAGTGTGCCGTGACACTGTACTGCGGCACAATAGCTGCTGCCCTTTTCCCATATCATTCCACTATTCTTCAAAGATGTTGATTTTTTAACTCGATAACTATGGAATTTTGAAAAGTTTTAAACATATGAAATATAGCCCTTTGAATCAGCTTTCCAACGGTCTAAGAATCGTCTAAATACGAGTTTTAAAACTCAAGATATTATCAAAATACCGAGGCATGCGCAAGCTGGAACGTAATCTAGAATCTTCTCTTTACTTCCATAACTTCTTCAATTCAACTCCGATTCTTAATCCGTTTGTTTCCACTCATCACTCATTCCGTTGGAAACATGATTCTTCATCCGAGCATAACATTTAAGCACTAGTGACCTGAAAAACACTAAAAAACACCCTTGATCCCGTAAAAGACAATTATGAAAATATTAAGCAACTTACCAAGTTAAGCCTAATTTCCCACAATTAATGCCCCAAAAGCCACTAACTAAATGTGTATTTTCAAGCTCTTATCAATATACAATCCTTATACACAAACAGTAAGACTACACAAGACAACCAAACTGAAGCCTTCACCCAGAAACTGCAAAAAATGCAGCAATCATTGTAATATCCCACTTGAGGTACGTATTTAAGATTTGCTGTATTAGTTAAAAGTTTACTGTTTCAGTTTCAATTGAGTTTGTATGTTGAGTTGGTTGAATGGTTGCCTTGAAATTGGTTGAATTTTTGGTGAAGTTTGGAAATCCAATCTTCGCCGGGGCGAAGAAGAAGCTTCGCCGCGGCGAGGAGGAGCTGCACCCACAGGTAGGTTCTGCTCTGTTTCGCCGGGGCGACGCAGAAGTTCTTCGCCGCGGCGACGACCAAGACAAAGTTTCTTGAGTTTTCTAGAGAATTATTCTTTTGGGGCACAATGACCATTCTACCCCTAATTAGTAGAAAAGTGGGGAGTAAAATGAAAGGAAATTTAGTAGAGTTTGTGTTTGGGGGGGGTGTTTTGTAAAGAATCAAAGGATATAGATGGAATTTCCAAGGAAGGACAAGGGCAAATGGAAATGATGCTTATAATATGCCTAAAAAGGGTTAAGTGTAGAGAAACCCTTTAGTCCATCCATTCCACTGCCTCTTCCATTTGCCTACTTTCTCTTAATTTCTCCATCCAATCTTCCAGATTTGTAAGGGAATTAAGGGGTTTTGAGTAGGATTTCATCTAAACATCCTAGGTAAGGATTCATACTTAGATGTGAGTTTTCTTATAGTTATAGTGAAGTCTTATTTGGTTGTTTTATTGTTCTGTGTGTTGTTTTGAGTTGTAGAGAAGGACAAGACAACAAAGGAAAGGAAAAGTGCTAAAGAAGTCACCTTTGACAAGGTAAGTAAATCCAACCCAACTTAAGGTTTAAGCAATCAAATGATAGATATGTATGCTCATATTATGAGCTTGAGATTGATTGTTGAGAATGATATTTTGATGAGTGATGGCTTTTGATGAGAAGATTTGAGCCATGAGAATAGAAATGAAGTTGTGGTAACCAGTGAAGTTTGGTTACATTTAGAAAGAATTTAAGTAGAATAATTGAAGTGTTTTTCTTGGCCATGTTTAGATTATTGTGGGTTAGTTTTGATCCATTATGGATGGTTAAAGAAAGGGTAAAGAGGTATCAAAAATAGAATTAAAGTATGCATGCATTATATTTGATGAAATGCCTAGTGAAGTTGCCCTGTCACTGCCATGACTTTCTAAGTAATTTTTGGGCATCTTACGATGAAATGGGCTGAGACCAAAACATAGAAGTTATAGCCCTTTTTCTAGCTTTAAAACGAACCAAAACCGTAGCAATCCAAGGTGTATACGCAAGTTATGGCCCTTTTGTGTGACTTGTGCAAAATACTGTTTTGAGGAATCTTGTATTTGGCATTTCATTGTGCATTAGTGAGCATGAGCTAGCTATACACATTTGTTTATACACTTAAGAAGTAGCTTGAGACTTAGTAAAGAAGTTGAGTAAAGCTACTTTAAGAATTAAGAGAAAGAGAATAGCGTAGGTTGTGCGATGGGGAACCCGTGAGTAATGGGTAGAGTATTCCCGCATGTCCGCCGCATTGAGAGAGCGGCATGAGTATGAGATAGAGAGTGGTGTAGCCCATGAGAGTGCATACGGATGAGGCTATACCCGAGTACCCGAAAGAGAGATTATACGCTCACATGGCCAAGGTTTTCCGAATCCATGCATAACCAGTCCGATCGGCTAGAACGAGTAAGGTCACGTAGAGTGGGAGCGAGTCCCGGCCGTGCCCCCGGTAAATGGCCGTGACTTTGAAAGAGTTATTAGAAAAGAGTTCTAGAGAGAAAAAGAGAAAGAGAGAGAGAGAATTACCAAGAGAAGTTGCATGAGAAGTTGTAGAAAGAATTAGAGAGAGAGATTTACGGGGATAGATGATAGAGGATTTACTTACTGAGCATTATTTTAGTGCTCCCCCTGTTGTTTTCCTATGTTTTGCGGATTTAGGTGAGGACACAGTCGGATAGACGTGACACGCGAGAGGAAGCGGTTACACTGTCCACCATGTTTTAATATCTTTTGTACACATTATAATCTGTGTAAAAATGTATATATTTGTAAAGAATATGTATATATCTTTAATAAAAGAAAATTGTGGGCCCAATTTCTTTATATTATTTTATATGTATTTATTATGATAATTTGAGTAGTAGTGGCTGTTACAATCTGCTGCCCCTCCATACACACCACTGTCCAGATCACTACGTGTAACGCCCCACTTGAGGTACGTAGTTATTGTTTCTTCTTTTGCTCTTATTTGAGTTGGTTTCTTGGTAATATTGTTTGGTTGACCTTTGATTGAGTGTTATGTTGAATACTTGCCCTGAAATTGGTTGAAAATAGAAGAGTTCAGTGTTCCAAGCTTCGCCGGGGCAAGAAGAATCTTCGCCGCGGTGAAGAGGTGTTGAAGCCACGGGGAACTGCTGGACAGTTTTGCTGCGGCGACAGAAGTTTCTTCGCCGCAGCGATAGGCCGACCAAATGTTTGTTAAGTTTTAGATATTTTCTTCCCTAAGGGCAATTTGACCATTCTACCCCTAATTACAGGAAAAGTGGGGAGTAAAATGTAAGGAATTTTCATGGAGAATATGTTGCTATGGGGGTGTGTTAGTAATGAATCAAAGGATATAATAATTCCCAAGAAGAGTAAGGGCAAAATGGGGATGCTTGTGTATAATTTTCATTAAAGGGAATTAAGTCATTGCAAACCCTTCATTCTTCTTCTCCATCACCACTCCCTCTCTTGCTTCCTCTCAATTCTCTTTCTTTTGATCAAGGAGTTTTAAGGGCTTTTGGAGTGATTGGGGTAAAAATCAACCTAAGGCATCCTAAGGTAGGATTCTGTGCTTTGGTTGTGAAGTCTTGTGAGTTTTTGTATATATTGAGTTTGAGGGTTTTTGTTCATTTGTTGAGGTAGAGAAAAGTCAAGCAACCAGTGAAAGGAGAGTTAGTGAAATCTCTCCATAACAGGTAAGTAAACCCCAACCCAAGTTGAGATTTGGGAATTTCTTGATGAGGGTTTTGATAGCACTTATGTATGTATGTTATTACATGTTATATGCCATGTGTTGAGCCTTAAATGAGATTTCTAGTGCCTTGTGACTGTTTATACATTGCAAATGTGAGATGTGAGATGTGGGTTGAAGGTAGTTTGAGATGGAATTGAAGGTATTGAGGAAATCCTTTTGGAAGTGTCTTTCTTTGGCAGGATATGTGGCTATGTGAGGGGTTTCTCCCCATTTTGGATGGTTAGAGAAAGATTTAGAATCATTGTTATTGTTGTTTTATTATGCACTTGAGTTGTTTGATGAAATGCCTAATAAGGTTTGAGTATAGTAGTGAACCTTAATTCTTGCAACATTGCATGTTGGCATTTCATAAGTGCATTAGTGGAGATGAACCATCCATAAGCATAAATTATGCATTGAGAATGACCTAAGAAGAGTAGAAACTTTGTGTATGCACTTGCTCTTTGAGTAGAGAACTTTGTGGATGCAACTACTCTAGGGTGGAGGAATGGAAGTGCTAGAGTGGAGTGAATGAAGAGTAGTAGAATGGGTTGATACTTTGTGATCATCACCCGACAGTTTGAGAATCGGGTTGATGCTTTGTGTCATCCCCCGACTAGCCATTAAAATGGGTTGATGCTTTGTGATCATCACCATAGGTAGTAGAAACGGTGGATGCTTTGTGGTCATCACCCGTTGTTATTAGAAAAGGGGTTGATGCTTTGTGATCATCACCTGATATTTATTAAGATGGGTTGATGCTTTGTGATCATCACCACAGTGATTAGGAACGGTTAATGCTTGGTGATCGTTACCCGAGTCATGAGGAACGGGTAGGTGCTATGTGGTCTCCACCCGATAGTTACGAAAACTGGGTAGGTGCTTCGTGACCCCCACTCGGTAGTCACTAAGAACGGGTTGGTACTGTGTGAATTCCACCCGATAGTCATGAAGAGTGAGATGTGTTGTGTGAACGCCATCCGGCCGTACCTCCGGTAAGATGAGGCCATGACGTTAGTAGGAAACAACAGAAAGTGTGAGGAAAGAATTAAGAGTAATACATACGGGGATAGACAGATAAAGGGTTTTACTTACTGAGCATTATTTTGTGCTCACCTCGTTATTTTCCTTTGTGGATGCAGGATCTAGGTGACGATGCGGTCGGAGGGGCGTCGGCAAGCGAGGAGCAATAGCTACACTGTTTCCCCTGTTTTGTCTTTTAAAATGGCATTTTTTGTAAATGACGTTCTTTGTGTATAAAAGACGTATGACTTATAATAAAAAGGAAACATTTTGGGCCCATTTTCTATTGTTCTTATGCATGCATTATATTAGTTTACAGCAGTTGTTACACTACTTCAATTCAAGCACACACCACCCTGCACATATTGCCCAAGACTCCTGGAAATTGCATAAACAAACTGCAACCTGCACAACTGCTCAATCTACACAGTGCAAAAACTACAACATTCCTAGGCTTCTTATCCAGCACCCACCAATCTACAACAGCTGCACATCAATCATGGCCTCACATAAAATGCAGAAATCTAAAGCAACAATGCATGACCACAATAACTACCTGGCAATCCAGCTGAAGCTTGGGCTGCCTCCATTACCTATTGAGACCAAACCAATTTTATTAAGAACTATCACAAACTTTAAAGTAATAATTCTAAAATCTAAGCTCCAGGAAAATGTTCAGAAAAATGTTGATAGACATACTAGCTGCAAATTTAAAGCAAAAGAAACACAATGATGCATTTTTTACTAGGATAAAGTCTCAATAAACAAGTCATGCGATTTAAAAACAATAACAATATACAATTTAAAAATGAAAAATAAAAAATAAATGCTGCAATATAGAGATTTATATATTTAATAAATAGCCCCCACCTTGGCTTAGCCTTCTAGCTCAAATCCATCATTATGATGAACTGTGAGTTTCTTAGATCACAATTAATCATAATTAGTTAATCATTTTGCTGCTTCACTAATTCCTTACATTTGTTTCCATCTCCTTGATAGATTCCAAATCAAACATCGTACTTGATTCTAGCAATCAACTATATTGAACATCTATTTGACACTGAGTAACTAATGCTAATACACATTATGTGTCTCTTTATTTGGCATTTTTAGTAATAAACTTCCAGCACCAAATTATAATGTCACCAACCTCATCAACAACATTTACAAAACAAGTTACATGACTAGATTCGATCGACTTCCAGCACCCACCAATTCTGATTTTCGATCATTGCCATACGTTCACTTCTCCAGCTAAAATTACTGGATGACGCATGAGATACCTTAAACCTGAAGTTAAAAACAACTTTAGCCTATGTCATTTTGAGTAAAACATAAACCAGAAAATTATGAATGGTGAATGAAAGTTGTTGAAAACATATATTAGAAAATGTGCATTAAACAAATATAATAGAATATGGATAAGAGGAACTAAAAATCACGTCCTACTCAACAAAAAAATATCTAGTTTTTTCTTCATCATTAGAAAGTAATGAAAACTAAAACAAGTGTCAAAAATTTGAACAGAAAACATATTCTGTAAGGAACTAATTTTTATTTCTTGAGTTCAAGCTAGCACACTAGTAAGATCTCTTGTAGTTGTACAAAAGGTCTTGGGATCATATCCTAGTCACGACAATATGTTTGTGTGGAAACTTGATTTCTCTTGGACAATAGGCTAGAAAGTGGTGATCTAGTGTGATATTCAAAGGACATGAACAAGCTGATAGACTTGAATGCTACAGGCAAAAGTCAATATCGTATTCTTTAATGAGATTACCCGAAGCCATAATATTGAACAAGATTTTACCCTTCGACTTTCTAAGCATATCAAGAAGTCTATGACAATAGAAGAAAATAAATATGAAGCAAATCACATCCCCATAAGTTCAACTACTAAGGCAAAGCATGGAAAATTGAATTCGTCAGATAGCACCGATTAACCAATAACTAAACCAATCAGCATATAGCAAGAAACATATCCATTGACTAACATTTAGGTTAGCAATAATTCAATAAAAAATCATAAATAAATGCCTGCATACCACCACCTAGACCATTTGTTTCTGTATCATTGTTGGTTATCTGATTCACATCATCAACCTTCGAATCAAGCTCAGGTTTATCATTTTTCTGATGGGTACTAGTGGCAGGTGGGTTTTCCCCATCTTCATTTATTTGCTTTTCCTGTATATATTCATATAAACTTCAATATCAATTAATGAAACACAAACATTTGATTAAAGGAGTATGCTTTGTAGGGCCAAAACCAAGCCCCAAGACCAAATTCAAAATAGTTGCTTAAAAAAACAATAACCATACAAATGCATTTCATCTGCATCAAATCTTAACAAAAAAATTTGAACATTCAAAGAAAAATGTTACCTTGATTCTGTATCTGTCCCAGTTACTCTACAAACAATCTCTCTCTTCTTCCTGCAAAATATACATTAAACACAGTACTTCATTACTTGGGAAACCAAAAAAAATAAATAAATTGAGAAACAAAACAAACTAAAAATGTTACCTTGAAACCTGGTATGAACTAAAACTTGCAAAACGATAGCGTTCCACGTGAGGAACATGTAAAGAAGCTAAAAATGGCTAAAGACGAACATGGCAGCAAGAACTACATTGGCAGCAAACTAAAGTTCCCGTGAAAACTTCTTGTGAAATTCATATTTCTAATCGAAAAACCAGAAGCTTTAGTTGGATTGAAGCAACATTGTAAAGCTTAGAGATCTTAAGGTTTTCGGGTGTAAATTTGGAGATTTTTTTGAAATCTTATCTTGACACTGAACAACATTTTGAGGGTCCAAGAAGATAAGGGGGAGAGGACGAGATAGAGGGCATTGGTGGCAGGAGAGGCCGCGAGAGAGAGAGAGAGAGAGAGAGAGAGAGAGAGAGAGAGAGAGAGAGAGACAGAGAAAAGGAGATTTGAACTTTAGGGTTTGCAAATGAATTTTGGGATTAAGATTTGATTCACGGGGTTATGCTAAATTTTTAAATTTAGGGTTAGAGAAATTTTTTTTTTTTAATTTTTTGGAGGGAAGTGACGTGGCATCTGACTAATGTGGCAGATGAGGTGGCATCTTCCACGTCAGTTGCCATGTCATGTTGTAAGGGGATGTTGTAAGGGAATGATGTATGTGTAGTGTTATTGATTATTTAAATATATTCCTTTATATACTACATTAATCAGTCAATGTTCCCAATGCAAAGGAATAATGGATAATTTATTAATTCTCTCTCAGAAAGGTACTTAAATAAACAAATCTTATGTATCATGCACGAATTTTTTGTCTTACTTTTCCCAAGACATAAATCAAAAATTTGGTAATTGAGTAAACGACTTTTTCCCATCCAAATAATGGTTTAATAACACTTTTTTCACCAGTAGAGTTTTAAAATACTATTTCATGTTTCTGATTTCGACATTGTTACGACCCCACACCATCACCATTTTCTTCCCTAATTATCACTCACCAAAACTCCTCAAACCCTACTCCCATCGACCCCGCCAATCACCGATAATTGAGCAATTAGGGTTTGCATAACCGCCCCTCCCAAGTCAAATTTCGATCAATCTCAACCATCAATATCCAACCTTCCATTACCAAAAGACTCATCGACCTCTTCTCTTCAAAAACTCGAACACCTTGAACCGAGTTTGCTCTCTGATCGCCGTTGGAATATAAGTTTGGTTAGTAAAATGATATTTTAAAAGTTTGTGGGTGGGAAAATGTCATTAATCTATTATTTGGATGGGAAAAAGTTGTTAACTCTTTGGTAATTATACTAAGAGTGAACCAAACATGGCAACTATTTTGAATTTGTTTTGAATTAATCCACAAACTCTAAACCTAACACACACAATCAATCACACAAGAAAAGAAAGAACATAGTGATTTACTGTGGTTTACTTATCCAATGTTTGGATAAGCTACATCCACGTTGAGTTTTAGAAATGGAGGCTCACTGCACTAATATTTCTCAAGAATCACAGTTATAAACCTGCAAAAGAACAGCCTACAGAAAATACCCTTGAATGAAGATCAACCCATAATTTACCCTCAGATAATGTCACCCTGAAAACTCCAATCAAAGAGATCTAACCCTCTTACAGAATGATTACAGCCTAATCACTCAATCTACCTAGTTACAACAAGTTTAGATCAAGAAATTTCCCAAACCCTAGCTAAGAACTTTTGCTCGATGAAGAAGATGGCTCGCTTGATTTAATCTGCTGAATATGTGAGTTTATATACTGTTGACCAAGAGACAGATTGTACCTGTTGGATTAGAGAATCATTGATGACCAGGATTCACTTAACCATGCTTCAAAACAACACCGTCCAACTTAAACCCAAAGTGACATCGTTTTCAAGCTTCCATTTCAACAATCTCCACCTTGGAAGCATTAAAAACCCTCATTAGTGCAGCTTGCCCAGTCCAGCTCCCTTATCACTCTTGTCACTCCTACTTACTTCACAAACAACAAGTTCAAGCAGTGCTTGAACTTTGCTGGAGTAACAATCTTAGTTCCCATGTCTGTTGGGTTGTCTTCAGTAGAGATCTTCTTCAACTCAATAACCCCTCGGGTGATCAGGTCTCTCACAAAATGGAAGCAAACATCCACATGTTTGGTTCTTTCGTGATATACAGGGTTTTTACTCAGATGGATAACACTCAGGCTATCTGAGTAAACTGTTACCTTTCCACTGGTTAGGTTTGCTTTTGACAGTATTCCCTTAAGCCAAAGTGCCTCATTGAATACGTTTGTCACTGCAATGTACTCAGATTCAGTTGATGAGAGAGCCACAATCGGTTGCAATTAAGACTTCCAACTTATACAATTTCCACCCAAGGTGAAGAAATAGGTTGTAGTTGACTTTCTAGTGTCCTTGTCCCCTACAAAATCAGCATCTACAAAGCCAACAAGATCAAGAAAAGAAGTTCTTTTGTAGTATTCTAGCCCAACACACAGTGAACTATTAATGTATTTTAACACCCATTTTAGGACTATCCAGTGTTCCATACCAGGGTTAGACATAAACCTACTCAACATGGAAATGGCAAAAGCTAAATCTGGCCTAGTACTAATCATTGCATACATTAAAGATCCAACTACATTTGCATAAAGGGGCATACTCTATTTTTAGCAGTTCAGTTTAAATTTTTGGGCATTGTGATTTACTTAACACAAAATGGCTAGCTAAAGGCATGGAGACTAGTTTGGCCCCTGCCATGTTATAAAAGCTTGGAAATACACATTTTTTAGTGATTCAATTGGATTATTTGTAGAAAAATGTGTTTATTTGTGAAATTCAACTTAATTATTTCATAAATGTCTTTTATGGGATCACGTGTATGTTTTGAGTGTTTTCAGGTTCTTAAAGATAAGATTCAGATGAAGATTATATCGATGATGGAATGTGGGATGACAAGAATCAAATGGTTCGTGATTTGAAGCTGAAACGAAGAAGTTATGGCGAGTTGAAGTTAAAGTGAAAATCCTGAAAAACACTCCAGTTTTGAACATGCGACAATAATTTGACAATAACTTGAGATGTAGATTTTGGATCGAGATGATTCTTAAACTGTTGGAAATCTGATTCAAAGGGCTACAATTCATATTTTCACCACTTGGCAAGATTCAAACGTTATCATTCTCAAAAACCACCGTATTTTCAGGATTTCAAGTTTTGGGGCAGAATCAACTATGCCTAGGCACAGTGCTGCGACACAACTGCGATTCTGGAATTTTCTACATTAAATTTATGATGTTTATTTCCTGTTTTAAGAGTTCTAAAGTGATTAGGATAGTGGCAATCATAACCCTAAAACCCTAGGAGAATAAATAGATGTCTTTAGCTGATTTTTGGGGGAGATTAGAAGGGAGAGAAGTTCAGCTGCTCTTTGGAGATTGCAAATTCCTGCAATTTTGGGTCACCAATTAGAGAAGTTTTTCTACTCTTTCTTATACTCATGTTTATGAATACAATGGCTTTTATTATTGAAAGTATGAACTAATTTTATTTTCTAGGGCTAAGATGTAGCCCAATTTTATGAATATGCATTGTATTATTTGTTGCTAATTTTTATTAAGTTTTGTTTTAAATTTTATTATTGCGCTTAAAGCTTTCAATTCTTAAGGGCCCTAGAGTTGAATGATTTTATGTAGGGGTGTTCGGTTCCGGGTACCCTACACTTTTGGAAGGAACCGGAATCGGAACCGGAACCGATGGTTCCTTGACTTTTGGAACCGGAATCGGAACTGACGGTTCCGATTCCAGTTCTGGATACCCTGTAAAATTAATTATCCCCCCCCCCCCCAAAGTTTTTAAAATGACAAAAAAACTCTTAAAAACTTACAAATACCCCCCACTCGGCACTTATTAACAAAATTAAAATTGTAAACTTCATATTTCATACTCCAAAATTAAAATAATCCATTGAAAATCACAAATTCAAAATTAAAATATTACAATAATCCATTGAAAATCACAAATTCAAAATTATAAACTCCAAAACTAAAACGATGAAATTACATAACATATAAAATTAGTAACATAACAATTAACAACATCCAAATATGAAAAACTAAAAATATCTCATGCTCCATGCTCTGAATTGCTCGCCTCATGTGCCTTAATTTCTACAAAACAAGTACAAGAAAATTAATTAGTAAGTTCAAAATATTGAACAAAATAATTTGGGAATAAATTAACTAAATATGAATATAAAAGATTGATATTATTTTGTTACCTGAGTTATAACTTTCTGCATCCATCAAGTAATCCTCAAAAGTAGTTGGGGTATATGCATATCTCAACCAATCTTGTGCACAAACTAATGCTTCCACAATGGGTGTATGTAACGCCCCACTTGAGGTACGTAGTTATTGTTCCTTCTTTTGCTCTTATTTGAGTTGGTCTCTTGGTAAGTATTGTTTGGTTGACATTAGTTTGTGTGTTGTGTTGAATATTTGCCCTGAATTGGTTGAAGATAGAAGAAGTGTAGTATGCCAAGCTTCGCCAGGGCGAAGAAGAATCTTCGCCGCGGCGAAGAGGTGTTGAAACCACGGGAAACTTTCTGGACAGTTTCGCCGCGGCGACAGAAGCTTCCTCGCCGCGGCGACAGTCCGACCAAAATGTTTGCTAAGTTTTAGATATTCTCTTCCCTAAGGGCAATTTGACCATTCTACCCCTAATTAGTAGGAAAAGTGGGGAGTTAATTGTTAGGAAATTTCAAGGAGAATATGTTAGTATGGGGGTGTGTTAGTAAGGAATCAAAGGATATGGATGGAATTTCCATGAAAGAGCAAGGGCAAAATGGGAAGAATGAGTTATTAAGAGATATTAAAAAGGGTTTAGTCTTTGAAAGCTCTTCATTTTCCCATTCCACCGCCTCCTCCATTTCTTTCTAACTCTCTCAAATTTCCTTCAATCTTCCAAGGATTTCCAAGAGCCTTTTTGAGTAACTTTAGTGGGTTTTAATCTAAAGCTCTTAAGGTAAGGATTTGTGCTTTAGATGAAAGTTTTATTATGTTTTGATTAGAGTCTCATGTTGTGATATTGGTTAAGTTGTAGAGGAAAGCAAGCTACCAAGGAAAGGAGAAGTGTTAAGAAGCTAATCTCTTATAAGGTAAGTAAACTCAACCTAAGTTGAGATTAAGAACTCTTTTGAGTAGGTTGATATACATATGTGCTTTCTTTAATTGTTGAATGAGATTAGTAATTATGATTGAGTTATGCGTTATGAGAAGTGTTGTATTTGCGTTGTTGGGTTGAGTTTGATGGGGTTGGAGGAGGTTTGAGCAAGATTAGGAAGTGTTTCTCTTTTGACAGGGATTTAGGGTTTATGAGGGAGTTTTCTCCCATTTGGTTGATTAAAGAAAACAGAAAAGTTAGAGTTAGAGTAGAGTTATTATGCACAGGAGTGTATGATGAAATGCTCAGAGAATCACAAGTAGGGTAGAAAGCCTTAATGGTTGCTACATATCATAGTTACTTTTATAATGCATTAATGAGTATGAGTCATTGATGTGCATTAATTATGCTTTACTTATGCATTAGAAAAGAGAGTAGAGAAAGAGTAGAGACTTTGAGTTAGACATACTCTAAGAGTAGAAGAAAGAGAGATGAGCACTATAGAGAAAGCTAGCGTTTTATGTATTACATGTTTTTTTATGTTTTTATTTGTTATTATGCTTAATAAGAGAATAGAGTAGGTTGTGCGATGGGGAACCTGTGAGTACGGGTAGAGTATTCCCGCATGTACGCCGCATCAAGAAAGCGGCCAGAGTATCAGAAAGAGAAGTGGTGTAGCCCGTAGTGTACATGCGGATGAGGCTATACTCGAGTTTACCCGAGAGATTTTATGCACTCACATGGCCAAAGGTTCCGAATCCATGCATAACCAAGTCCGATCGGCTAGAATGAGTAGAAGTCACAGGGAGTGGGAGCGAGTCCCAGCCGTGCCTCCGGTCAGATGGGGCCGTGACTTACTAGAAAGAAAGTTAGCATAGAGGAATTTTGAGAAAGAGAATTATATAGTTCTATTAAAGAAAGAGTTACGGAGATATTGGAGTTCAGGGGTTTACTTACTGAGCCTTGTTTGTACTCATCCAGTTGTTCCCTATGTTTTTGCAAGTTCTAGATGAGGACACAGTCGGATGGACATCGGCACACGAAGAGAAATGGCTACACTGTCCACCCTATTTTGATAGTTTTGCATATGTCACAAATCTTGTATATATTTGTGTAAAGAATGCATATGTTTAATAAAAGAAAAATTTTGGGCCCAACTTTTTATATTATTGTTACATGTACTTTCACTATGCATGTTTTTATAAGAATGGAGTCGTTACAGTGTACTTAAAGAACTCCGAAAGTGATCAAGTACACGACCCGATGTATTGAAAGCTGACTCAGAAGCAACTGTAGATACCGGAATAGCAAACACATCTCTTGCCATATACAAGAGAACCTTATACGTTGCAGCATTTGCTTTCCACCAATCTAGTATGTTCAAGTTGGACTTCACGGGTAGACATTTCTCCTGGAGTAAATGTCTAACTCTGATTTGGTCATATCATGAATCTTTACCTCCATCTCCTCCTCATACTCATCTAAGGAGCGGTCGTACGCAATCTCATCACAACTCACACCAGTAATTGAAGGCTGTCCAATTTCTGTAATTTGGGATGAACAAGAAGTTTGGTTTTCTTGGAAACCTGATACAACCCCCACATAGAAATCATACAACCGCTGTAACAAATCTCTCAACTTTCTAGACATCAACCCAACCTTTTGCAAATCATTGTCATAAATCTTTTTGTACCCCCACTCCACATATTTTATTTTAAACCGAGGATCTAAAACCGCTGCAATCAATACCATCATGTTCGATCTATCAACACTTCCATAATACTTATCAAACTTCTCTTTCATTTTCTTTGACATGTTGTTAAGTATTGGATTTGTGTCTTTCTCCCANTCATAGTTACTTTTCATAAATGCATTAATGAGTATGAGTCATTGATGTGCATTAATTATGCTTTACTTATGCATTAGAAAAGAGAGTAGAGAAAGAGTAGAGACTTTTGACTTTAGACTACTCTAAGAGTAGAAAGAAAGAGAGAATGAGCACTATAGAGTAAAGCTAGAGTAGTGCTTAATAAGAGAATAGAGTAGGTTGTGCGATGGGGAACCTGTGAGTACGGGTAGAGTATTCCCGCATGTACGCCGCATCAAGAAAGCGGCTAGAGTATCAGAAAGAGAAGTGATGTAGCCCGTAGTGTACATGCGGATGAGGGCTATACCCGAGTTTACCCGAGAGATTTTATGCACTCACCTGGCCAAAGGTTCCGAATCCATGCATAACCAAGTCCGATCGGCTAGAATGAGTAGAAGTCATAGGGAGTGGGAGCGAGTCCCAGCCGTGCCTCCGGTCAGATGGGGCCGTGACTTACTAGAAAGAAAGTTAGCATAGAGGAATTATGAGAAAGAGAATTATATAGTTTTATTAAAGAAAGAGTTACGAAGATATTGGAGTTCAGGGGTTTACTTATTGAGCCTTGTTTGTGCTCATCCAGTTGTTCCCTATGTTTTTTGTAGGTTCTAGATGAAGACACAGTCGGATGGACATCGGCACACGAAGAGAAATGGCTACACTGTCCACCCTATTTTGATAGTTTTGCATATGTCACAAATCTTGTATGTATTTGTGTAAAGAATGCATATGTTTAATAAAAGAAAAATTTTGGGCCCAACTTTTTATATTATTGTTACATGTACTTTTACTATGCATGTTTTTATAAGAATGGAGTCGTTACAAGCTGCAATCAACAAGATGATTCAGGCAGCCATTACTGAGGCCTTTAGGAGGGTTATCCCGGAGAGTATAAGTAACCAAGTGAACCCAAATCCCTCAACTCTAGTAGTTCAGCCTCAGCTTCAAATACCAGTTCCACCTCCAGTAACCGAACCAGTTATGCTAATGGGTGCTACACCTTCTAAACAAGGGGAACTAATCTATAATCTTTCTCAAAAGCACCAACCTCCGGAGTTCAATAGTTCAAATGATCTGGCGGTGACAGAGGAGTGGTTAGAGACTATCGAACGGGCAATGGCCTTGTTTCCCATGAGTGACCAGGAAAAAGTCCGCTATGCTTCCTATTTGTTGAGAGGAGATACCTGGGTATGGTGGAAGCTAATGGAGCATGCCTATGTGACGAGTGCTTTTTCCTGGAATGAATTTAAAAGGCTATTTGAAGCAGAATGCCGGTTGACGGACATGTTATCCGTAAAGACTCAAGAGTTCACAGAATTGAAGCAAGGTAATATGACTGTTAGAGAGTATGCTACAGTTTTCAACTCCTTAGCCCGTTTTGCTCCTACTATGGTGAGTACTCAACAGTGCCGGTTAGAGAGATTTATTAATGGACTACACCTAAAAATTGCCTAGATTGTTATAGCGGGTGGTTAGCCTCCCCAGACTTATAGTGAGGCACTGGAACGGGCATTAAGAGCAGAGATTTATGTTAATAAGGAGAGGCAGATGAAGAACCCCAAGTTGGTGATTGGTAGTTCTAGTTCAGGCCAAACAACAGTTCAGAAAGTTGAAGTGGGGAATTCCACTCAAGCCTTGGAGGACAAAGGTAAAAGAAAGTTTCAGAAAGGATTTCAAAAGAAGGGTGGGAAGAATGAGAGGACTCCACAGCAACAACAGGGAAGGAATAATCTTTCCCATTGTCAAAAATGTGGGAGGCAACATAAAGGGAATTGTCTATTAGGGACCAATGTGTGTTTCAAATGTAAACAACCAAGAAATATGGCAAAGGACTGTAAAGTTACTCAAGCTACTTCCTTTTAGACTGTTGGAGGTTCGACTGCCAGAGTTTACTCAGTGGCTCAGAAAGAAGCTGAAGCCAATCCATCTGAAGTTACTGGTCAGTTACAATTCCACTCTACCTCTTTATATGTACTGATTGATTCTGGGGCTACCCATTCTTTTATCTCATATGGTATTATAAAAATATTAGGTTTAGAGCCTTGTAAAGTGGAACATGCTGTTAAAATAGAGATGCCTAATAGGGAGAATTATTTTGCTGATAAGTTGTTGATGAGGGAAACTATAGTGATTGATTGGCATGAGTTGAATGTTGATTTGATTGTTTTTTATATGCCTGATTTTGATATGATTTTGGGAATGGACTTTCTGAGCAAATATGGAGTATTGACAAATTGTCGGAAGAAGAAGGCTAGGTTTAACTTAGATGCTGGAGATAGTTTCACCTTTGGGAAGGTCATCTACACAGCCTGATGATAAGTGTAGTGAAGGCAATGAAGATGATAAGGAAGGGTTGTACAGGGTACATGCTAATGTGGTGAATAAAGAAAAGTTTCCAGACTTTAGTGTTCGGGATGTACCCATAGTACGAGAATTCGAAGATGTATTTCCAGAAGATTTCCCAAGACCTCTAGAAAGGGAAGTGGAGTTTTTGTATAGAATTAGCTCCTAGTACAACACCAATATCTAAAGCCCCATATAGAATGGCTCCAGCAGAGTTACAAGAGTTAGAGAAGCAGCTTCAGGAGTTGTTAGATAAAGGTTTCATTCGACCCAGTCATTCTCCATGGGGAGCTCCTATTTTATTTGTCAAGAAAAAAGATGGTTCGATGACAATGTGTATCGATTGCAGGGAGCTCAATAAGGTGACGGTGAAAAAAAAGTATCCATTACCAAGAATTGATGACTTGTTTGATCAGTTAAAAGGATGTTCGGTGTTTTCTAAGATTGATCTTCGGTCAGGCTACCATCAAGTGAGGGTCGCTGACAAGGATATTCCCAAGACTGCATTTCGAACTAGATATGGGCATTATGAATTTATAGTGATGCCATTTGAATTGACCGATGCACCAGTGGTCTTCATGGATTTGATGAATAGGATTTTCCATGATTGTTTGGATAAATTTCCAGTAATTTTTATAGATGATATCCTGGTCTATTCCAAAACAAATGAAGATCATGAAGATCATTTGAGATTTGTGTTACAAAGACTAAGGGAGAAAAAGTTACATGCTAAGTTCTCCAAATGTGAGTTTTGGTTGGATCAAGTAGCATTCTTGGGACATGTTGTTTCACAAAAGGGTATTTCTGTGGACCCTAGTACAATTGAAGTAGTGGTTGAATGGTCAAGACCAAAGACTGTAAAAGAAGTTAGAAGTTTTCTTGGTTTAGCAGGATATTACAAGAAATTTGTGGAAGGCTTTGCTAAATTAGCTTCTCCACTCACAGTTCTAACAAAAAAAGAAGCCTTGTTCAGATGGACTGAAACCTGTGAGAAGAATTTCCAAGAATTGAAATGAAGATTAACCACTGCTCATGTTTTAACCCTTCTAGAGGATAGGGTAGCTTATGATATTTACACCGATGCCTCTCATAATGGTTTGGGGGTAGTATTGATGCAAAAAGGCAAGGTGATTGCTTATGCCTCTCGTCAGCTGAAAGACTATAAAAAGAGGTATCCCACTTATGATCTTGAATTAGCAGTTGTCTTTTTTGCTTTGAAGATTTGGAGACATTATCTCTTTGGGGTGAAATGTAATATTTACACAGATCACAAAAGTCTAAAATACTTTTTCACCTAGAAAGAATTGAATATGAGGCAGAAAAGATGGCTTGAGCTGGTGAAGGACTATGAATGTGATATTATGTATCAGCCAGGGAAAGCTAATGTAGTTGCAGATGCCCTCAGCAGGAAAGTCTCCTTAGCTCAGCTAACTTTTCAGAAGCACCTGCAACAAGAGATAATGAAGGAGGGGATAGAGTTGGAGATTGGAAAATTGTCTAAAATTGAAGTTCGGTCTATGTTGTTGGAGGAAATTAGAGAAAAAAAAAACGGATGATGGGTTTAGTAAAGGAATTGAGCAGCAGTTGAAAGACGGAAGAGAATCAGAATTCAAATGGGTGAATGGAATCCTGAAATTTAGAGATAGAGTGTATGTTCCTCAGGATATTAAGTTAAGAAAGAAGATTTTAGAGGAAGCACATAGTACTCTATACACTAGAATGGAATTCTTATGGAAACCATGAGTCCTTTGAGGTGACGACCAAGAACAAGGTAATGGTTCAAATGAATCCGATCGGATAAAAAAGACTAATGAAACCATAAAGTATAAAGACAAAAGAAATAAGCATGCCATGTACATGAATATTTCGTAAGTCATATATGTTCTATGTTATATTATGTATGGTTATGTTGTGACTTATGTTTATGAGAAAAGTCCAAAGTGTATGATATGTTTTATGAACTTGTTATGTCAAAGAATGAAGGTCATGTTTTGTAGGTAGGTAAGGTCCTAAGTAATATACTTGTATAATGAACCTTAATAGTTTATAAATGGCCATATTCCTTACTGAGCGATTAACGTTCACACCACGAAATGTTTTAAAATGTTTTGCAAGTAAGGATTAAGGCATGAAGCTGGGAGAGGATTCCGAGGGACGCTATGAGCATGAAGGGATGTTTTAATTATGACTATTGAATTGTTTTGCTAGTATTTAGTGTAGTAATTATGTTTATATCTCATAATGCGGTAAATATGTCCATGTTATTCCTAGGTGTGCGTTTTCTAGGTTCTTAATGGCCAAGGGACACTTAGGAAATACCCGGCTAGGGAGGGGTTTTACATGTATTTCGAGTTGTGGCCATTATAAAGTGTAAGGGGTGAGGTCATTGAAGAGAAATAAGGGTAGAATGGTCATAAAGTTGATTGATATGGTTAAATAGCGTAAATGGTAACTAAGGGTATAATGGTCTTTTCATACAAATCCATATGATTTAAGCATCCATAAAAGTGCACCAAGGATAAATTAGTCATTTACCTAATGGGATTGCTTAATTGTTAAGTGTTTTAAAGAAGTCAAATGGCATTAAATGAGTGATAATCAATATGTTATGGTGGAAATGACAAAAACGCCCTCATCTTGGACCATGGGCTATCCCAGTCTTGGCCTACTGTGGCCTCATGGGATTTCCACATGCGCCCCCTCATCTTGGGCCTCACTCTCTTGGATATCTCCACCCTTGCAAGTGGGTTTCTTTTGCCTTCCCCATATCTCGAACACAAGACCTGCAGGCTAAGTACTTGTGACAAGAGAGATGAGTACCATCAGGCCAGCCTACAGGTCTTGTGTTCGAGAAATGGGGAAGGCGAAAGAAACCCACTTGCAGGGGTGGAGATATCCAAGTGAGTGAGGCCCAAGATAAGGGGGCACATGTGGAAAACCCATGAGGCTGCAGTAGGCCAAGACTGGGATACCCCATGAGGCTGTAGTAGGCCAAGACTGGGATAGCCCATGGTCCAAGATAAGGGGGCTCTCACACTGCTCATGTGATTACCTGCACAAAACTCACAAGTTAGTTAAGGAGCTTGAATGGAATTTACATGCATACTTCCCAACTGTTTCTGAAGTGCTCTCAGTTGGGCTAAAATGGCCGTATATGCATCAACTTCATGAAGACCCATACATTTCTTTGGTTGCACCCTCTCATTAGGTCTTTGATAATTGTTGCTTGCCAGAACCTCAAGCAACTCGTGAACTTCTTCTGGAGTTTTATTCTGTAATGCTCCTCCCGAGGCTGCATCCACCATAGTTTGCACATTCATCGTTAATCCATTATAAAATGTTTGGACTTGCTTCCAAACTGGCAACCCATGATGTGGACACCTTTTCAGTAATTCTTTGTATCTCTCCCAAGCCTAATACAATGATTCTGACTCTTCTTGAATGAATGACGTGATGTCATTTCTCAACTTTGCTGACTTTGCTGGAGGAAAGAATTTGGTCAGGAACTTCTGTGCTAAATCATTCCATGTGGTGATTGTTCCTGATGGTAGTGCCAGTAACCATCCCTTAGCTTTATCCTTCAATGAAAATGGGAATAGTCTCAATCTGATTGCATCATCTGACACTCCGTTTGACTTGAAAGTATCACAAATCTCTAAAAAATTGACAATGTGTAGATTTGGATATTCCTTCAAATCACCCTTGAACTGAACCGACTGCTGGATCATCTAGATAATTGCCAGCTTTATCTAGAAGTGGTTGGCTTGTACCGCTGGTCTAGTAATACTCGACCTACTGCCTTCAACTGTGGGAACTGAGAATTCTCTCATTGTTCTATTCTCTACCATCTCTATAGCTATTACTTATGGTTTAACTGTAGCTTCTCTTTCTCTTCTTTCTCTATTCAGTCTTCGAGTGGTTCTTTCAATCTCAGGATCAACAGGAACCACTGGCTGACGTCTTGCTCTTCGTATAAACTACATAGGAAAATATAAAGAGTGAAATCACACCAAACAAAGAAAAACAAACAACAATTAAGTAAAAATAACACTCCAATCTAGCTAACACAAGAAAATTTTAATGTTAACATAAAACTCAATCCCCGACAATGGCGCCAAAAACTTGATGCGTTGTTACTACAACATGCATAAATAGCAAGTGCACTAGTCACACAAAGTAATAAAGTGATGAGTGAGTATCGTTCCCACAAGGATTGGTTGCTAAGCACTAAGTTTTCTACTGTTTTCAAGTTGGAGCAATCGAGTTGTTTGGATTAAAGGGAGAAAAAATTCTAAATATTCAAAGCTAAATTATGAAAGCAAGATTAAAAACAAGGTAATATCAATTTAAAACAACGGGTAGGGTTTTGATTTCATTCGGACTCTATGGATTATACCTATAGATTATGCTATTTTCATATTCAAATGCATTGATTGTAAATCGAATTCTCTAAATTGTAAACATACCTTCCAAGCTATGTTTTCCTACTTTTCCCTATTAAACTTCCGCACCCAACAAATTGAAGATTAATTGTTCAAAGCTCATTAAGCACCTAGAATCCTAGATTGATTTCATTGATTCTTAAATCTATCTCTAGCATTTAATACTACAATGGTGATTACCCAAGAAGCTTAACATGACTCATTTCTCAATCTCATCTTGTTCATCAATTAATAGCATTTAAAACAGAATAACCCCACAATCATTGCAGTAGCATACGAAAATAATAAAAATCAATTGCTTAATCCATGAGAATCTAAACTACATCAAAACCCGAACCCAAAATGGGTTAGTTCATAGCTAAATCAATACAATAAGCAAGAAAAATGATAAACACAAAGTTCAACATGATAAAATGAGAGAAAAGACAAGAGATCTCCCCTAGTTGCAGAATCCACCTGAGTTAATCCCAATTCTTCTCACTTTTTCAACACAAATTCGTCAAATCTAAAACTAAGAAGATGAAAAAGCTGTTCTAGACTAAGGAAAACGCGACCCCCCCTCAAAATGGTAAAGTTTCGCTTTTATACCTCGCCCAAAAACCTAAAACTTTGCCTAAAAAAACTGTGCGTTTTAAAGAAACTGAAAACTACGGACTTTGCCGCAGCAAAGAAGAAATCTTGCCGTGGCGACGAAGTGAAATGGATTCTCGTGCATGACTCATTTCGCCGCGGCGAACCTCCATGAAGAATTCTAAAATTACATAATTGCCCTCCGCTTGCTTCTTTGCTTGGATCTTGGATCTTCGATACTCTCTCATGGGAACAACCTTCATAGTGCTTCACTCTGCTTCAGAACTCTCCCAAATTTTGTGATTCGCTTACTTCTGAGTCCAGAAACTCCAATTGGCTCATTATTTGCTCAAAATGTCCATTTTAGCGTGAAACACAAAATGTAAAGAAATAACTAGCAATTCAGGCATAAATGAACTAAGAAGTATCTAAAATCCAACCTAAAAGCCTACTAAAAACAGTATGATTCTCGGATTATCATTTACAGCATTTGCCACAGTGAAATAAAACTTCGTCGCAGCATCCATGTGTGTATGAACTTCGCTATGGTGAAGAAATTTATTCTCCGTAGCAAGAAAGCTACTGTTCTGTATTGCTTTTATGTTTTTCACATAGGGGCTATCCTAGTGTTAAACGACCCTGTTGAGGGGCAGTGACTGATCTCACTTGTCAAGGTTGTTTGGTGACAACCTGGTGCAATACATGGGTGCTTGTTGTAAGAGGATATACTATAGCAAGTTCACTGGACTGACCCACCAGAGGATTCCATATGGATGGTAACCCTAATGTCTATGGAATAAATCCTCTAACGAATGGTGGTACACGTGATCCTTAGACTTGAGATCACCGGAGCGCCTTATACATCGATTGGTGCAGTTTGACACTAGCCTAACGCAGTTCTATTCAGAGCTGTCAATAGGATGGTGATTGGCTGCATCAAGGAGTGTATCAAGACTATGGTGGATTGATAGAGGATTCATCACTCCCAAGTACGGGAGAAGTTATCTCACAGCGCAATCCAGTATATAGCAATGACACTAAAACTGTGGCCATAGTGGGATTGAGTTATTGCTCTATCCGGATTATAATATAGGTCATTGGTCAAGAAACTGAATACATAATATCGAGAGTAACCGAAGGTTGACACTATTTCTATGCCTTCGTCTCATCGAGATAACGTACGATGAAAGGATCAAATTGTACGGTAACCATATCGTTGACAAGTAGCTACTTTGCTGAATCCGAATCTATCGGGAGGCCATGATGCCTTGCTAGGGGCCAATCTTGGCCTGTGTATTAGTGAGACGATTAATTGGTGTTAATCGCGATACTATACTCTACCAGTATGATAAGGAGCCTATGGGTCACACACATAGAAGATAATTTAAGAGCCAGGAAGAAAGAAGGGTGTTTTCATCTTTTTGGCGAAAGGATATTTTAGTAATTTCACAGTGCAATTAAATTTGCTGAGGTCGTAGCCTTTATTTAATTTGTTAGAAAAAATTAAATAAGTGAAATTACATTTAAATATGTGTTCGCATATATTTAAATAAATTATCATTATTGTTAAATATATATTAATTTATTTTAATTGAAGATAATGATGAATTAAAATAAATACCTAATTGGGAGTGTTTGGTAACATGGTGTTTTTGGGTTGGAGCCCAAGCCCATTCCATATGAGAATAGGGCAATTGAAAGATCACTATAAAAGAAAATGCTTCTTTGTAAAATGTAGAGAGAGTTTTTTATTCATTCACTATTCATTGAAAAGTGTAAAACCCTATAGCCTTATTTTCTCTCCCACGCCAGATTTTGGTTTAGCCAAAATCAAATACTCATTTTCTTCTTTGTTTCTTAAAGCTAAGGGGGATCTAGCAAATCCCTCCTTAGTTCCTTTCGATTATCTTCGTGTGGACTACATCGGTTCGATTCTACACTTGGGTCGGTAGCAAAACGCTCAAGGACAAAGTTGGAGGAGCCTCCAAACGTGCGTATGGTTTCTAAACTTCAATCTGATTTTTTGCGGATTTAATTTGTATACTGTATAAACTGTGATATTATACCCGGATCTTGGTTTTAAGGAATGATCCATGTCATTTTTTTTTCCGCTGCGTAAGTGGGTCATTCACTAACAATGGTATCAGAGCCTCGGGTATTAATTTCTACAGTTTATTATATGATTTATAGCATGTTTTTGGTTGATAACATGTCATTTTTGAAAAATCTACAAAAACTACAGAATAAGAAAAATTTGTGTTTGGATGAATGATTCAAATGATAAAATGGTTTATAATGTGTTGATGGATGTTATATTGGTTGGTTGATATCCTGGTTGAATGTGTGTGTGTTTGATTTGATTTGGATTCGTGTTGTTACACAAAAACTGTAAAATAATGCGAATTGTTCATATTGGGGATTTCCAGATTTCGCATCTTCGCCGTGGCGAGTGCTCTCTGGAATTTTTCACCCCGACGAAGATAAAACCTTTGCTACGGCAAAGTCTGCAGCTTTCCTAGTTCTGTATTTTTCGTGAAGGGACCAATCTATAGTTTTTGATAACCTATAAAGCCAATAATCATTCTGCACATATAAAAGGGTAATTAATTAATAAACCCACCCAATTCAAAAATTGATTGTTTTGAAATATATGCTATGTACTTGTTTGTATATTGCATGGTGCCCGATACATGAGCCTTAGACCTATGGTGAATGTTTTAAAATTTTTGGGTATGTATGGTTGTAAATTTTTAAATAGGGCCTGCGTGTCCTGCCTATCTCCTCTTCTCAACGTACATTCTCTTCTCATCTCATTCCCCTTGAATGTAAATCGAGGTTTCTAAATTTGTTGATGTAAATTTAGTTTAATATTAATTTTATTGTAAATTTAGAATGATATTTTTGTAATGTACTTAAAGACGGAGTAAAGGACGAGGCAACCATACTTGAAGACTCAAGATATTTATTACAGTACCCCTAGGTGACCCACCGATTCCTCTAGGCTTGAGGAAATCAGTTTTAGTTGGGCCATGTACCGGCACGTTTAAGATTGTGTTTAGAATGCATGCTAAGGTTGAATGTTGAATAACATGCCAAACAATGTCATTCGAACAAAGATAATAATCTGATGAAAAATTAAATAAAAACCTCAATTAAAGTATATTAAGTCACGTAAGTCTTCCATCACCATGTTTTTAATCAAACCACTATTCGTCGAAACCTTGTTCGCCAAAGCGAAGGGTACACTTCTACCAGTGGGAGGTTAAAATGCATTGGAGTTTTCCTTAATGGTGATGGGTCAACTTAAAATGACAGTTTTGCTTGTTCGCCAAAGCGAAGGTTGATAAACTATTTGTCGAAACCTTGTTCGCCAAAGCGAAGGGTACACTTCTACCAGTGGGAGGTTAAAATGCATTGGAGTTTTCCTTAATGGTGATGGGTCAACTTAAAATGATGATTTTGCTTGTTCACCAAAGCGAAGGTTGATAAACACGTCATACGCATAGTAGAGCAGTACACATATTATGTGTACGTGGTGACATGTAGTGTCCACTCTACTGATATTGAGAATCACACTTGAGGACAATGGTTAGAGCCATTGGATTGTATGATTGGCTTGTTGGCTTTTTCACATTTGAGGTTGATAGTGGGAGCTATCAACTGGTGTGGATTAAGTTTGTTGGCCTACCTAATCAACTCATTTTGGCTTGTTTGCCAAAGCGAAGGTTTGAAATAGGTAGGATGAGATCTCGATCCACTAGGAAAGTCAACGGGCTTTCCCGAGTTAATAGTAAGGACTATTGGCTTGAGTAAAATAGTGGGAGCGTCATTTAATAAAAGACACCATCTTTTCTGCAATTGTAGATTCACCAAAATGAGCATTATTGTAACAACTGCTGTAAACTAGTACAATGCATGCATAATAACAATAGAAAATGGGCCCAAAACGTCTCCTTTTTATTATAAGTCATACGTCTTTTATACACAAAGAACGTCATTTACAAAAATGCCATTTTAAAAGACAAAACAAGGGAAACAGTGTAGCTATTGCTTCTCGCTTGCCAATGCCCCTCTGACTGCATCATCACCTAGATCCTGCATCCACAAAGGAAAATAACGGGGTGACCACAAGATAATGCTCAGTAAGTAAAACCCTCTATTTGTTTATCCCCGTATGTATTACTCTTAATTCTTTCCTCACACTTTCTGTTGTTTCCTACTAAACGTCATGGCCTCATCTTACCGAAGGTACGGCCGGATGGCGTTCACACAGCACCATCTCACTCTTCATGACTATCGGGTGGAATTCACACAGCACCAACCCGTTCTTAGTGACTATCGAGTGGGGATCACGAAGCACCTNTGGTATAGAAGTATAAATAATATACTTCAGTCAAGCGATAGATTATACACCATTGAGCAAGCTCTATCATCAGAGCCTGCTGATAGTTTTATCCATGAGACTGTGTATGTATATGTGCAGCATACACACGATGCAAAAGTAGAAATGACGCAAAAGTAGAAATGACTAGATACATTGTGCTTGCATCAATGGCACAATTACTGCGACAGCAGTGCCAAAAAATGGATTTAGCTTCTATTCTTCATTTTCTTCGAAGAAATGAGAAGCATATGGTGTCTTGGTCGTGTAACATCCACTTTAAGGTACATCTTTGACTGATGTTCATTTGCTTTTAAATTTTATT
This sequence comes from Pistacia vera, assembly GCF_008641045.1. Lineage (NCBI taxonomy): Eukaryota > Viridiplantae > Streptophyta > Magnoliopsida > Sapindales > Anacardiaceae > Pistacia > Pistacia vera. Next base: position 591,647 of record NW_022196474.1, read on the forward strand.
TATTGGCCTAAGTTAAATGGACATGTTATTTAAGTTATTAGAATGGTCTGCATGCCCTGATTTTGGTGTAGTCTTACGAAATTTTGGAAATGCAGACTTCGCCGCGGCAAAGAAGAAGCATCGCCACGGCGACGTATGAACTGTATTTCTTTGCCGGGGCGAAGAACCGGCAGATTTTTCTAGTAAAGTTTCAAGAAAATTTTCCATATGGGTAAAGTGACCATTCTACCCCTAATTAGAAAGCAAAGTGGGGAGTGAATTGCAAGAAAATTTCATGGAGAATGTTTTAGAAAAGGGGTGCAAGTGTAAAGAATTAAAGGATAAGGATGGAACTTTCAAGAAAGTGAAAGGGTAAAATGGGAAAGAAAGCCTTAATTTATGAGATATTAAGGGTTAGACTTCTAAATCTCTTCATTTTCCTCATTCCACCGCCTCTTCCATTCTCCATTTCCTCTCAATTCTTCACTTCTTCTTCTAAGGATTTGTGAGGGTTTTTGGTTGGAATTTGTTGAGAAATTGATCCTAATAAACAAGAGGTAAGAATCCCTAACCTAGATGTAAAACCCCTCCCTAGCCGGGTATTTCCTAAGTATCCCTTGGCCATTGAGAACCTAGAAAACGTACGCCTAGGAAAGAAGTTTACTTTAAAATCCTATTCAAAGAATAAACTTGTAGTTTAAAACATATATATAGATATATGTGTTTAATTTTTTTTTTCTTAAGTATAATAAGTTCATTCTATAATAAAAAAATATAGTTTCCTTTCTTAGAGTAAATTACGAAATCCATAGTAATGCTTACTAGAACATACACACTTTTACAAAATTTACTAGCAATTTGATTTCCTTTATTAACATAAACAATATATACTCCATTATAACATGGACATATTTACTACATTATGAGATATAAACATAATTACTACACTAAATACTGGCAAAACCATTCAAAAGTCATAATTAAAACATCCCTTCATGCTCATAGCGTCCCTCGGAATCCTCTCACAGCTTCATGCCTTAATCTTTACCTGCAAATCATTTTAAAACATTTTGTGGGGTGAGCGCTAATCGCTCAGTAAGGAATATGGCCATTTATAAACTATTAAGGTTCATTATACAAGTATATTACTTAGGACCTTACCTACCTACAAAATATGACCTTCATTCTTTAACATAACAAGTTCATAAAACATATCATACACTTTGGACTTTTCTCATAAACATAAGTCATAACATAATCATACATAATATAACATAGAACATATATGACTTATGAAATATTCATGTACATGGCATGCTTATTTCTTTTGTCTTTATACTTGATGGTTTCATTAGTCTTTGTTATCCGATCGGATTCATTTAAACCATTACCTTGTTCTTGGTCGTCACCTCAAAGGACTCATGGTTTCCATAAGAATTCCATTCCTCTGATCTTGGTTTATACCTCAAGAGACTCATGGAATTCATTCTTTAACATTTCATAAATTTTTCATAAGACAACTAAATAAGCTATATGCATTACCATTATGAATGCAAACATATGGACTAACATATTCCATGCTCAATCATACTATATTCTCCTACTAAACTTCTTAACTTAATTCATTCAATTTCTCATACAATACAAAGAATTTCAGTAGTAAGATTATTCAGGGGTTTATTAGAATTAGAAACAAATGGGAATTTCCATTAAGAAGGTGGATGCCATACAGTTCGTTACTTTCAAGCAATTTTCCCTTATCTTCTAATTCGAATTTATTTTTGGCTAAAACATAAAAGTTTTAGGTCTGTTTCTCAACTTTTTAACACTTCAAGAATCAACTCAATCGGACTTCTATAACTTCAGTTATGACTGATTCAGTGAAGCATGTACAGTATAAGTCTCAAAAAGCCAAATCCGAATTCTATTCATTTTAACCATGTCACCTTCATTTGCACATTCATATCATTTGCCATATCATTCTTAGTATAAAAGGCCATAAAAACCTCCCTTTTTACAGAACCAAAAAGTGCCAAAACATCGTCCAACTACAAATCTCTTAATTGGCATAATCATCCTCCACATGCACACATACACCAATCAACACACCCATTTAAACAATCCATAACCAAAACATAGCATCACACTCATATTAACATAAATAAATGTAAGTTTCATAAACCCTAGGTGTTATCAATTGTAGTCATAAGGGAGATTTTTTCCTTACCTTAGTATTCAAAGCACAAAGGTACTCCTCCTTGGCTCCAAAGTTTCACCTTTCTACCTTACACACATAACCACTTATGAATTTCTCTTTTAACTAAAAAATTCAGAAAAACTAGGGTTTTGAAACTCACCTTTAACCCTGAAATTGAAGTTCTTTAAGGGTGGATGGTGATCTCCTTTGAAAATCAACTTGAAATCCTAAGAAAATTTGAGAATAAAAGCTTGGATTAGTGGCTTTTATGGTGGATTTGAGAGATGAAGAAGAAGATGATGCACTTGGGGTGTAAAAGGCCGACTCCTCTCACTTAAAATCTTGTAAATATTTATTCCATTGTTACTCTAATGTGATTGGTCAATAAAAGTTAGATATAAGGGTCATTTGGCATAAATTTTTCATATAAGGGCGTTTTGGTCATTTCTACCACAACATAAAGATAAGCACTCATTTAATGCCATTGGACTTCTTTAAAACACTTAACAATTAAGCAATCCCATTAGTTAAATGACTAACTTACCCTTAATGCACTTTTATGGATACTTATTTCATATGGATTTGTATGAAAAGACCATTATACCCTTGGTTACCTTTTACGCCATTTAATCATATCAATCAACTTTATGACCATTCTACCCTCATTACTCTTCAATGACATCACCCCTTACACTTTATAATGGCCACATCTCAAAATACATGTAAATTGACCATTTTACCCTTCCATTCAAAAAAAAGAAAATTATTTGAAAAGGTAAATTTCATACCTTGGGGCACGGAATAATAACGCGAGGTTGAAAAGATTACATGGAGTACCTAATAGTATTGTCTCAGACAGGGATGTGAAATTTATGTCAGTATTCTGGAGTAACATGCAGAAGGCATTGGGTACTAGGCTTAATTTTAGTATAGCCTATCATCCTCAGACGGATGGACAGATAGAAAGAACGAATCAAATATTGGAGGATATGTTACGGGCATGCTGTATTGACCATAAGTTGAATTGGTGTGACATTCTCCCTCTAGTTGAATTTGCTTATAACAATAGTTATCAAGTAACCATTAAAATGGCACCATATGAAGCCTTGTATGGAAGGAAATGTAGATCTCCATTACATTGGGACGAAATAGGAGAAAAGAATGCATTAGCTCAAGCTCTTGGTCCAGAAATGACACAAAAAATGATAGAAGATGTAAAGTTAATCCGAGAGAGAATGAAGTAGGCCCAAGATAGACAGAAGAGCTATGCAGACCCGAAAAGAAAGGATATAGAGTTCCAAGTAGGAGACAAAGTGTTTGTGAAAATCTCTCCTTATAAAAAGGTGATAAGGTTTGGAAGAAAAGGGAAGCTTGCCCCTAGATATATTGATCCATATGAGGTATTAGAGAAAGTGGGCAAAGTAGCTTACAGACTTGCCTTACCAGCTAGTATGGACCGGATCCATAATGTTTTCCATGTTTCCCTATTGCGAAAGTATGTTAGTGATCCTTTGCATATATTACAAGCAAATGAAGTGAAGTTAAAAGATGAGCTAATTTATGAAGAACGTCCAGTTCAGATTCTGGATAGAAGAATAAAAGAGCTCTGAAATAAGAAAGTACCGCTTGTTAAAATACTGTGGAGGAATCATAATGTAGAAGAAGCGACATGGGAGGTTGAGCAAGATATGAAGGAAAGATATCCAGACCTCTTCAACTGAATTTCGAGGACGAAATTCTTATAAGGGAGGATGATTGTAAACCCCGCGTTATTATTCCGATGCCCTAAGGTATGAAATTTACCTTTTCAAATAATTTTCTTTTTTTAAATGGAAGGGTAACATTGTCAATTTACATGTATTTTGAGATGTGGCCATTATAAAGTGTAAGGGGTGATGTCATTGAAGAGTAATGAGGGTAGAATGGTCATAAAGTTGATTGATATGGTTAAATGGCGTAAACGGTAACCAAGGGTATAATGGTCTTTTCATACAAATCCATATGAAATAAGTATCCATAAAAGTGCATTAAGGGTAAGGTTGTCATTTACCTAATGGGTTTGCTTAATTGTTAAGTGTTTTAAAAGTCAAATGGCATTAATGAGTGCTTATCTTATGTTGTGGTAGAAATGACCAAAACGCCCTATATGAAAAATTTATGCCAAATGACCCTTATATCTAACTTTTATTGACCAATCACATTAGAGCAACAATGGATAATATTTACAAGATTTTAAATGAGAGGAGTCCCTTTTACACCCCAAGTGCATCATCTTCTTCTTCATCTCTCAAATCCACCACAAAAGCCACTAATGCAAGCTTTTATTCTCAAATTTTCATAGGATTTCAAGTTGGTTTTCAAAGGAGATCACCATCCCACTTAAAGAACTTCAATTTCAGGGTTAAAGGTAGTTTCAAACCCTATTTTTTTCTGATTTTTTAGTTAAAGAGAAATTCATAAGTGGTTATGTGTGTAAGGTAGAAAGGTGAACCTTTGGAGCCAAGGAGGAGTGCCTTTTGCTTTGACTACTAAGGTAAAAAAAAAATCTCCCTTATGACTGCAATTGATAACCCCTAGGGTTTATGAAACTTACATTTATTTATGTTAATATGAGTGTGAGGCTATGTTTTGGTTGGGATTGTTTAAATGGGTGTGTTGATTGGTGTATGTGTGCATATGGAGGATGATTATATCCATTAGAGACTTGTAGTTGGACGATGTTTTGGCACTTTTGGTTCTGTAAAAAGGAAGGTTTTTATGGCCTTTTATACTTAGAATGACATGGTAATTTATGAATGTGCAAATGAAGGTGGCTGGTTAAAATGAATAGAATTCGGATTTGGCTTTTTGAGACTTATACTGTACATGCTTCACTGAATCAGTCATAACTGGAGTTATAGAAGTCCAATTTCGTTGATTCTTGAAGTTTTAAAAATTTCAGAAACAGACCTAACCTTTTATGTTTAGCCAAGAACCAATTCTAAATGGAGATAAGGAAAAAATTTGCTTGAAAAGTGACGAACTGTATGGCATCCACCTTCTTAATGGAAATTCCCATTTGTTTCTAATTCTAATAAACCCCTGAATAATCTTACTACTAAAATTCCTTGTATGTTTGAGAAATTGAATGAATTAAGTTAAGAAGTTTAGTAGAAGAATATAGTATGATTGAGCATGGGAGAGTTAGTCCATATGTTTGCATTCATAATGGTAATGCATATAGCTTATTTAGTTGTCTTATGAAAAATTTATAAAATGTTAAGAAGAATTCCATGAGTCTCTTGAGGTATAAACCAAGATCAAGGAATGAACTTATGGAAACCATAGTCCTTTGAGGTGACGACCAAGAACAAGGTAATGGTTCAAATGAATCCGTCGGATAACAAAGACTAATGAAACCGTCAAGTATAAAGACAAACAAATAGCATGCCATGTACATGAATATTTCATAAGTCATATATGTTCTATGTTATATTATGTATGGTTATGTTTATGACTTATGTTTATGAGAAAAGTCCAAAGTGTATGATATGTTTTTGAACTTGTTATGTTAAAGATGAAGGTCATGTTTTGTAGTAGGTAGGGTCCTAAGTAATATACTTGTATAATGAACCTTAATAGTTTATAATGGCCATATTCCTACTGAGCGATTAGCGCTCATCCACACTGTTTTAAAATGTTTTGCAGGTAAAGATTAAGGCATGAAGCTGGGAGAGGATTCCGAGGGACGCTATGACATGAAGGGATGTTTTATTATGACTTTTGAATGGTTTTGCTATTTTTAGTGTAGTAATTATGTTTATATCTCATAATGTAGTAACATGTCCATGTTATAATGGAGTATATATTGTTTGGTTAATAAAGGAAATCAAATTGCTAGTAAATTTTGTAATGTGTTATGTTCTAGTAATTACTATGGATTTCCTAATTTACTCCAAGAAAGGACACTATATTTTTTTATTATACAAACTTATTAAAGTTAAGAAAAAAAAAATTTAACACATAACTATATATATGTTTTAAACTGCAAGTTTATTCTTTGAATAGGATTTTAAATAAACTTCTTTCCTAGGCGTGCGTTTTCTAGGTTCTCAATGGCCAAGGGATACTTAGGAAATACCCGCTAGGAGGGGTTTTACAATTGTATCAAGAGTTTTATTTATGTAAGGTTAACTTCTTACTAAGTTTATGCTTAGGAATTAGGAGAAGAAAGCAAGTCCAACAAGTTAGAGAGCTTTTGTGGAAGAATTCAAGAAAAAGGTAAGTAAATCCAACCCAAGTTAAGATTTAAGCAATCAAATGACTTGATGTGTATTTATATGACTTGATTTGTATTTATATACTTATAATTGTGAGGTTGATTGCTATGTTTGTAATTGTGGATGAGTTTTTGGGTTGATGAATGGTTGTTTTGAGCCATGAGAAGTAGAGTCAAGGTTGGGATGGCCAATGGAAGTTTGGCTAAATTTGAGAAGAAATTGAGTAGAGATTTTTGATGTGCCTTCCCTTGACAGGTTTAGAATTATTATGGAGGAGTTTATTCCATTTATGGATGGTCTAAGAAAGAAATAGAACTATAGTTAAAGTAAAGTCTAATTATGCATGCTTAATTGTTTGATAAAATGCTTGAGAGAAGCATATGCATGAGTAGAGAACTTATTTTTGTGCAACATTGCATATTTGCATTATATGATTGCACTAAAGAAAGAAACATAAGCATATACCATCCACATGTGTATCTTTGCATATGCATGAGTAAAAAAGAATAAAGAATGCTAAGAATAAAAAGAAACAAAGGAATAGCACTAAAGAATTTTAGAAAGAGAGTGCTAGAGAAAAGAAAAGAATAGGTTGTTGCGATGGGGGACTCGTGAGTGATAAGAATGAAGTCCCACATACACGCCACCTTAATTGAGTGGCATAAGAAGAAGAAAGAAATTGTACGACCCGTAAGAGTGTATGTGGATGAGGGTTGTACCTAAAAGAAAGTCCTACATGCACGCCACCTTAATTGAGTGGCACAAGAATAAGAAAGAATTTGTATAGTCCATAAGAGTGCATATAGATGAGGACTGTACTCACTCACATGGCCAGAGTTCAGAATCCATGCATCAACCGAGTCTGATCAGCATAAGAATAAGAACAAGAAAGAATAAGCTAGACTAAGAATAAGAATGAGAAAACTCAAGCATACAAGAACAGAAAAGAAAAGAATAACTTGAGTAAGAAAAGGAAAGAATAGAAAAGAAAGAAAGAAAATACATTACTATGCATTATTGTGAGTGCATTGCATTCATGCATTTTTACCCTGATGTTCATCATGGTGAGTAAGAATAGAAAGAATAGAAATAATAGGAAGAAAGAATAGGAAGAATAGGAAGAAAGAATAGAAAGAATTAGAAAGAAAGAAAAGAACAGGGAGAAGTAGAAACAGAGAAAGAAAAAGAAAGAATGAAGAAGAGTAAGATTAGAGTAAGGAAAGAACCAAGAATAAGTTGCGGGGATAAGTAGTAGAGGATTTACTTACTGAGCTTTTTTGTGCTCACCCTGTTGTTTTTCCATGTTTTGCAGGATATAGGTAAGCGGCGGTCGGATGGACATCATGGAGTGGAGAGAAAAGGCACCACTGTCCCTTGTGTATAAGTTTTGTGTATACTACTTTTGTATATGTAAAGAATTATGTTTTATAAATAAAAGAAAAAATTTTGGGCCCAATTATATTTCATATACTATGTATGTATGTGTTTGGGTATATTAGTAAGTAAAAGAAGGTGTTACAGGTTGTTATTCAGATGTAGGATGGAAGAGGGTACCAAAATTGGCGATCATGTACTCAAGTGGACCGAGTATATGAATAAGCTTGAGATTTTGGGATGTGGACTTAATGAAGGTCTAATGATAAACCTAATATTACAATCTTTGCCAGATTCTTATTCCCAATTCGTCTATGACTTTATTGAGGAAGATAAGAAGAATACCCTTTCCGAGCTTCTGGATTTGTTAAAGGCTACTGAGTCAGGCATGAAAATGTCAGAAACATTGACGTTGGTTGAAGCCAACTCAAGTGAAAAGGAAATGGCTCAGAAGTCATTGGAAAGAACAGTTGCAGAAAGGAAAGGCGTTTGTCTTCACTGTGGGAATCCCAGCCATTGGAGGAAACATTGCAAGGCCTTCCTAGCAAAAGGGAAGAAGAATGTTACTTATTCGTCAGGTACATTCTTGAGATTAACTTCTCCCGTAAACATCTAGTTGACACAAGATATGGTTCTCACATTTGATTGATGTACAGAAACTACGGTAGAGTAAATTGCTTGCCGAGGGAGAGGTGAACCTACCAGTTGGAAATGAAGCACGTGCTGCTGCATTTGCTATAGGATCTTATTGTCAGATTTAGCCGATGGACTTGTTTCTTGGAACTTGTGGATTATTATGGTGTTTCTTCAGTTTCTAGAAATTATATTTCTGTGTCCACTTAGGACAAATGAGAATATTAGTTTACTTATGGATTAATGTCCTTCAGTATAAATAATATTCTTTATGAAAATGTTTCATAATAATATGTTCTTAAGAAAGACAACAAAGATAATCTCAAAATGACAACTATGCCAACTTTGGCAAGTTGAGCTAGACATACCTGAAGTACCTGAAGGAATGTGGGATAGTGTAATAACTGCTTCCTATTCATATGCTCGTAAAATATACATAATAAAATACATGTATAATCACATAAAAATAATATAAAGAGTTGGGCCCAAATTTTTTCTTTATTAAACATACACATTCTTTACAAAAAGTTAGTATCATGTACAAAAACTATCAAAAACTATGTGGACAGTGTAGCCATTCCTCCTCGCATGCCGACGTCCATCCGACCGTGTCCTCACCTTGATCCTGCAAAACATAGAAAGACAATGGGGTGAGCACAAATAATACTCAGTAAGTAAACCCTCTACTCATTTATCCCTGTAACTCTATCACTCTAATTCTTTCCTTACAAGTCTCATTTACTCTCTTTTATATTTTTCTCTCTGTTTTCTCTTTCTTGCTTCTCTCTCTCTGTTTCTCTTTCTACCAACTCTCTTCTGTAAGTCACGGCCCCATCTTACGAGAGGCACGGCCGGGACTCGCTCCCGCTCTCTATGACTTTTACTCATTCTCAGCCGATCGGACTTGGTTATGCATGGATTCGGAACCCTTGGCCATGTGAGTGTATAATCTCTCTCTCGGGTACTCTTGGTATAGCCCTCATCTGCATGTACTCTTATGGGCTACACCACTTTTCTCTCTCATACTCAAGCTGCTTTCTCTCTCTCTTTGCAGTGTACATGCGGGAATACTCTACCCATTACTCACGGGTTCCCCATCGCATAACCTACTCTACTCTCTTTTCTCTTTTCTTTTAGAGAAGCTCACACTCAAAATACTCTACTCTTTTTCTACTCTTTCTCTAATGCATAATTAATGCACATGGATGATTCATGCTCATTCATGCACTCATGAAATGCAATTATGCCATGTAGCAATAATTAAGGTTCTTTACTCTTACTCATGCCTTTCTCAAGCATTTCATCATACAACTCATGTGCATATAAAACTCTACTTTAACTATAACTATTCTCCTTTCTTTAATCATCCAAAAATGGGAGAAAACTCCCTCATACTCTCTAGATTCCTATCAAATAAACTCACTCCCATAAGGTTTGCTCAAAACTCTCTCCAACTTCTATCAACCCAACTCAACATCATAGAAGCTCAACACTTCTCATACTCAAACATATTCAATAATCATAAATAACTACTAATCGCATCTCATCTCATCTCAACAAACATAATACATACACATACATACACAATCTCTACTCAAATGAATTCTTAAAGCTCAAATGAGTTCTTAAATCTCAACTTAGGTTGGATTTACTTACCTTGTAATGGAGTGATTTCACTAACACTTTTCCTTTTCCTTAGTAACTTATCCCTTCTCTACAACTTTAAACAATAAAACCATAAGACTTCAAGATACAAATATAAGCAAATTTACATCTGAAGCAAGAATCCTTACCTTAGGATGCTTTAGATGAAATCTTTACTAAAAATTACCCAAAAGCTCCCTAAAACTCCTTAGAAATCTTGGAAGATTGAATGGAGGATGGGAAGAAAATAGAGAATGAGAATGGCGGTGGAAATGGGTGAAATGAAGGGTTTACTACACTTAGTCACTTGTTAGATCAATTTACATACAAACATTCCCATTTTACCCTTGCTCTTCCTTGAAAATTCCATCTTTGTCCTTTAATTCATTACAATCACACCCTCATCTCCAACACATTCTCTACTAAATTTCCTTACACTTTACTCCCCACTTTTCCTGCTAATTAGGGGTAGAATGGTCATTTTACCCCTATGGAGAATTCTCTGGAAACTTAATTAAACTTTTATGTTGTCCCTTCGCCACGGCGAAGAAATTTTTGTCGCCCCAGTGAAGAATTACAGAACGGCACCGCCAACACAAAAGCCAACGTCGCCACGACGAAGACTGTTCTTCCAAATTCCTCAAGTCTCAACCAATTTCAAGGCAAACACTCAACCAACTCAACATACCATTTCAATTAAAGGCCAACCAACCACCAAGACAACATAAACTCAATTGAAGTTGAATCAATGAACATTTAAGTAATACAGTAAATCTTAACTACGTACCTCAAGTGGGCGTTAAATTCCTCCCCCCCCCCCCCCCCCCCCCCCAAAAAAAAAAAAGAATTTCGTCCTTGAAATTCACACGAATAACTCCGAGTACCTATTCTACATGTCTTGTTCTGTCTCCCATGCGGCCTCTTCTACTTTGTGATTCCTCCGAAGAACCTTTACTAGCGGAATACTCTTGTTCCCGAGTTCTTTAACCTTCCGATCTAAAATTTGTACTGGACGCTTCTCATACACAAGATTCTCTGCTAAATCAACATCTTCTATACTCAAGATATGGGAGGGATCACTTACATACTTCCGTAGTAGCGAGACATGGAAAACGTCATGTACCTTGTCCATACTAAGTGGTAGTGCTAATCTATAGGCAACCTTCCCAACTCGTTGCAATACCTCAAATGGACCAATATATCTCGGTGCTAACTTCCATTTGCTCCCGAAGCGCATTACTGTTTATAGGGGGAAACTTTCAAAAATACCTTGTCACCCACTTGGAACTCCATTTCTTTTCTCTTCAAATCGATATAACTTTTCTGTCGATCTTAGGCTTGCTTCATTCTTTTCCTGATTGATCTTACATCCTCTATCATTTTTTGAGTCATCTCTCACCCAAGAGCTGTACTCAACTCACCCTTTTCACCAATCTCATCCTAATGTAGTGGAGATCTACATCGTCTACCATACAACGCCTTATAAGGCGCCATCTTAATTGTAGACTGATAACTGTTATTGTAGGCAAACTCCACCAAAGGTAACATTTCATGCCACGACATTCTATAATCCATGCAATAGGCTCTCAACATATCCTCAAGCACCTGATTTGTTCTCTCTATTTGGCCATCCGTCTGAGGATGATAGGCGGTACTGAATGCCAAACGGGTACCCAAATTTCTTTGTAAACTAGTCTAGAAAGCTGAGACAAGTCTCGAATCTCTGTTTGACACTATAATCTTGGCCACACCATGTAACCTGACTATCTCTTTCATGTAGATCTGAGCCAATTGATCCGTAGTGGTACTCTTCTTTACTAGAAGGAAATGGGCAGACTTAGTTATGTTGGAGTAGGTGCCCTAGAGCCAATCAATTATTGTAGACTTGACTCTTTGTAATAATGTTCATTAATCAATAATAAAAGGCATCTTATTCTATATCGCGTAAGTCATTATTATTGCAATATGTATTGATATATGTCCTTAGAATGGTAAAACCGTGACGAGGGTATCAAGTGTTTCAAATCTTGATAGTGAGAACCCTATGAGCACATATGGTGGCCATTCTAGAAACGTCCGTAACCCAGTATTATTCTGAAGTAAGGGCACAGACAATACGATAAGGCTATCATAGTGTTGAACGACCCTGTCGAAAGGCAGTGACTGATCTCACTTGTCAAGGTTGTTTGGTGACAAACTGGTGCAACACATGGGTGCTTGCTACAGGCAGATATACCGCAACAAGTTTACTGGACTAACCCACCAAAGGATTCCATATGGATGGTAACCCCAGTGTCTATGGAATAAACTCTCTAACGAATGGTGGTGCATGTGATCCTTAGACTTGAGATCACCGGAGCACCTTGTGCACTGATTGGTGCAGTTTGACACTAGTCTAACGCAGTTCTTTTCAGAGCTGTCAATACGGTGGTGATTGGCTGCATCAAAGAGTGTATCAAGACTAGGGTGGATTGACAGAGTATTCATCACTCCCGGGTATGGGAGAAGTTATCTCACGGCGTAATTCAGTATATGACAATGACACTAAAACTGTGGCCATAGTGGGATTGAGTTGTTGCTCTATCCGGATTATAATATAGGTCATTGGTCCAGCAACTGAATACATAATATCGAGAGTAACCGAAGGTTGACACTATTTCTATGCCTTCGTCTCGTCGAGATAACATATGATGAAAGGATCTAATTGCATGGTAACCATATCGTTGACAGGTAGCTACTTTGCTGAATCCGAATCTATCAGGTGGCCATGATGCCTTGCTAGGGCCTAATCTTGGTCTGTGTATTAGTGAGACGATTAATTGGTTTTAATCGCGATACTATACACTGCTGATATGATGAAGGGCCTATAGGTCACACACATAGAAGATAATTTATGATCCAAGAAGAAAGAAGGGCATTTTCATCTTTTTAGGTGAAAGGGTATTTTGGTAATTTCACAGTGCAATTAAATTTGCTGAGGTCGTAGCCTTTATTTAATTTGTTAGAAAAATTAAATAAGTGAAATTACGTTTAAATGTGTGTTCGCACATATTTATCATTATTGTTAAATGTTAATATATATTTAAATATATATTAATTGATTTTAATTGAGATAATGATGGAAAATAAAATAAATCAAATTGGAAGTATTTGCCAACATGGGGCATTTGGGTTGGAGCTCAAGCCTATTCTGTATGGGATTAGGGCAAATTGTTTTTACTATAAAAAGAAAAGTGTGTGATTTTTCATATAGATTTTTTCTTTGAAAATCAAACCACACAGCCCCCATTTTACACTCCCACAGCAGAATCCAATTTTTGCCCAAAATCAATTCATTTGATTTGTATTCTTGATTCTTAAGGCTAAGGAGGATCTAGCAAATCCCTCCTTAGTTCTTTTGAGATTGTCTTCGTGTGGACTACGTTGGTTCTATCCTACACTTGGATCAGTAGCAAAACATTCGTCGACAAATTTGGAGGAGCCTCCAACGTGCGTTTGTTTCTCTTAACTCATGTTTAATATTTCTGCAGATTTTATTTAATATAAATTGTAAAATTATACCCTTGATCTTGGCTTATGTAAACGATCCCTGAATTATTTGTTTTGTTTCCGCTGCGTATATGGGACTGTTTACTAACAGTGGTATCAGAGCCTACGGTACTGAATTTTACAATTGTTATTTGGATGGTTGATAACATGTATTCGATGATATAATGTTGCCTTATAAAATCTACCTTAAATCATGTTTTTGAGAAATTGATTAATCAATTAATCTGATTTGTTGATGAATTGCAAGTTTGGTTTAATGCATGATGGATTTTTGTTAAGATCAATGTGTTTGATTGATTGCAAAAATCGTTTAAAGTGTATATGGTTACTGTATAAACAGATCCAGAGCTACAAATCTGTGTACGCTCGCCGCGGCGATATAACCCATCGCCGTAACGAGCGTTGTTCACGCTGGCGCTGGTGACGAAACCAGCGCTCGCCGCGGCGATATAAAGCATCACCACGGCGATCGTCATCTGGATGAGCGCTGGTGACGAAACCAGTGCTCGCCACGGCGATTGTCTTCTGGACGAGCGCTATACAAAAACAGCGCCCATCGCCGCGGCCATCGTCCTTAGGATGGGCGGTGTACCAAATAGCCGCGGTGAAGGTACGTTAAGTGTGAACGTCAAGTAATCAATGCATGCCACGGTGATCTAACTCATCACCACAGCGAGCGCACTTCCGAGTGCGTAGGGGCCAGAATGTAAAGCTTCAAAACTTTTAGACCAAACTGTAGTTCTACAAATTATCAAGGGGTAAATTGTAATTAACCCATAAATTTCAAAAATTGATTTTTTTTAAAAAATGTATGCTTTGTACTTGTTTGTATATTGCATGGTGCCCGATACATGAGCCTTAGACCTAAGGGTGAATGTTTTAAAATATTTTGGGTATGTATGGTTGTATTATTTATTAAATAGGGCTTGAGTGTCCTGCCTTTCTCCTCTTCTCGATGTACATTCTCTTCTCATCTAATTCCCCTCGAATGTAAATCAAGGTTTCTAAATTTATTGATGTAAAGAATTTGTATAGTTATTTATTGTAAATTTAGAATGATATTTTTTGAAATGTACTTGAAGACGGAGCAAAGGACGGGCAACCATACTTGAAGACTCAAGATGTTTATTACAGGACCCCTAGGTGACCCATCGATTCCTCTAGGCTTAAGGAAATCGGTTGTAGTTGGGCCATATACCGGCACGTTTTATATTATGTTTAGAATGCATGCTAAGGTTGAATGTTGAATAACATGTCAAACAATGTCATTCTAACAAAGATAATAATCTGGTGAGACATTAAATAAGAAACCCTCAATCAATGTATATTAAGTCACGAAAGCCTTCGATCATCATGGTTGTAATCAAACCACTGTTCGTTGAAACCTTGTTCGCCAAAGAGAAGGGTACACTTCTACCAGTGGGAGGTTAAAATACATTGGAGTTTTTCTTAATGGTGATGGGTCGACTTAAAATGATGGTTTTGCTTGTTCGCCAAAGTGAAGGTTGATAAACGTGTCATAGGCATAGTAGAATAGTACACATATTATATGTACGTTGTGACATGTAGTGTCCAGTCTACTGACACTGAGAATCACAATTGAGGACAATGGTTGGAGCCATTGGANGTAAAAGAATTCAATTTTATCAAGAACGAAGATGAGCCCTGTGTTTACAAGAAAGTGAGTGGGAGCGCAGTAGTATTCCTAGTGTTGTATGTCGATGACATACTTCTGATCGGGAATGATATACCGAACTTGCAGTCGGTAAAGACTTGGTTATCCAATTGCTTCTCCATGAAGGACTTAGGGGAAGCAACTTATATCCTTGGTATAAAGATCTATAGTGATAGATCGCGTAGGTTGCTTGGCCTAAGTCAGAGTGCATATATTCATAAAGTACTGAAGAGATTCAGTACAGAGGAATCCAAGAAGGGATTTCTTTTGATGGCATATGATGTCTGTCTCTGTAAGGCATATGGTGTCTATCTCTGTAAGGATATGTGTCTTTAACCACACATTAATAGAGATAGAATGAAGAGGATCCCACATGCTTCAGCAAGTGGATCCATCATATATGCTCAGGTTGATATCTAATATGCATTCAGCACTTGTAGTGGATATCAATCAGGCTCAAGTGAGCAATATGTTATGTACTTAGATTGATGTCTTATGTGCATTCAGCACTAGTAGAAGATATCAACTAAATCCAAGTGAATGACACTGGGTGAGTGTCAATAGACATTCTTAAGTACTTGAAAAAGGCTTAAGAATATATATTCTTGGATTATGGAGGAAAGATGAGTCACTATAAGAGAATACAGTGATGCTATTTCCAAATGGGAAAAGGATGATTATAGTTCCCAATTTGGGATTACAAATTTTGTCTCAATATAACTGCAGTGAGCTGCAAGAGCTCAAATTGGTGTACTACAGTGGATTCTACATTTGATGCTAAGTATATCGCATTATTTCCATGTAGGCGGTTTGGACCAAGAAGTTCATTATTGAACTTGATTTGATTTCAAGCATTGCCAATCCAGTATGGTTGTACTGCGATAATAATGGAGCCATTGTTGTGGCTGAGAAATCACGGTCTCACCAATAATCCAAACACTTACTTAGTTGATTCAGTCTGATCTAAAGGATCGATAAGAAAGGGAATGTGCAGATTTGTAGAATACCTACCAACCCACTATTAAAGTTTCTGTTGTAGTAGAAGCATGATGGGCACTTAGGTCATTCAATGTTGAGTGCATGAATGACTGGCTATAGTGCAGGCACTTGGGTCATTCAGTGTTGAGTGCATGAATGATTGGCTATAGTGCAAGTGGGAGATTGTTGGAGTAGGTGCCCTAGAGCCAAGAATTGACTCTTTGTAATAATGTTAATTAATCAATAATAAAAGGCATCTTATTCTATATCGCGTAAATCATTATTATTGCAATATGTATTGATATATTTCATTAGAATGGTAGAACCATGACGAGGGTATCAAGTGTTTCAAATCTTGATAGTGAGAACCCTATGAGCACATATGGTGGCCATTCTAGACACGTCTGTAGCCCCAGTATTATTCTGAACTAAGGGCACAGATAATACGGTAAGGCTATCATAGTGTTGAACGACCCTGTCGAAAGGCAGTGACTGATCTCACTTGTCAAGGTTGTTTGGTGACAACCTGGTGCAACACATGGGTGTTTGTTGTAGGCGATTACACCACAGCAAGTTCACTGGACTGACCCACCAGAGGATTCCATATGGATGGTAACCCCAGTGTCTATGGAACAAATCCTCTAACGAATGGTGGTGCATGTGATCCTTAGACTTGAGATCACCGGAGCGCCTTGTGCACCGATTGGTGTAGTTTGACACTAGCCTAACGCAGTTCTTTTCAGAGCTGTCAATACGGTGGTGATTGGCTGCATCAAGGAGTGTATCAAGACTATGGTGGATTGACAGAGGATTTATCACTCCCGGGTACGGGAGAAAGTTATCTCACGGCGCAATTCAGTATATGGCAATGACACTAAAACTGTGGCCACAGTGGGATTGAGTTGTTGCTCTATCCAGTTTATAATACGGGTCATTGGTCCAGAAACTGAATAAATAATATCGAGAGTAACCGAAGGTTGACACTATTTCTATGCCTTCGTCTCGTCGAGATAACGTATGATGAAAGGATCGAATTGCACGGTAACCATATCGTTGACAGGTAGCTACTTTGCTGAATCCGAATCTATCGGGTGGCCATGATGCCTTGCTAGGGGCCAATCTTGGTCTGTGTATTAGTGAGACGATTAATTGGTGTTAATCGCAATACTATACACTGCCGATATGATGAGGAGCCTAAGGGTCACACACATAGAAGACAATTTAAGATGCAAGAAGAAAGAAGGGCGTTTTCGTCTTTTAAGGCGAAAGGGTATTTTGGTAATTTCACAGTGCAATTAAATTTGCTGAGGTCGTAGCCTTTATTTAATTTGTTAGAAAAATTAAATAAGTGAAATTACTTTTAAATGTGCGTTCCTACATATTTAAATATATTATCATTATTGTTAAATGTTAATATATATTTAAATATATATTAATTGATTTTAATTGAGATAATGATGGAAAATAAAATAAATCAAATTGGGAGTGTTTGGCAACATGGGGCGTTTGGGTTGGAGCCCAAGTCTATTCTGTATGGGATTATGGCAAATTGTTTTTACTACAAAAAGAAAAGTGTGTGATTTTTCATATAGATTTTTTCTTTGAAAAACAAAACACACAGCCCCCATTTTACACTCCTATGGCAGAATCCAATTTTTGCCCAAAATCAATTCATTTGATTTGTCTTCTTCATTCTTAAGGCTAAGGAGGATCTAGCAAATCCCTCCTTAGTTCTTTTGAGATTGTCTTCGTGTCGACTACGCAGGTTCGATCCTATACTTGGATCGGTAGAAAAACATTCATCGACAAATTTGGAGGAGCCTCCAACATGCGTTTGTTTCTCTTAACTCATGTTTAATATTTCTGCAGATTTTATTTAATATAAATTTTAAAATTATACCCTTGATCTTGGCTCATGTAAATGATCCCTGAATTATTTGTTTTGTTTCCGCTGCGTATATGGGGCTGTTTACTAACAAGTTAATATATCCACAATCACCCATATACATTATAACTTCTCTATACTCTAGGGAGACCTGTGATAAAATCTATCGAAATGCTCTCCCATTTCCATTCTGGAATACTAAGTGGCTGAAGCAACCCTGACGACCTTTGGTGTTCTGCTTTCACCTGTTGGCAAGTCAGATATTTAGCTACAAACTCTGCAATGTCTTTCTTCATACCTGGCCACCAGTAGCCTTTCTTTACATCTTGATACATCTTGGTCGCTCAGGGATGGGCAGTGTATGGTGTGTCATGAGCCTCCATAAGAATTCTCTTTCTCAGCGCACCGTCCTGAGGAATACACAATCGATTCCTAAAATAGAGGACACCATCTACCAAGTGGAATTCTATTACCTTGCCCTCATGCACTTGTTGAACTATTCTCTGACACCACTCATCAGCCACTTGCTTTTCTTTGACTTCTTCCCGTAAGGTAGACTGAACCTCTAACCTGGCAATCCTTCCCAGAATCAGTTCATCTAGTTCTCTACACAACTCTTCTATCAGTTCTTTCTGCTTAGTGAGCTGGGACAAATAGGCTTTTCTTCTCAAGGCATCAGCTACTACATTGGCTTTTCCCGGTTGATACTTGATCTCACAATCATAGTCCTTAACCAGCTCTAACCACCTTTTTTGTCTCATATTCAACTCCTTTTGAGTGAAGAAGTACTTTAAACTCTTATGGTCAGTGTAGATGTTACTCTTTGCACCATAAAGGTAATGCCTCCAAATCTTTAAGGCAAAGACCACCACCGCCAATTCTAAGTCATGCGTAGGGTATCTCGTCTCATATTCTTTCAATTGCTGAGAGGCATAAGCTATTACCCTACCTAACTGCATTAACACCCCGCCAAGACCTTGCAATGAGGCATCCGTATAAATATCATAATTTACACCCTCCTATGGTAACACTAACACTGGAGCTGTTGTTAACCTCTTCTTTAACTCTTGGAAACATTCCTCACAAGCTTCTGACCATACAAAAGGAGTCTTCTGTTTGGTAAGAGCTGTCAATGGTTTAGCCAATTGGGCAAACCCTTCAACAAATCGTCTGTAGTAACTTGCCAGGCCTAAGAAACTTCTGACCTCTTTTACTGTCTTCGGCCTCTGCCATTCAAGGATTGCCTTCACCTTACTAGGATCTACTAAAATCCCTTCCTTAGACACAGTATGGCCCATAAATATTACTTGGTCGAGCCAAAACTCACACTTAGAAAATTTATCATACAATTGCTTTTCTCTCAACCGTTGCAGCACTGATAAGAGTGTAATTTATATATTTTTATTCCTTCCATATTATGTTTTTTGTTATGTTTTATGCCTA